>NW_027464656.1:556700-903950 GCF_043290135.1 Rhipicephalus microplus
CTAGCGTTTGTAAGTAGTACATTAGAAGGTTCTTCTGCGTCCATCGAGAATGGCATTTCCGATCACAAATCGATTACCTTAACCTGCCCTATTTCATGCGCGAAGAAATACAAAAAGCCACTACCTACTTACTTTAAAGATTACGCACGTGCAAATGACCCTGCTGTGCTACGTTTCCTGGAAACACAATTTCATGAATTCATTGAGCTTACAGACGTAAAAGAACTTTGGGCGCATTTTAAAAGCACTGTTAAATATTGCGAAGACACATTCATTCCGAATAAAAAGAAACGCATCAACCGAGAATACCCTTGGATAACGCGTGAGATAATTCAACTGAAAAGAAAAATAAAACGACGGCAGAAAAAGGGAACCAAAAACAACGTACGTGATCTTATCGGGACATTAAAGCATAAAATGTCAGAAGCAAAAACCCGCTTCTTTAACACTACGTTAGCTTCGTTTATGGCGCACTGTCCCAAAAAATTCTGGCGATACTTATCAGATGAACGAGACTCAATCTCACAAATTAAAAATTCGGAACAAATCATTAAAGATCCCGAACACATTGCTAATGAGATGAACAAGTTTTTTCAGTCAGTTTTCACGAAACATACCAGTAATGCGCTACTACCTCCTTATACTGTGAAAATACCCATGGAAGAATTAATCGTAAATGAGGAGGGCATACTTTCTCTATTACAAAAGCTTGATCAAAAGAAATCTACGGGCCCCGATCAAATCACTAACTCATTTTTAAGCCGATACGCTAATTGGACATCTAAGTATCTCTTTAAAATATACACGTTATCTCTTCAAACTTCACAGATACCAGACGACTGGTGCAATGCTGTAGTAGTTCCTATACATAAATCAGGCCCCAAACTAGAAATAAGCAACTACCGCCCAGTGTCACTTACGAGTTCGTGCTGCAAAATAATGGAACATGTAATTTTCAAGGCCATAATAACTCACCTAGAAACAAACGAACTTCTCTACAAACAACAGCATGGTTTCAGATCAGGCCTCTCAACTATAACCCAATTAGCTGAATTAACTCATGACATAGCCAACGCAATCAACGATAACGTCCAATTAGATGCTATATTTTTAGACTTTTCTAAGGCGTTCGACGTTGTCCCACATCTGGATTTAGTCAAAAAACTAACGGCTTTTGGTATTGATATCAAAATAATATCCTGGATCAACAACTTCTTAACTAAACGGAAACAAAGCGTTAAAATTGACAATCAGCTATCAGAACCACTTGATGTTTATTCTGGTGTACCTCAGGGATCGGTTCTTGCACCTCTGCTATTTTTAATGTTTATTAACGACATCCACTTTTCCGTTGAGAACCCTATTCAGATGCGTCTGTTTGCCGACGACTGTGTCGTGTACACAGTCGTGCGCAATTCAGACGACCAAACTAAACTTAACAATTCACTTCAGGCAATTTATTCCTGGTGCAATACTTGGGGCATGAAATTAAACACATCAAAAACGCATTGCATTTCTTTTACAAATAAGAAATCCCCCCTTAACTATACATATAGGATTGGAAACTCAATTATCGAAAAATGCAATCAAGTAAAATACCTAGGCATTACACTCACGCCGAATCTTAACTGGGAACCACACATCTTGGCCATGTGTCAGAAAGCGGAAAAGAAATTATCTTTCTTGAGAAGAAAACTGCGCAATGCACCACCACATATTAAAATAAATGCCTACAAAACACTAATTAGACCATGTTTAGAGTACGCCGATCTCATCTGGAGTCCACATCAAAAGTACCTGATTAGTAAAATAGAACGAATACAAAAATTGGCAGTAAGGTTCGTATATTCAGAATTCGCGAGGCAGTCCAGTACCGCAGATTTACTCGCAAGGGCAAACTTAAAACAACTTTTTCAACGCAGAATAATGTCACGATTAAAATTCCTTTACCAATTATATCATGGTCATTTCCACATATCACGCTCTCATTATCTGCAAGATCCACTTAAACAATCATTCCGACTAAATCATTCTAAAACAATACGCCAACCTTTAAGTCGTGTAAACGCTCACAAACATTCACTTTTTCCGTCAGCTATCTCCCTCTGGAACAGCCTACCCAACGACATTGTTTGTTGTAGTACGATTGACTCTTTCATCAACCGCATACAGTGTATTGAATTTGCACCATGATTTTTTTTTTGTGTGCTTGTTCATTTTTTTTCTCTTTTTTTTCTCTGGCAATGTATGTATTTCGATGTATCTGTGTACCCACTCCTGCTTGGGCCGTGAAGGGCCTGCAGTATATTCAAATAAAAAAAAAACCTAACCTAACCTAACCCAACCCAACCCAACCCAACCTAACCTAACCTAACCCAACCCAACCCAACCCAACCCAACCTAACCCAACCTAACCACACCCAACCCAACCCAACCCAACCCAACCTAACCTAACCTAACCTAACCTAACCTAACCTTACCTAACCTAACCTAACCCAACCCAACCTAACCTAACCTAACATAACCTGACCTAACCTCACCTAACCTCACCTAACCTAACCTAACCTAACCTAACCTAACCTCACCTAACCTAACCTAACCTAACCTCACCTCACCTCACCTCACCTAACCTAACCTAACCTAACCTAACCTAACGTAACCTAACCTTACCTAACCTAACCTAACCTAACCTAACGTAACCTAAGCTAACCTAACATAACCTAACGTAACCTAACCCAACCCAACCCAACCCAACCACACCCAACCCAACCTTACCTAACCTAACCTAACCTTACCTATCCTAACCAAACTAACCTTACCTAACCTAACCTAACCTAACCTTACCTAACCTAACCTAATGTAACCTAACGTAACCTGACCTAACCCAACCCAACCTAACCTAACCTAACCTAACCCAACCCAACCTAACCTAACCTAACTTAACCTAACCCAACCCAACCGAACCTAACCTAACCTAACCTAACCCAACCTAACCTAACCTAACTTAACCCAACCCAACCTAACCTAACCTAACCTAAACTAATCTTACCTAACATAACCTAACCCAACCTAACCTAAACTAACCTAACCCAACCCAACCTAACATAACCCAACCTAACCTAATCTAACCCAACCCAACCCAACCCAACCTAACCCAACCTAACCCAACCCAACCCAGCCCAACCCAACCTAACCTAACCCAACCCAACCCAACCTAACCTAACTTAACCTAACCTAACCCAACCCAACCCAACCTAACTCAACCTAACCACACCCAACCCAACCTCACCTAACCTAACCTAACCTAACCTAACCTTACCTAACCTAACCTAACCTAACCTAACCCAACCCAACCTAACCTAACCTAACATAACCTGACCTAACCTCACCTAACCTCACCTAACCTAACCTAACCTAACCTAACCTAACCCAACCCAACCTAACCTAACCCAACCCAACCCAACCCAACCTAACCCAACCTAACCCAACCCAACCCAACCCAACCTAACCTAACCCAACCCAACCCAACCTAACCTAACTTAACCAAACCTAACCTAACCTAACCTAACCTAACCCAACCTAACCTAACCTAACCTAACCCAACCTAACCCAACCCAACCCAACCCAACCTAACCTAACCCAAACTAACCTAACCTAACCTAACCCAACCTAACCCAACCCAACCCAACCCAACCTAACCTAACCTAACCCAACCTAACCTAACCTAACCTAACCCAACCTAACCTAACCCAATCTAACCTAACCTAACCTAACCCAACCTAACCCAACCCAACCTAACCCAACCTAACCCAACCCAACCCAACCTAACCCAACCTAACCTAACCTAACCTAAGCCAACCCAACCTATCCTAACCTAACCCAACCTAACCTAACCTAACCCAACCCAACCCAACCCAACCTAACCTAACCTAACCTAACCCAACCCAACCCTACCTAACCCAACCTAACCCAACCTAACCCAACCCAACCCAACCTAACCCAACCCAACCCAACCCAACCTAACCTAACCTAACCTAACCCAACCTAACCCAACCCAACCCAACCTAACCTAACCTAACGCAACCCAACCCAACCCAACCTAACCTAACCTAACCTATCCTAACCTAACCTAACCTAACCGAACCGAACCTAACCTAACCCAACCTAACCCAACCTAACCTAACCTAACCTAACCTAACCCAACCCAACCCAACCTAACCTAACCTAACCTAACCTAACCCAACCCAACCCAACCCAACCCAACCCAACCCAACCCAACCTAACCTAACCTAACCTAACTGACCGGGGACGGCAATTCCAGAGCAACCTCTTTTCCGCACTTTCAACGCTCCTCGGCACGAAGCTGCAGCATACAACCGCCTACCACCCCGCCAGCAACGGAATGGTTGAGCGCTTCCACCGGCAACTGAAAGCCGCACTGGCAGCGAAACTCGACCGCCAGCACTGGGTGGAGAAGCTCCCGCTCGTTCTTCTTGGCCTACGCTCAACGGTGAAGGAAGACCTCGGCTTCAGCCCAGCGGAAATGGTCTAGGGTTCAACAGTGCGCCTCCCGGGAGAATTCTTCTCCGACCAGACACCTTCCGCCCCAACAGCCTCCGATCACATCGAGAAGCTGCGCGCATGGCTCGCGCAACTCAGGCCAACAGCACCTCGCATCGCCCGCAACAGGAAAGTTTTCACTTTTCCTGACATGGACTCTGCTACCCATGTGTTCGTGCGACACGACGCAACGAAGCCGCCCCTTACTCCGCCGTATGATGGCCCATTCAAAGTTTTGGGATGTACTAACAAAACCATCGCAATCGACGTGCGGGGGAAACGAGAAGTAATCGCCGTTGACCGCGCCAAGCCTGCTCATATTGAGGTTTCCATTCAAGCAGCCTCTCACGTAGGATTTCAGTGCTAACCATTGGACTGTGACCTTTCACTATTCAGCCCGTAACTGCTGTCCTTCTTTAAAAGCTCCGCAATCTAGAGGGGAGCCTTTGTAGCGGAAGCTGCTCAGCACCACCGCATTCTTTTCTATCCCGTCTGCAGCCGGCCGTCGACAGCGCGCCTACTCGCGGCGCCAGCGCTTCCTCCTCCGTGTTCGGGGAACAACGTGTTGTCGGGGCCGGCTCCAGGGATTAGCATCGGCGGCATGCTACGTCTGCTCGCTCAGGGCCCCCTTTTCCTCTTTCTTGTAGAAGAACCCGGGGGTGCCTCCTTCTCTCCCTCGTCGAGCGGAACTCTCGTCACTCGCACGGACTGGAAATAAACAGTCTTGCCCTGCAACTCCAAACCAGCTTCACGTCTCCTTTCTCGATGCCTCCGGCAGCCGACTTTCCCGGCCGCCACTATATATATATACACTCGATTTGGCGATGTTTCGGAGTTAGCAAACGAATTTGTCCGCCAAACCCAATTTAACAGAGGATATTTTTTTATTTTGTAGATAAAGTTTGTTCTTTCATCATGCTATCGCACTATAACGTATACAGACCCACTCTTTTTTTTAGTGGAGAGGAGGATACCGTCCTTTCTGGGCTGTTGTATGGGAGCACTAAATCTGATGTCTCCTGCTCACCAGTCTTTTTTTTTCTTTGGAGGTAGCGAAGGCCGGTAACAACAGCCCACAGAGAGGACTATGGCAGCGCCCAGGCAGCCTTCAGTGAGAAAGTCTGTACTTCTTACCACGTAAGTAGCTTTCGTTTGACGAAGCCGTACGCCACCTACAGGCATTGAGCATTGGACTGGGTAGCCGAGCTTTTACGTACCATGTGAAGCGTGCGGCTATGGTCGGTTTCATGATTTCATGACAATAACCGTCTGCTTCCAACCTTGTGCATTGGCCTCAGTGGCAGATCCAGAGCGGGGGTGAAGGTGGGGGGATGGGGAGATCACCTTTCAAAAAAATTGTCTGTTGGCACTCCTCCCTCTCAATATAGGGCTCGGAGTTCACCTCATATCATTAATCAGGACAAATGAGTGAAGCCACTGTGAGCACACATTGACATAATTTGTGCAATGAAGAGGTTTTTCTGCTAGCAAAAACAAAAAATTCATGACTACTTCCACCTCTCCAAAGTTACTTCAAGCGACCCCCTCCCCTCCCCCCCCCCCCGTAAAATGAGTGGCTGGATCTGTCCTTGCTCACACAGTAACTTCATTCGTTTACCGCGCCTTTTCATATCGAGAATTAACCCGTCAATGCCACCTCGGCTGGACACGGTTCCATTTATGTCCGGGCGACATTAGAGAAGGCTTCATGTCAGAGCCCCTTAGCAAATTTTCAGATACGCACGGTTAGACCGTTGGCATTAACGATGACCTGATAGTATTTATTTGTCGCCTAGCTCGTTAAATATTTGAGACCTTGAAGAGCCGAGCCATAAAATCACTTCCTCAAATTTAAAGTTACCGGGTTTTACTAAATAATTTGAGCGTCCCAATCCATTCAATAGAAGGAGTTTCAAATACATATATGATTTATGTTTCAGGTCTCCTTGGACGCTGTCAAAGACGTCTACGCGATTGATATAATTATTGTGACACTTCGCGTGATGCATGGCATACGGGAGGCACACTTCAATCCCAATAACTTTGAGAAGATGCGCGTCCCCTACGCCTACCATTTTTTTGGTCCACAAATGACCCGTGGTCTGCGCTTCTACCAACAAGATGTCGATCCATCAAGACGCAACTGCATACAGGCGACTTTGCGGTTCTTTGAGTAAGTGTGTCCGATATCTTAATTGTGTTGGTCTCAGCAGCAATGCTTAGGATATGTTTGGAAAGTCAGGTAGAAGGAAAGATTTGTTTGTGCAGCTGGGTACTTGAACAAGCTATATACACTAGAGTAAGTGTACCGTTCTGAGTATGTATATACATCAGAGTCACCTGAAACGGCATATTGCAGGACACTTCAAACATGCTGCAAGGGAAGCCTCGAAACCACATAAAACGCCCCTATAAGTTTTTCGAACATGTTATTGAAATGTCAAGCTCACAAATCTAAAGCAAAATTTTCTCTATGCATATTATATCATGTGACATTTACTGCGTTTCTTCTCGCCCAAACTCACAGCGTTCCTTGCAAACTTAGTAGTAAATTTTGTAACGTTACATGTGCTAAGTTGTACTAGAGGAGTGTACCTCTGTCCAGAAACAAAACAGCATAATTATATCGTACTAATTTTGCAACATCTTTATGCACCTGAAATAATGAGGCACGAATCCCCACGATGACATGGAGTGTCATGTTCATTGTGCGTTCCTGCTAAAGATATCTTGCACACGGGCATAGAGTAACGCTCTTCTTACTTTCTTTTCTTTTATGCAGGATGACAAACAGCATCATCACCATCATGTCCTCTCGATACGCCAGAGTAGCGCTGCGGTTGAACTCGAGTGCGGTCGACTGCCTCAACACCTTTCTTGCTTGCTTGACAGAATGGGAGTCGCACGCAAAAGGCAAGCGGGTCTTCCTGAGTCAGTCCACAGCAGCAAGGTTTCGAGTAACCATCAAAATCACCTTGCTATATCTGGAATATCCGACGACGGAAGTAGGTTATGCTTATTTGATGACAGCCCGGCTAAACCAAAACACCCTGGAGAACACTTTCGGTATAGTGCGGCAGTGCAGCGGGAATAACGATCATCCTACACCGCAGCAGTCCTCGACACAATGTCATGCATCAGCTTTTGCAATCTTGGCCGCTCACCGGACAAGGGCAATGTGGATCCTGACACACTTGGCTCTCTTCTATCCCCTAGACTGTGCCCGCCCCCGTCACTGCCACCGCAGAACCCAGGCTTCACTCATGCACTAACTAAAATTCAGTTTAAAAGCAATGAAAACGATATGTTCAACAATGTGATGTCACATGAGAGTGACCATGAAGGATACGTGTGCGTCACAAGTGACCGCAGACTGGTCCATTACATTAGCGGGTTTGTTGCGGGGAAATGCATCGTGTTGTTGCACTGTTATGCTTGCGAAAACGACTTGTTGACTTCGCGAGAATCTGAAAGCGCTATCGCGCATTTCACCCAACAGTGTGATTACGGGGGCCTTTTGTACCTATCTTCGACCTTGGTGAACTTTGTTGGATTTCTTGAGGACACATTTACCGATTGTTTTAGCACCTGCCGCGTGCACCATGACAGCATCATGGATCTCATAGAGCTCCTAAAGGTGAACAAAGTGAAACTGATTGGATGTGAGGAGCACCGTGAACATGTCACTCAGTGAGTGGTAGGGTTTTATGTGCTGACAAGGCTGAGATTCTTCATGAAAGCCTTGAACCGTGCAGAACCTTCTAGGCGGAAGTCTGCTCAACAAAGAAAACTGAGCAGGTGCTGGTAAAAAGCCAGCGTCATTTATAAATAAAACAGTGGGCATAAAAAAGTGCAATTGTTAGAAATGCACGTGCCCTTTGTGAACTAGTGAAAAAAGACGTCAACTTGACGGAAAGACTCACGTGCAGTTTGGCCTGTGTGGCGTGTGTTTTATCACGTGTCAGTAACCTATTCTTGTTTATTACGCGAGGTGGGAGACAACACAATGAGAGTTCATTTTCGATGTGCATTGTGATTCCTCATGCAGTTCGTGTTTTATATTTTGCAAGCGGCATTTCGTTAAAAGAACAGCCGTGAAGTTAGAAGTTGATGCTGAGTTGCATGAACTTCTCTTTTCAGTCACACATGTTGACAACTGTTGTGACGAACCATTACTTAAGAAAACTTTCTTAATATTATGATTCTGCAGCTAACTAGCAGAACTGGTCAGACAAAGCTCTTTTTTCTCTAATTTTTTGACATATATGACTGCACAAGATCCCAAAAAGCTCTGTTCAGCATTGTTTGCTGGCTCCATACCGTTCTACATACTGTGGGCATTTATATATCCATCCTCTTCACCTGTACATTATCATCATTATCATGTGTCGCTCATGCATCCTCATCACATTCGTCTAACATCATCATCTTGGTTCGTTCATCGTAGCTGTCGGCTGCTGGTTCCTCGGGCCTAATAAAGGTCTTCCAAACGAAGACTTCATACGTGGTGGAGCGTGCTGTTAGATCCCCCACCGTCCTCTCGACCACTCTACCCCTGGAGCTGCGTTCCGGTCGCCGCTTGGACCAGGTGTCTTGAAATATGTCGCATCAAGATGAAGTCGGTGCTGCAGCCGTTCCCACTCCGCCACCACGAGCTTCACCTTCTCTCGTCACTAACAGCCTCTAGCGTGAGCCCCATCCCTTCGCTGGTATGCGCGGGAAGATGTCTCGGAATGGCTTGACGATTTTGAACGTGTCGATGTTGCTAACCAGTGGGATAACACCTAACTCGCTCACGTCTCATTCTACCTCACGGGTGTCGCGAAGACGTAGTTCCTCAACCACTTCATCCACATCCCCGACTGGTCAGCCTTCAAAGATCAGCTTCACCTTGTCTTTGCCACACCGGCTGTTTGTTCGGCTCTCGCAAAGAAAGCTCTCGCGACTCGGAAACATCACATCGGCGAGTCGTATAGATCCTACATCGAGGATGTTCTTTCACTTTACCGCAGGGTCGACACAACAATGACAGAGTCAGACAAAGTACGCCAGCTTCTTAAGGGGATTGCACGCGTCGCATTCAATGCCCTTGCAATCCAGAATCCGGCTACCGTTGCTGACGTTGCGACAACCTGTCAGCGCCTCGAAGAACTTGAGCCTATGCGCCTACAACCAGACAGTGACGTGGCCCGTATTACCGCGGATCCAAACCTACGAGACACAATAAGGGTGATTATACACGAAGAATTAGAATCAATGGGATTCACACTGCCTTCAGTGTGTCCCATTCAGTCTTCTTCAGTGTCATTGCGAGATGTCATCAAGGAGGAGCTCACGTCCATGACCCCCATGGCCCACCTGCAGCCCACTGTCGCTCATACTCTCCCATCGTTCTCGCATGCCGCCGCTGCACCATCAGGCACCGTCAACTCGACGTCGCCGCCACGAACGTACGTGTCGGTTGCTGCCGCACCTCCTACAAGCTTTCCCACGAGCTTTCCGTCACCACCGCCTGAGCCGTCATCTGTCCCTCTCACTGCTCTCTCTCCTGGTGCAGTTAACGCAAGCTACTACCCTCCTTATCGATCGACTCGCCCTACATGCTACTATTGCAGCTATCGTGGGCACATTTCACGCTTTTGCCGCAAGCGCCAGCAAGACGAGCGTCGAGGGTACGACATACGCGAACGGGACTATACCGCAGGAGCCTTATACCAGGGCCGCCGTTATTCGTCAACGCCGCGTCGGTCTCCATCTCCACCAGCATCGGGTGAACTGCGCACTAGTCATCGATCAACCCGACGGCGTTCACCGTCGCCCTACCATCGCTCCTCTTCTCCTCTTCAGCCTGCTTCCCTCGCTTCTGATCGGCGTCCGCAAAACTAAGCGATGCAGTTTTTTGGAGGACAAACTGCATTTCAACACAGAACTCTAATTCCTCCAGCGTGCCCTTACAATACGATTTCAGTCACAGTTGAGGGAGTGGACGTTGATGCTTTGGTGGACACTAGGGCTGCGTTTTATATTATTCGTGCTGATTTGTGTACCCGCATTCGAAAGTCACGACGCCTTATGATGGACTAACACTGGTTACAGCCCAAGGAACAATGATTCGCCCTTCCGCTCTCTTTACTGCCCGTGTGCTAATTGAGGACATTCTTCATTATATAGAATTTGCTGTGTTATCCCCGTGCTCCCACGGACTCATTTTAGGCTGGGACTTTCGTTCCTCTGCTTCCGCGGCTATTTGTTGTGCACAACGTGTCGTCCATCTTACTGACACAGACCACTTGCTCAGTGACGAAACCTTCGACTCACCACTTCGACTCATCGCTGCTGTAGACATTCAGTTACCATCACACGAACATCAATTAGTCACAGTTTTGTCCAACGAAGTCGACTCTGGTGACATTTTGGTCACTCCGTCGCCCCCGTTGCCTTAATAAAGGCATAGCTCTCGCATCAGGTGTGGCTCGCTTCAACAATGGATCAGCTGTCCTCGCTGCTATGAACACCACACTAGATAAAAATTTACTGCCATGGGGCACTACTGTCGCCTGCGTTGCGAATCTGGAGCCTGTGTGCGTCGTGCCTCTTACCCCTGTCTCCTCTAAAGACCATCCCGCAGATCATGCTGCTTCCTCGGCCTTTACAGCAGCCACCAACAAAGACTTCACAGACTCACAGAAGCAGCAGCTGCTTGATTTGTTGAAAAAGCATGCAAACTCTTCTGACGTTCATTCATCCACCCTGGGACAGACAGCCCCTACAGCGCATCGTATTTAGACCGACGGAACATCCATTGTGCACCGCCGTCCGTACCGCGTCTCTCTAGCCGAACGAAAAATTATTGAGGAAAACGTAAACGATATGCTGCAACGGGAGATAATCCGACTCTCAACCACTCCTCGGTCGTCTCCCATCGTTCTGGTGCGTAAAAAAGACGGTTCCGTACGATTTTGCGTCGATTACCGAGCACTCAATAAGATCACTAGGAAGGACGTATACCCCATGCCACGCATCGACGACGCCCTTGATTCCTTACTAGGTGCTGAATTCCTTTCAAGACTCTACTTGCCTTCCGGCTATTGGCGAATCCCAATGCACGAAGATGACAAAGAAAAAAACTGCATTTGCCTCCCCGGACAGCCTATACGAATTCAATGTCATGCCGTTTGGTCTATGCAATGCGCTCGCAACTTTTGAGTGAATTATTGACACTGTGCTGCGAGGCCTGAAATAGAAGACTTGTCTATGTTAGTTCGATGACATTGTTGTCTTTCAATCGACGTTTCCTCAATATCTGCAACGCTTGGACGAGGTCCTGACTTGCCTTGCGGGCGCTGGTCTTCAAATTAATACCAAGACGTGCCATTTCGCCAGCAGATCTATCTATCAAGGTCCTCGGTCATGTTGTGAGCAAGGACGGAATTCGTCCAGACCCTGAGAAAACTGCTTCGGTGCTTCGCTTTCCTGGCCCTGGCAAACCGAAAGATTTGCGAAGTTTTTTTAGTCTCGCCTCTAACTTTCGCCAATTCATACAAAACTTTGCCTCCATAGATGCATTACTCTTTAAGCTACTTGCTTCCGGTATGCCCTTTCAGTGGTCTCAGGAATGTGAATCGGCTTTCAACAGGTTGAAGAGTGCCCTCACGACCGACCCTGTACTTTCTCATTTTCACGATTATGCACCGACCTTCCTGCACACAGACGCTAGCGGCCGCAGTTTAGGAGCCGTGCTTCTGCAACGCGACAACTCTTCGCGAGAGCGAGTCGTTGCAAACGCCAGCCACGTCCTCTCCACAGCTGAGAGGAGGTACATGATCACTGATCAGAAGTGTCTCGCCATCGTTTGGTCAGTGCAGAAATTTCGTCCTCATCTGCACGGCCGCCATTTCACCATTGTGACCGACCACCACGCTTTATGTTGGCTTTCGACACTCAAAAACTTGTCGGGACGCCTTGGCCGCTGGATTCTACGCCTCCAAGAGTATGATTTTGACATCGTATACAAGTGTGGCAGAAAGCATAGTGACGTCGATGCTCTTTCTCGCTGTCCACCACCAGCGGCTCCACTCAGCGTTTTCGCAATCACTTTGCACAGCCTCGGAGTCCACGTCTACGGTGGTTTCCTCTCTCGCCTCTATGAACCAGCTGCCTTCAGACGATCCCCACAATTTTCCTTCTTGACAGCTGGCTGACCCATACTATCGACGTAATATAGGCTACCTCACTGGCAGTTCCCGTCCACCTAATGCAAGGCTCCGTGGCCAACTCTTGCAATTTAAGCTGGCCAACTCGGTCATGTACCGCAAAATTTACCATCCTGACGGTCAGCGCTGGGTTTCCGTTCTACCCCGATTGCTTCGGTCGGAAGTCCTCAGAGCGCTTTATGACCATCCGACTGCTGGTCACCTTGGTTACCATAAAACCTACGATCGCCTTCGAAGTCGCTTTTATTGGCCAGGCATTACCACTAATGTGACTCGCTACGTCGGGTCCTGCACTACCTTCCAATGTAGAAAACTACCCACATCTGCTCCAGCCAGTACACTACAGCCTCTTCCTTGCCCAGCCACACCATTCGAAGTTGTAGGCGTCGATCTTTATGGCCCGCTTCCAATCAGTGCTGCTGGAAACCGGCGGATAGTAACAGCCGTTGACCATTTGACACGCTACGCTGGTTCAGCTTCGGAAATTGCCGATTTCATCCTCCGAGCCATTATACTGCGTCATGGTGCTCCACGTGTATTGCTCAGTGACCATGGAAGGGCCTTCCTTTCAAGTCTAGTGAACGAAGTTCTTCACGCCTCCGGCACAACGCTGTTGGGACTCCGGGTCCTGCCGGTCTCGTTTTCGGTAGCTGGCCCCGTCGCAGGATCCATCGTCCAACAATTCAGCGAGAAGAAGCGCCCGAACGAACGACAGAGATTTATTTACATGTGGAGAAGTGATCAACTGATCCAAAGAGAGAAGAGAGAGAGATACAACGTCTTCGGCATTTTATAGCGCCGCGTTGCCGACACTGGGCACACTGTCCGCATCGTCAGCCAATACGGTGTCCCCGGCACCTCGGCCACGAGGGAGGGGGAAACACCTCTCACAACACATGGAGTGGCACAACCTAACACGATGTCCATATATGGCCAAGGCGCCCAAAAAATGCCCAAACATGGTGACGAACGCACAGCAGATTCCGGAGTTCTCCCGGCGAGAGGAGGAGCCTGAATTTGGAGGTGGGGGTGGACGACACAGTCGGTCAAGAACCGGTTCTCCCCCAAACTCCTCTTGCTTGGTTTTCTAGGGCCGGTCGTGACAGTCTCTCGCGCGGGGAGGGGGGTAAAGATCTCGATGGGCTGAGGTTTGCAGCCACTGTCCGGAGAGATCAGCGCCGGCAGTCGGTTTGGTGACGACCATCTTTGATGAAGTAGAGGGCACCACCTGCTTCATTGTGGGCTCAACAGACATCACATACGCACATGAAAACACAACTACTCAGCCGGTGAGCGCCGGACAATTCCGCCAAACTCCACCAGGCAATTTTCCCCTTTAACTGATATTAAAGGAAGTACACAATTTATTCAAAATGTTACTCATACGTTAAGGTGACACAAAACAACACTGGAAGCACACCGAACCCGAAACCCTGGATAGCCGTGTCTTCAACGTTTTCAAACAAGTACACCTAAAAGAGTAAAAAAAACAATCACTAGCCCTTGTCTAGGTCAGGAAAAAAAATGCCAGAGTTCTCGAGACAACCTCTCGCGTCAGGGACATCGACTTAAGCCATCAGTGTTGCCATGGAGTACACCCTTTTTGTAGCGTATTTCAAACGTATATTGTTGCAAAACGAGGCTCCAACGCAGCAGGCGGCCGTTCTTAGAGGACATGGTCTGTAGCCAGGTGAGAGGACAATGGTCCACTTCCACAATGAACTTGCTTCCGGCAATATAACAAGCCAGTTTCTGGACTGCCCAAACCAAGCACGCACATTCCTTTTCGCTAGCGCTGTAAACCTGCTCGCGAAGGGTGAGTTTCCGGCTAACATAGAGGACGGGATGCTCTTCATCCCCCTCATCCCTTTGACTAAGAACTGCCCCCTTGCCTCTATCACTAGCGTCGCATTGGACTATGAAAGGCCTCGAGTAGTCTGGTGAACTAAGCAAAGGTTGGCTCGACAAGGCCGCTTTCAAAACGCGGAAAGCCTTTTCTTTCTCCTCATCCCAGTCGACCATTTGGGGCTCGGTCTTGCGCAACGCGTCAGTAAGAGTGCTGGCAATGTCGGAATATCTAGGGATGTACTTACGATAGTAACCAGCTATTCCAAGAAAAGCCCGAATATCGGTTTTCGTTCGGGGCTGGGGAAAGTCTCGGATAGCTGCCACTTTCATTTCAGAGGGACGGCGATGCCCTCGACTGATAACATGCCCGAGATAGAGTACCTCTGCTTGTGATAGCTGACACTTGGGCGCCTTTACAGTTAAACCTGCTTTGCGTAGGCGTGTCAGTACTGCTCTAAAATGCGCCAAGTGTTCTGGCCAGGACGAGGAAAACACGGCGACGTCGTCCAAGTAAGGCAATGCGAAGTCCTCTTGACCCCGCCAAACCTTATCCATTAAGTTTGAAAAACAGTAAGGCGCGTTCTTTAGGCCGAAACGCAACACTTTAGGGCGGAATGTCCCCAATGGTGAAATAAATGCCGCATACCGGCTCGCCCTCTCGGTGAGCGGCACCTGCCAGTAACCTCTTACTAGGTCTAGCGTTGAGATAAATTCCGCGCTGCTTACCCTCTCGACGCGTTCCTCAATGTGGGGAATTGGGTATGTCTGATCCTTGGTGATGAGATTTAACTCACGATAGTCTACGCTAGGACGCGGATCTTTGCCGGGTACCTCCACAAGAATTAACGGGGAAGTGTAATCACTTTCACACGGCTCAATCACGCCCAATTCCAGCATCCTGTTAACCTCTGCTTTTATTAGCTCAAGCCGGCGAAGTGACACCCGATACGTCTTAGATCTTACCGGTTCCAACGAGGTAAGCTCTATGTCATGAGTGAGGACGGATGTCCGGCCTGGCTCGCTTACAAATCTGTCCTGAAACTCGGTCAAAAGACCACGCAATTCCTGCTTCTGCTTCATTGTCAGCTGTGACTTTGATACTAAATCCTCAACTCTTTTCTCGATCGGGACTTCGTCCGATTCGGGAGCTAATTCAGTAATTTCTGCCGGAACCTCTTCCGGAACATTTAAAGTCATGTTCACGATGGCTTCCCTCTCTTTATAGGGTTTGAGTAAGTTGCTATGATACACCTGGTGTACCTTATGACTTCCTGGTAATTTTACCACATAGTTGGTGTCAGACAATTTTCGAGTAATTTTGGCCGGGCCGACCCATTGCACTTCAAGCTTATTCTTTTGGGAGGGCCTCAACAACATGACCCTCTCTCCTACAGCAAAGTGTCGCGCTTTAGCTGTCCGATTGTACTAAAGCTTAGCCTTCTGCTGTGCTTTGGTCATCGCCCTCTCGGTCAGTTCTTGGGCTTTTGTTAGACGATCCAATAAGGTGAGGACATATTCCACTACTACAGTATCTTCACCCTGACCTTCCCACGACTCTCTCAGCATACGAAGAGGAGACCGCAGTCTGCAGCCGTAAACAAATTCCGCTGGCGTAAACCCTGTTGTCTCATGTGGTGCAGTTCTTAGTGCAAACATCGTTGCAGGTAAGCACATTTCCCAGTCAGTTTTTCGTTCAAAACATAAGGCTCTTAACACTCGCTTCATCACGGAGTGAAGCTTTTCTATCGAGTTCGACTGCGGATGGTAGACTGAACTATGCAATAATTTCACGCCACACCGCTCTAGAAAGGTTGTCGTTAAGGCACTCGTGAAAATGGTGCCCTGGTCTGATTGTATCTTGGCAGGAAAGCCTACCCGGGCAAACACGGACAGAAGTGCGTTCACTACTTCCACGGAACTTAGCTCTTTTAGCGGGACCGCCTCTGGAAATTTAGTAGCTGGGCAGATTAAGGTTAGGATGTGACGGTAGCCTGAATTTGTCTTGGGCAAAGGACCTACTGTGTCAATTACCAACCGACGAAAGGGCTCCGCGATTACGGGTACCAGCTTCATTGGAAATTTCGCCTTATATCCCGGCTTACCCACTCGCTGACACACATCGCAAGATTTTACAAACCTCTCTACATCTTTAAAGCATCCAGGCCAGTAGCATTCCTGTAAAAGACGATTTTTCGTCTTCTTTACGCCTAAGGGGCCTGACCATGATTCTCCATGCACCAAACTAAGCAAATCCTGACGACACGCCTGAGGTACGACTACCTGGTCAAACTATACTCCTCGCCTATCTAGATATTTTCGATAGAGTATGCCGCTCCTCTCTTGGAATCTCACATTTCGTTTGGCGATTCCCTCTTTCGAACTGTCCTGGAATTGCTTAAGCGTCGGGTCTCCCTTTTGTTCGGTTATTAATGAAGCGGGGCTCACCTGCAGCAGCCGACTGAAATTATCCGAAGTTGGCATGACACACAACTCTTTTGTATTTCCTAGTACCTGGAATGTGTCTCCCTCTGTGCTATCCTCTGTACTACCAGGAATCGGCTTGGGAACAACGGATTTTTCTATTTGCTCGGTCAACGAGGCGTAATTGACCCCTTCCAATTTGGGAGGAGGTTCAACGTCGCCTTTAGGAATGGTTGCCTCCGCGACTACGGCTTCTGCAGCCTGTTCTCGCACAAGTCGATTTGTTACCGTGGTGTCCAACTCGCAACCAGGCCCGTTGTCGCTTTGAGGCTTGTTTGCCTCTGTGAATGTTGCTCTCGCAGCCAGCGCACGTGCCTTCGATCTAGTCAGTGCCTGCACTATGCCTTCTCCCAACGTTAGACCTTTCTCCTTCAGCATTTGATCTGACTTATTTGAAAATAAGTAAGGATACTGAGGGGGTAGATATGGCGATACCGCGGCTTCCGTTTCCAACGTACCAAATGCGCCTTTAAGGACAACTTTAGCTACGGAAAGGCACTGACTATTTGCTTCTACGGCTTGTCTAATCCAGGCACAGTCTCCTGAATACTGTCCGCACTGAACAAAGAACGGATGAACTACGTCCATAGTGGCTGCGGAGTCTCTAAGAACCCGACACTGCTTGCCGTTCACGGTAAGGTCGTACATATAGGGCTCTAACAACTTCATGTTCTCGTCGGCTTCATTTATAGATAAAAAGGCCACCTTTTCTTTCGGGCAATGTTTCGTGGAGTGCCCTGTTTCGTGGCAATTGAAACAAGCCACTGGTTTTTTCGCCTCAAATTTCCTTTTGCTGCCTCTGCCGACGCCCCATGGTTAGATGTGTTGTTTTCCTCACCCTTTTGTGCGAGACTTGTCGGTTGTTTTCTAAACGGCGCCTTATTCGGTAATAGGAATTTTTCCCTTTTAGGCTCGCTGTTAGCCCCGAGGGCGCGGTGCGTAACGAATTCTTCAACGAGCTCTGCGGCTTTCGTTACGGTGTTCACGTCCGGTCTATCCTGCACCCAGAACCTCACCTTTTCTGGTAACCTTTGATAGAATTGTTCCAGACCGATACACTCGAGCACCTTGTCATGATTCCCATACGCCTTTGCCTCTTTGAGCCACTCCCCCATGTTGGCCATTAACTTGTAAGCAAACTCCGGGTATGAATCATTGTTCTCTTTTACGGCATTGCGAAATTTTTGTCTGAAACCTTCCGCTGACAACCTGTATTTCTTGAGAAGGCTCGACTCTACCTCACTGTACTCGTCAGCCTCCTCTTTCGTGAGGCGCGCGATTACTTCTGAGGCCTCCCCCGGAAGTAGGGACAACAAGCGTTGAGGCCATGTACCCTGGCTGAAACCTTGCCTTTCACAAGTTCTCTCAAAGTTGACGAGGAACAGCCCAATGTTCTCCCCTAGCTTGCACGATCTCATTAGGTCCGTCATTTTGAACTTGACCCGCTCTGCGGTACCGGATGCCTCGCTGCCTCTTGCGCTACTATTATTTATTTATTTATTTATTTCGACATACTGCCAATCCCATCAGGGATTTTAGCAGGAAGGGCGTGAACATCAAAATTCGAATAGGTACACAATAAAGACATACATCGCGATAAAGTACAGAATGAAACTAACAGAATCGGATCATTTAACAATTTCAGATCAAAGAAGGCATAAAACATTAGTGTAAAGAAAAGTTGTCAGAAGAAAATAAATGCAGCGACTTGGTTGACACATTGGTTGACATATTGGCATATGCATCAAGAAACACAACAAGAAATTACAGCAATAAGAAACTACCCTACAATATGGCGAAGTACTTCAAGGAAGGGCAAATTTATACACACTGAAAAACAGAAACATGTTCAAGAATCAACAGAGCGATTTCTCTTCACCTGGATTTAGTACTAAAAATTGCTTAAAGAAAAAATATGATGACATGATACTTCGCTCGTACAATTTTCACACGAACACACATATTAAAATCAACTAGGTGATTCCGTTTGCATAATACAAAGTTCATTTTCGACAAGGGTTAGAAATTTTGCTAATTCGGTAGTGCTGGAGATACTCGGATTCAGTTTATTCCATTCATTAGTGGCTAACGGAAAGAATGAGTACTTAAAGCAGTTTGTGTTGAAGGAGTATTCGTTAAGTCTCATTGGGTGTTTTTGGCGTGTTGTTCTAGTTTGATCAAACGTAAGATAGGCGGATACATCAATGGCTAATCTCTAGCTCGAGGATTATGGCTAATCTCTAGCTCGAGGCGCTTCATTTCAAGCTCGTGCTTTCGCATCTTATCTGCCTCGGCTTCTGCCGCTTTCCTTTCGGCCTCCGCCGCCTTTCCTTCGGCCTCGGCCACGGCCGCCTTTCTTTCGGCCTCTGCCGCTTGCCTCTCTTGAATCTCCTCGACACATTCTGACAGCTCGTCATCCTCCGCCCCCAATGCGAGAATCGCCTCTATCAGCTCTGGCTTTCTTTGAGAGTCCGACACCTCCAGATTCAACTCCCTTGCAAGTAGCAACAACATGGACTTTCGCAGGGATTTCAGATTCATGGCTGCTTCCAGTACCGCTGTCTCTGTTCCACAAAGATTCCTGTCCTGCAACTAATTAACCTTGACGGCAACGACAGCTCTAGGTTCCTGCCTTGCCTCAAGTTTTCCGTTAACTTAGTCTACAAATAAAGCTTCAAAAAGCTCTTATACGGAATCCTGCCCTGCCACTGTTAACCTTGACGCCATTGACAGAAAGAGCTTAACCAAGCTATTACACAATTTCTGCCTGACGCAAGTTACCTGTTAACCCAGTGACCAAGACAGCCCCTCTCTACCAGCTTTAACTTAACACATAGAGTAAATGCCTGGTAAAATTTAACAAAGAATGCCGGCCCTCACCCAGTTCGCAGTCATGTCTCCGGCGTCGTGCCTCTCAGAAGTGCCGTTCGATTCCCTCTGGAAGTCTATGAGCTCGTGTCATCCTTCTCCTGTCGTCCCGTTGTTGGACTTCGGGCTCACTCCGTCCAGTGGTCGCTTTCGGGGTTATCGACATCCCGCCGCTGCCATCCAGTTGTTGGGACTCCGGGTCCTGCCGGTCTCGTTTTCGGTAGCTGGCCCCGTCGCAGGATCCATCCTCCAAGAATTCAGCGAGAAGAAGCGCCCGAACGAACGACAGAGATTTATTTACATGTGGAAAAGTGATCAACTGATCCAAAGAGAGAAGAGAGAGAGATACAAAACGTCTTCGGCATTTTATAGCGCCGCGTTGCCGACACTGGGCGCACTGTCCGCATCGTCAGCCAATACGGTATCCCCGGCACCTCGGCCACGAGGGAGGGGGAAACACCTCTCACAACACATGGAGTGGCACAACCTAACACGATGTACATATATGGTCAAGGCGCCCAAAAAATGCCCAAACATGGTGACGAACGCACAGCAGATTCCGGAGTTCTCCCGGCGAGAGGAGGAGCCTGAATGGGGAGGTGGGGGTGGACGACACAGTCGGTCAAGAACCGGTTGTCCCCCAAACTCCTCTTGCTTGAATCCCTAGGGCCGGTCGTAACAACGCACAAGACTGCCTTTAGTTATCATCCCCATACTAATGGCTTCACTGAGCGATTCCACCGCACTCTTGCTGACATGATCGCCGCCTATATTCAACCAGACCACAAGAACTGAGATGTAGTTCTACCATTCGTAACTTTCGCCTATAATACGACCATTGAGCCTATCGCCTTTAATACGGCCATGTCAACCGGCTACTCACTATTTTACCTAGTTTATGGACGCTCCCATACTTCTTTCTTGGACGTCTCTTTCTTTACTTGCCACGCGAATTCTTCTCCATCCTTTTCAGAGGAATACGTTTTACGACTCGCACAGTGCCGCCAACGTGCTCGTATAAATACTGAAGCCTGACAGCAAGAGAGAAAGCTAGTTTATGGTGAATTGCATCGTGCTGTATTCTTCCAACCTGGAGACGAAGTGCTCCTTTTGACGCCTATTCGCACACCTGGTTTGTGCGACAAGTTTAAGCCACGATTTATCGAACCGTGCACAGTTCTTGAAGAGACTTCACGAGTGAATTATTGCGTGACGCCTCGAGCAGATCACCGTTATAGAACGACTGCGGTCGTCCATGTCTCCCGTATAAAGCCCTTCATGCGATGTTCTTTGTCCCCTTGACTTGCCGCGGCCAGGCTGGCCGCTTTCACGTGGGAGGAATTAGTGTGGGTATTTAGTATACCCATCCTCTTAAGCTGTACATTATCACCATTATCATGTGTTGCTCATGCATCCTCATCGTTGTCGCCTAGCATCATCATCTTGGTTCGTTCATCGTAGCTGTCAGCTGCCGGTTCCTCCGGCCTAATGAAGTTCTTCCGAACCAAAACTTCATAATACGTTTTTTTTTTGCTGTCTGTTGAATAAATACTTTGTCTGGTGCTTTCTAGCAGACATACACGATTGCATCTTGAAATACCTCGATTGTTCTTCTACGAACATGATATTGTGCTGATCTGTGTTATTTTTTTACATCTGGGACATTTTTAGTACGGTTACAGACCACATTACAAGAATCCCAAACGCACCTCACATAGCAGGCTGCAGTCGGGATACTTAGTCCGGCAAGGGTCTTCTTCACTGTTGTGTAGGAAGTTGACATGAAGGGTTGGGGGGGGGGGGGGAGCCTGAACTAAACGTTAGCTATAGTTGCCGATTGAAAGAAGATATTTCACATATACTTTATGTGGGCCATTTCTGAAATGCACTTATTGTCAGGATTATAAAAATACCGATATTGATCTTCGAAATGAGCAAAATCAGTGTGCCGATTCCGACATAATATAGTTTTTGTTTCTCGGTCATGCTTCAGCAAATGGTGACACGATGAGATATCTCGTCATAAACAAGCTTGCGACCAGTATTGTCTGAGTCGTCTCATGGATACGTATTGAGAAAACAAGAAACAATTAGGTGACGCGATATTCTTGGGCGGGCCGCTGGTCGCATGCGACAAGAATGTTTGATGTTTGTGCTATATAGCTCCTTAAACATCGAATGCCTTTGATATCCTTCATCATCACATCTTCATGAGTGGTCTAGAAACTGCCAAGCGCTGTTTGACATTTCACTAGCCTGCCGTGTGCACAGATAAGGCATCCACGTCATCAATTACTGCTACTTCTCGCTAAGTCGGTGAAGCGCACCATATGGAAACAATCTTGTATCTCAAAACACATCAAATATAGGTTTTATTGAAACACAACTGCCTCTTGAAATAAAATCGGTTGACAATCAAACTTCATAGTTTCGTTTATAATAACACTATAGTCATCACGCATCACCATCATTTGTATCACAGTTAATATCCATATATAAAGACTGCTTCCTTAGTACACGCTGTAAATATTTATAAAGCGCTCAAGTACTTGTCAGAAAACAAAACGCAATAGGTGGTTGGTGACGTGGCTTAGAGCAACTTATTTTCTAGTAATCGTTATCTAAAAATGTGCCGCTGATAGTAAAGAAAACAGAGAAAGTGATCTGACAGAGGTTCGGGCCCCCGAGCATGACATATGTACGGGGCACATGGCTGCACATATACCTTTTGACAGAGAATTTTCATTCATTGTTTCCTGTATACCTACGACTCCACCAGTTGAACATAACTTATGTGGTTAAGCGTTGAACGAATGAATCGTTACTATGTGCTTGCTACGCGTTTTTTATATGCGTCACTAAAAAGGCAAAACGAACCACGACCACTAGCTTGCCTTTGGCATAGAATGCTAATTAGGATTACGAGACCTCACATTTACGGCTGACGAGGAAAGCTCCCGTAGTTTCCATGCAACTACGAATCATTTCATGTCTCCATTTCAGGCTGCGCGTCTGAAAAGAACCAACGCACTTTCAACAACAACAACAACAACAACAACAACAAAAACAACAACAACAACAACAACAACAACAACAACAACAACAACAACAACAACAACAACAGTTTTGCGTGGTAAAACTATATACCGCGTGAGGCTCGCCCTATTCAGTATAGCACTCCGCAAATTATGACCACCTGTGGTTCTTAGCGCCAACATCCAAGAACGCGGGACTCTATCATTTCCACGACATGAAAATGCGACGTCGGTCTGCTGGTCAGCAGTCGCGCGCACAGAAATCACCACTGTGCCGTTGACAGCAAACCCTATTCCGGGAGGCTACCTCCACAACTGTAATGGGCAGGCCTGGATGGTACGCTACTGGAACGGTCATGACGTATCTGTCATTCTTACTAATTTGCGTCGCGTCTTAAGCACTGTTTTGTGCCACGCCATCCCTAAAATGAATGCCAGAGACAATCGGTCGTATGTACAAAGTGTGCACCGCTAAATATGCTTTTAAAAGACAAAACGTATACGTTCACACAAATCAGTTCTACAAGAAAAGTACACGTGTACCCCAATGCAACTTCACTCCCGCCGACCAAGAATCGTTTACTTTCAGTTTTTCTTTTTTTGCGAGCCAGCGGGCGACGACCGCAGGCGAGTGACAGCACACTTTCTCTCCTATTCGCTAAAATCTCGGAAGCCATGCTTTTAGGTTTTTGTTCAATCCCCTGTGGTGGCACTAAAAATAAATGCGTTTGTGCTATATAGCTCCTTAAACATCGAATGCCTTTGATATTGCCACGTTCCATTTATCGTGGTTAACAGCGCGAAACACCCGGACAGGAGCGATAGAAGGACACGGTACAGCGCTGACTTTCAACTGAAATTTTTATTGAAAACACGAGAATATATATATAGACAGAACAGAAGACCTCGTGACCAAACCAGCCCCCTCAATCGATAAAATTATACACGGCGACAAGGCTTTGTCATGTGCACGCAATCTTGCCACAAAAAATAACACATACTTCAAACTATAAGATTCCAATGTCGCCAAGAAAACCGGGCATGAGCAGACGAATGAACTTTAGCCACTATCTAACAAAGATAATTCATTACCAAGTAAGGCGATAGACGGCTGGCTAACGCATTGAGACCCTTTCTTATTTATAAAAAATGCCTCCATAATTTCTCTTGAAAGCTTGTCTGGGTGCTTGAAGAGTACTTTTGTTTTTTCAAAAAGTGGGTGGCATCCACATTCGCGGCAATGCAAAGACAAATGTGAATGCGCAAATCCTTTCAAGGAACTGTGGTGTTCCCTTAGCCGTATATTGACACAACGCCCGGTCTGACCAATGTACTCTCGCCCGCATGAAAATGGGGTTGAGTACACGACATTCTGCATGCACGGGAGAAACTTCATAGTATGTTTGATACTACACTGCTGATAAATTCCAGTCTTCCTGCCTTCTATGCGAGTGTTTACTGCCTGGCAAAGTCCCTTAAGCTTCGTTCTGCTTGAAAACCCAACGTTTAATCTGAACTTAGATGCTACTTTCTTTAATCTGTGCGAAAAAGAATGAACATATGGAATGTAGACAGAACGGCTAAAATCTTTTTCTTTCACTCGGGAGGACTGCCCCTTGACCTCACGCAGCAGCTTATCGCAAGTCGTAGAAATGATAGAGTGAGGAAAGCCTGCATCACGCAGCCTCGCCACCTGATAGTTAACGCTGTCAAGCATACGATGGGGACAACTCTTATTGAGGGCGGACCTTATAGCGGAAGTGGCTATACCTCGTTTAATCAATTTCGAGTGCCCTGATCTGAAATCAAGAAGAGACTTCTTTGACCTCGGTTGATAGGTCCAACACACATGTTCCGCTTTGAAAGACAGTCTAAGGTCTAAGAACTGCAACTCCTCCTTTTCAGGAACCTCAATAGTAAACCTAAGACCTTGTCCCTGTTCATTAAACAACTTTACGACGTCCACAATCGATCTTTGGAAATTTAGCCTATTGACGAAAACCAAATAGTCATCCACAAAGCGGAAAATTCTCAAAGCTAATTCACCTAGGTTATCATTTATTTTGCGGTCAACGAAACTTAAAAAGATGCTGCTTAGTACTGGCGCTACGCAGGAACCTATGCACACTCCTGCCCTTTGGATAACTGTCCTTCCTTGCCACTGAACGATCGTGGACTTCAAGTAAAACTCCAAAAGCTCTAGGAAGCTAGCAACCGGTATTTTGCAACTTTCGACGAAGCCTAACTCATTCATTTGTCCCTCGATGGTCTGTTGCACGAATTTCAATAACTGTACATGAGGCAGGGAATAATAAAGATCTTCTATGTCTATGCTGAATCCAAAGCAACCGCCAGGGTTATTATTCTGCAGAACTTGAACTACGCAGTTAGAACTGGCGACTTCGAAAGGGTCCTCCAGCTTAAGCTGTGCGAGATTAGTCTGCAAGTACCCTGAAATAACATTTAACCATGACCTTCTTTCCGAGACGATGGTCCTGAAAGGATAGTTCTGCTTATGCGTCTTTACACTGAAGAAGGCCTGCAGAAGGAGCCCTTTTTCTCGCTTGACTTCGTTTGCTACTTTCGTTAATCCAACCTCATTCATCAAAGCCAAAGCACGTGATTTAATCTTAGAGGGATCAACGGAAACTTCGCGAAAATTCTTATCCATTGCTGTGGTTGCTTTTTCCAAATACAAGTTTTCCGGAATAATAACAAAATGTCCTTCTTTGTCAGACTCTAGAATGCGCAAATTACTATCCGCACAGAAATCAATCAGAGGTCCTAACCTTCTCGAACACCTAGAATCCTTCGACGGTTTCAACAACACATCGACGCACTCAGACACACACCTTAGTCTGTCCTCCTCCTCAGCTCGGTGAGCCACTGTCCTGGCTAAGACGACCTTATCCAGCTGTTTCAGACGCGGCTCGAGACAGAATTTGGGCCCTAGTTGAAGGACCTGTAGAAACTTGTCTGGTACTACTTGGTCCCCGATAATGGTCACATCCCCTGTTCCTTTCACTTCTTTCTTCTTAGGTAGCGAAGGTCGAACTTGACTCCATAAGAACTCCGTAGCGTGGTAGGACACTTTAGTCCACTCCTTCAGGAGAAGCCGTCTTCGCGCTTCGGAAGCCTCTTTCGCACAGGCTAAACGCAAAAGATCCTTGTACACCCTCACGTGTTGCCACCACTCCGCGCGTAAAATGCGGCACATCCTCCGAGCGTGTCCCTCAGACGGAGTCATCCACCCACACAAAGACAAAGACGTCTGAAACAGCTGGATAAGGTCGTCTTAGCCAGGACAGTGGCTCACCGAGCTGAGGAGGAGGACAGACTAAGGTGTGTGTCTGAGTGCGTCGATGTGTTGTTGAAACCGTCGAAGGATTCTAGGTGTTCGAGAAGGTTAGGACCTCTGATTGATTTCTGTGCGGATAGTAATTTGCGCATTCTAGAGTCTGACAAAGAAGGACATTTTGTTATTATTCCGGAAAACTTGTATTTGGAAAAAGCAACCACAGCAATGGATAAGAATTTTCGCGAAGTTTCCGTTGATCCCTCTAAGATTAAATCACGTGCTTTGGCTTTGATGAATGAGGTTGGATTAACGAAAGTAGCAAACGAAGTCAAGCGAGAAAAAGGGCTCCTTCTGCAGGCCTTCTTCAGTGTAAAGACGCATAAGCAGAACTATCCTTTCAGGACCATCGTCTCGGAAAGAAGGTCATGGTTAAATGTTATTTCAGGGTACTTGCAGACTAATCTCGCACAGCTTAAGCTGGAGGACCCTTTCGAAGTCGCCAGTTCTAACTGCGTAGTTCAAGTTCTGCAGAATAATAACCCTGGCGGTTGCTTTGGATTCAGCATAGACATAGAAGATCTTTATTATTCCCTGCCTCATGTACAGTTATTGAAATTCGTGCAACAGACCATCGAGGGACAAATGAATGAGTTAGGCTTCGTCGAAAGTTGCAAAATACCGGTTGCTAGCTTCCTAGAGCTTTTGGAGTTTTACTTGAAGTCCACGATCGTTCAGTGGCAAGGAAGGACAGTTATCCAAAGGGCAGGAGTGTGCATAGGTTCCTGCGTAGCGCCAGTACTAAGCAGCATCTTTTTAAGTTTCGTTGACCGCAAAATAAATGATAACCTAGGTGAATTAGCTTTGAGAATTTTCCGCTTTGTGGATGACTATTTGGTTTTCGTCAATAGGCTAAATTTCCAAAGATCGATTGTGGACGTCGTAAAGTTGTTTAATGAACAGGGACAAGGTCTTAGGTTTACTATTGAGGTTCCTGAAAAGGAGGAGTTGCAGTTCTTAGACCTTAGACTGTCTTTCAAAGCGGAACATGTGTGTTGGACCTATCAACCGAGGTCAAAGAAGTCTCTTCTTGATTTCAGATCAGGGCACTCGAAATTGATTAAACGAGGTATAGCCACTTCCGCTATAAGGTCCGCCCTCAATAAGAGTTGTCCCCATCGTATGCTTGACAGCGTTAACTATCAGGTGGCGAGGCTGCGTGATGCAGGCTTTCCTCACTCTATCATTTCTACGACTTGCGATAAGCTGCTGCGTGAGGTCAAGGGGCAGTCCTCCCGAGTGAAAGAAAAAGATTTTAGCCGTTCTGTCTACATTCCATATGTTCATTCTTTTTCGCACAGATTAAAGAAAGTAGCATCTAAGTTCAGATTAAACGTTGGGTTTTCAAGCAGAACGAAGCTTAAGGGACTTTGCCAGGCAGTAAACACTCGCATAGAAGGCAGGAAGACTGGAATTTATCAGCAGTGTAGTATCAAACATACTATGAAGTTTCTCCCGTGCATGCAGAATGTCGTGTACTCAACCCCATTTTCATGCGGGCGAGAGTACATTGGTCAGACCGGGCGTTGTGTCAATATACGGCTAAGGGAACACCACAGTTCCTTGAAAGGATTTGCGCATTCACATTTGTCTTTGCATTGCCGCGAATGTGGATGCCACCCACTTTTTGAAAAAACAAAAGTACTCTTCAAGCACCCAGACAAGCTTTCAAGAGAAATTATGGAGGCATTTTTTATAAATAAGAAAGGGTCTCAATGCGTTAGCCAGCCGTCTATCGCCTTACTTGGTAATGAATTATCTTTGTTAGATAGTGGCTAAAGTTCATTCGTCTGCTCATGCCCGGTTTTCTTGGCGACATTGGAATCTTATAGTTTGAAGTATGTGTTATTTTTTGTGGCAAGATTGCGTGCACATGACAAAGCCTTGTCGCCGTGTATAATTTTATCGATTGAGGGGGCTGGTTTGGTCACGAGGTCTTCTGTTCTGTCTATATATATATTCTCGTGTTTTCAATAAAAATTTCAGTTGAAAGTCAGCGCTGTACCGTGTCCTTCTATCGCTCCTGTCCGGGTGTTTCGCGCTGTTAACCACGATGAATGCTCACCAACTAGCCCAGTTTTCCATCTTGCTCAACGTTCCATTTCCCAAGTTTTTATTATCGTCCGAAAACACCGCACGATTCTCAGCGCAAACCGCGCCTGCAGTTTTCTAGAAGGTTCCGGACTGTAGTAGATCATTTCGATAAGATCACGCCCACTGTGCGAACGGTACAGATTGTTCTGGAAGCTACGCCACCGCCAGCGATAACGCTAGAACATTTGACGGCAAGAGTATAAATGCCGACGCGCTTCGCCGCTTGTCAGTTGTTGATCGAAGGCCGACGCTCCGTTCGCCGCTATCAGTCCGAGACTGCTATCTGTGCGAGACTGCTGCTGTAATTGGACTTTCAGTTTACCGGGCACAGGTTCGCCCAAATAAACAGTTAAATCCTAACACGAAGTCTCCTGTCTTCGGCCACGTCACGACCCCGTGACATCTGGTGGAGGTGCTGGGTACACGGCTTGACGGGGGCGTGCGGTGTGCCTATTATAGGCTGTTCGTGAAAAACTTCGCTCGCATCGCCGATCCTCTCACTAACCTTACCAAGGCCGACGTGGAGTTTAAGTGGGGAACGCCGCAGGAACACGCCTTCCAGGAGCTTAAACATCGCCTCCAGACGCCTCCGTTACTTACCCATTTCGACGAATTCGCCGAGACAGAAATACATACTGACGCAAGCAGCGTAGGTCTTGGCGCCGTTCTTGTGCAGAGGGCTGACGGACTTGAAAGGGTTATTAGTTACGCCAGCCGATCGCTATCCAAAGCAGAAGCAAATTATTCCACAACAGAAAAGGAGTGCCTCGCCATCATCTGGGCTACGTCGAAATTTCGCCCCTACCTCTACGGCAGGCCCTTCAAAGTTGTTAGCGACCACCACGCATTGTGCTGGCTAGCCACCTTGAAGGACCCCTCAGGTCGCCTCGCACGATGGAGCCTGAGACTTCAAGAATATGACATTACTGTCATTTACAAGTCCGGCAAAAAAACACTCCGACGCCGACTGTCTCTCTCGTGCGCCTGTCGACCAACCGCTACCCGACGACCCGGATGACGACTACTTCTTAGGAACGATAACTACCGACGACTTCGCTGAACGACAGAGGGCCGACCCGGAACTCAAGGCCCTAATAGAATACCTCGAAGGCAGGACCGCCGAAGTCCCGAAGATATTCAAGCGCGCACTTGCGTCGTTCTTTCTACGAAACGGTCTTCTACAAAAGAAAAACTTTTCACCGCTTCGAGCTAAGTACCTTCTTGTGGTGCCTTCAGCTCTGCGACCAGAACTCCTGCAGGCCCTTCACGACGATCCGACGGCAGGGCACCTCGGTGTTTCTCGAACGCTCGCGAGGATACAAGAAAGGTACTACTGGCCACATCTTACCACCGACGTCACTCGTTATGTGAGAACATGCCGGGACTGTCAGCGACGCAAGACACCGCCGACAAGGCCAGCGGGACTTCTGTAGCCAATTGAGCCACCTTGCCGACCTTTCCAGCAGATTGGTATGGACCTACTGGGGCCGTTCCGGACGTCGGCTTTCGGAAACAAGTGGATCGTGGTAGCTACCGACTACCTCACCCGCTACGCCGAGACAAAAGCCCTGCCAAAAGGCAGTGCATCCGAGGTAGCCAAGTTTTTCGTCGAAAATATCGTCCTACGTCACGGCGCCCCGGAGGTCCTTATCACCGACAGAGGAACGGCATTCACTGCCGACTTAACTCAAGCGATCTTGGCATACAGCCAAACAAACCACCGCCGGACGACAGCGTACCACCCACAGACCAACGGCCTCACCGAGCGGCTTAACAAGACGATCGCCGACATGCTGTCAATGTACGTCGATGTCGAACACAAGACGTGGGACGCCATTCTTCCGTATGTGACCTTCGCATACAACACGGCAGTGCAGGAGACGACGCAGATATCGCCATACAAATTGGTCCACGGAAGGAGCCCGGCAACGACGCTCGATGCCACGTTACCCAACGTCACCGACGAAGAAAACCTCGATGTGAGCGAGTACCTTCAACGCGCCGAAGAAGCCCGACAACTTGCACGTCTCCGTATCAAGAATCAACAGACGACCGACAGCCACCGTTACAACCTTCGACGACGCTTCGTGGAATACCAGCCCGGTGAACGTGTTTGGGTGTGGACGCCGATACGCCGACGTGGACTAAGTGAAAAGCTTCTGCGACGGTACTTCGGACCGTACAGGGTGGTTCGACGGCTTGGCCCACTTGATTACGAGGTTGTCCCCGACGGCATCACGAACTCTCAACGACGCCGATCGCGACCTGAAGTCGTCCATGTCGCGCGCCTCAAGCCGTTTCATGCGCGTTAACAAACTTAACTAGTGTTTTTTTTGTATTATTGTTGTATCGTAATTTATTCATTGTACTTTCTTGCATTATTATTGTACTTTCATCTTTAGTTAAAGCATCGGGACGATGCCTTTTTTCAGAGGGGGGCAATGCCACGTTCCATTTCCCAAGTTTTTATTATCGTCCGAAAACACCGCACGATTCTCAGCGCAAACCGCGCCTGCAGTTTTCTAGAAGGTTCCGGACTGTAGTAGATCATTTCGATAAGATCACGCCCACTGTGCGAACGGTACAGATTGTTCTGGAAGCTACGCCACCGCCAGCGATAACGCTAGAACATTCGACGGCAAGAGTATAAATGCCGACGCGCTTCGCCGCTTGTCAGTTGTTGATCGAAGGCCGACGCTCCGTTCGCCGCTATCAGTCCGAGACTGCTATCTGTGCGAGACTGCTGCTGTAATTGGACTTTCAGTTTACCGGGCACAGGTTCGCCCAAATAAACAGTTAAATCCTAACACGAAGTCTCCTGTCTTCGGCCACGTCACGACCCCGTGACAATATCCTTCATCATCACATCTTCATGAGTTGTCTAGAAACTGCCAAGGGCTGTTTGACATTTCACTAGCCTGCTGTGTGCACAGATAAGGCATCCACGTTATCAACTACTGCTACTTCTCGCTAAGTTGGTGAAGCGCACCATATGCAAACAATCTTGTATCTCAAAACACATCAAATATAGGTTTTATTGAAATGCAACCGCCTCTTGAAGTAAAATCGGGTGACAATCAACCTTCATAGTTTGGTTTACAATAACACTATAATCATCACGCATCACCATCTTTTTGAGTTCAGTTCGGGCTGTCACGGTGGATGGACGTGTTATTTGAGCGCTCCGGATCGACTGCGCAGATAAGTGTTTTTGCATGTTTTGAGCTTGTCTTTATAATTATAAGGCAGCGGTTGAAATCTTCGTAGCACTTATTTTATGGTACGGCTTTTTCGGGGGCCAGTCACCAGGTATTTATTAGTTAGTGTGGGTGTGTGTGTGTTTGAATTTTTTGTTTTTTTTATTTTGTCACCCCATGGGGGAAGTGCGCGTACATTTTTTTTTCGTAGTACAGGGTGCTGTGTTGGGGCTGGCTGGTCCCGATGAAGCAGAAGAAGAAGAAGACGGCCGACGGAGACGTACGTGGCCGGCGGGGACACCGACCAGCCCGAACACGCGGGTTGGCGCGAAGCGCTGAAAGAAAAGCACAACAACCGCACTCCACGGTTACCCAACACACACTGCCTTTATTTTACAGTCGCCTTGAAATCCTAGATGCCAGAGCGGCGCCCCCTGGCATCCTCACATGTCAATCCGAAACCGAAACCCCAGAACACAACAACCATCCTCTCCTCGAAAAAAGCACACCTATACACTGTTTATATTTATATATGCTCGATACCAACATATTTTACAAGGTATGTACATTAGAACAAATGAAAATTCAGAGCACGGCACACCGAACTCACACATTACAAGTCCTGAAAATGCACTGACAACAAGAAAAATGTACACAACTGTTCGGAACAAGAGTTCTACATCACGTAGTCTTCGAACCGACGCGGCCTCTGCCGCTTCCGCTTAGGGCGGGCCCTTTTGGGTGTAGAATCAGGTGTGTCTGCACCTTGGTCACTTGTGCTCTATGTGACACATCAAGAGCAGTGGAAGATTGTGAAGGCTCTGAACGAGCGTTGCAATTCGCGGTCTCATCAGAGCTCGCAGCATGAGCTTCAGAAGAATTTTGTGGACCGGAGTCTGGTTCAATGGTTTCAGCCGTATTTGAAGGTTCGAAGTGAACCGTATGACTTGGTGTACTTGAACCAGCGACACTGACTGGTAACTCCTCCCCACTTGAAGAAGAAATGTCTGTACATGGAGACTACATGTAATAATCTGATGGATAGTTGAAAGGCGCGAACGGAACGTGATGGGGAAGACTTTTAGGTGTTGAAGGCGAATCCGTATGAAAAATAACAAGGCGCGAAGTATTCCAGATGTCACCATCACTTAAGCGAAACGAAGTGGGGCTCACCTGGCCCAAGACTTTGTAAGGACCCCTATACTTGGGGCGCTTGCCTGGCACACGAACCTTGACTAGATCGCCAGTGCGAACTTTGGACTGCTTTGCACCTCGACGGGCGTTGACATACCTTTTCATTGCTTGTTGATGAGAAAAAATACTGGTGCGCATTTGATCAGGAGAAGACACTGCTATGTTACGAGGCAAAGAGACTATGTTGAGAGCAACTCGCGGTTGCCTACCGTGTAGAAGTTGAGCAGGAGACACTCCAGTGGTGTCTTGTGGTGTGAACCTGTACGAAGCTAAACATTCAGTTAAGACTTGCTTGAGGGGACAGTGCTCTAATTGGGCGATCTGGATATGTTTCTTCAGAACGCGATTAAAGCGCTCGATTTGCCCATCTGATTGGGGATAGAAAACTGATGACCTCAAGTGCTCAATTCCTCGTTGTGAAAGAAAAGCCTCGAAATGTTGGGACTGAAACTGTGAACCATTGTACGTGACTATGGCATAAGGCAAACCTTCCTGGCTGAAGATTGAAGACAGAAACTCAATGATGACCTCAGAAATAACCGTATGTGTGAAACAAAGCTCTGGCCATTTGGAATGATAGTCAGTGAGAGAAACAATAAATCGGGCATTTTGCAGAACATTATGCAAAGGACCGATGATGTCCATGCCGAGTTTCTGCCAAGGCCGATCAGGCCACTGAACTGGCTGCAACGGAGAAAATGCAGGTTTGGCAGACTTGTCAGCTGCCTGACATATATGGCAGTTGTAAACTGCATGCTCGACCTGCTTGTCTAAGGCTGGCCACCAGTACCTGTCTCTGAGATTCTGTTTGGTGCGGACAATGCCTGGATGGGCCTCATGGGCAAGCTGTATTAGCTTGTTACGGAAAGAAGCAGGGGGAATCAAGCGTTCATCGCGGAAAAGCAAGTCCTTGACACAAGACAGTTCCTGTCGGACTGCGAAGTAAGGCAAGAATTCAGAAGCAAGAGCACATTTGGAAGGCCATCCTTCACGTAACTTGAAACCAAGTGGAATCTGCAGCGGTAGCTGCCTGAAGCTCAGCTTTAGTAATGCAGGAAGTGACTATTGAAACAACTTCCTCATCCCGCTCTTCAGTAACCGGTATCTGAAGAGGAAGGTGCGACAGTGCATCAGACACCACGTTATTAGAACCTTTACAATATTGAACACTGAAATTATAATACATGAGTTTGGCACACCAGCGGGAAATGCGAATGGGGCGGCGGCCTTCGGATCCTGCAGAAAGAAGAGCAACTAGTGCTTGGTGATCTGTACGTAATGTGAAGTGCTGGCCCCCCAAGTAAACATGCCATTTCTCACAGGCAGAAAGACACGCGAGAGTTTCACGCTCTCCTACTGAATATCTGCGTTTAGCAGGGGTCAATGTACGAGGTGCAAAAGCGATAGTGATCAGCTGATCATCTCTGAGTTGTTAAAACACGGCTCCCAGTCCAACATCGGACGCATCCGTCTTGATCACGATGGGAAGCTTCTCATTGAAAATACTAACAGCTCGCTTTGAGGCCAGTATTGACTTAACTCGAATGAAGCTCTCCTCAGCTTCAGCTGACCAGTTAAAAGGCTGTGCTTGACGAAGTAGAGTACGCAGTGGTTCAACAACATCAGCATAATGAGGAACAAACTTGGCATAATAACCAACAAGACCTAAAAAAAAACTGCAAGGTTTTAACATCAGTAGGCCGTGGGGCTCTGACAATGGCCTGAACTTTAGATTCAACAGGTGTCAAGCCGCGGGAACTGACATTATGTCCTAGAAATTGTAAATTATTCACAGAAAAAATGCACTTGTTATTAAGTTTCATACCACATTCACTGATGCGGTTGAGAACAGTATGCAAGTTAGCATCACGCTCTTCGCGAGTACGTCCCCACACTGAAATGTCATCCAAGTAACAAAGGGCGCCATTACAACCCTTAAGAATAATTGACATCATTTTTTGAAACACTGCAGGGGCAGATGCAAGCCCGAAACACACGCGGCGAAACCGAAACAAGCCTTCGTGCGATATAAATGTGGTTAAATCTCTACTGCACTCAGAAAGTTCAACTTGGTGATAAGCGGACGCGAGGTCCAGCTTGGAGAAACACACCGCTCTGGAAAGCTGATGAAGCAGTTCTTCAATGTGAGGAAGTGGAAACCCGTCTACGACGATCGCCTTGTTCGGTTCTCGTAAGTCGACGCATAGCCGAAGGGATCCATCTTTTTTCTTGATGACGACCAGTGGAGAAACCCAGTCGGAAGCAGAGACAGGCTCGAAGATTCCGCTGGCTTGAAGGCGAGACAGTTCCGCAGAGACTTGCTCATGGAGAAGAAGAGGAATGCGGCGCAGCTTGGCACGCACAGGGCACACACCTGGTCGACGCATCTTTTTATGCACAAAACCACACACACAACCCAGTTCACGGGTGAACAGGTGGTGGAATTCAGAAGGCGCGTTGGCCGAAAGATCATCTTGGACGTCGACTTGAGCACACGTCATAGACGCACCGACGATGTTGATGGACAAAGCCCTGATGGCATCACGTCCCAAAAGTGAGCTGCCATTGGCTGTTACATAAAAAGTAATGGAAGCAGTGCGACTGTGATAGGAGACCTGAGCTGTAAATTGACCTAAATTATCAATCGTTTCCTTGGAATATGTTTGTAGAACGACGTGTGAAGGCAAAAGCCGAATGTTGGAAGAATTACTATGAAAGTCAGCGGCACTGATTAAAGAGACTGAGGCACCAGTGTCCTTCAGAAATGACAAGGGCACATGGCCCACTGAAGCTACGATGCTGGGCTTGGACGTATATGTAGGCCATCCACATTTAAAACAGTGACCGTATTGGTTTGTGCAGTGCTCCGAGGAGCGGACGAAGAAACTGGTTCAAGAAGATTTGCGGGGCGGGAATTGCATACGGACTGAAAATTTCCGATTTTTCCGCACGCAAGACAAGTGCGGTTTCTCGCGGGACACTGCGCAAAATTGGCTAAATGCCGAGCCGATCCACAACAAAAGCAATGCGCGGTTGCGCTTGGAGAAGAAAACTGCGAACGCGAATTATGAGCTTGGTGCTGTTCCTGAAAACCAGAATTTGGCGGATGGGGTCGCCATATTGTCGGCTTCCTCGCCCCCATGACGCAGAGGGGCCGCCATGTTGGCCGCCGCGCCAAGACGAAGATGAAGGGCCGCCATGTTGACGCGTCCCGTGAAACGAAGAGCCGCCGCCTTGGCCCCCCGCAGCAGAAAGTTGCTGCACTGAATGCGGAGCGACTTGCTCCAACTGGGAGCGAATAAGCTCGTCCTCTCGCGCAATCGAGAGGGCTTCGGATAAAGAAATCGAGGAGTCCTTTTGAAGCATGCGGCAGCGGATGTTTTGCGAGGTTACCCCGGTGAAAAGCTGATGGCGGATCATATCGTCCTCGAGCGCGCCGAAGCCGCACGACGCGGCGAGCGTTCGAAGAGAAGTAATGAACTCTGCGACTGGCTCACCAGGCAATTGTCGCCTTTCTTGGAATTTCACGCGTGGAAGATAATTGCACGAAACATCTCTAAAATGCTCATCGAAAAGAGCAACAGCATTCTTGAAGGCATCGCCCGACGCTGGTGTCGGCGACGCGTTGGTGGCTTCCAAAGTATAGAAGAGCTTTAACCCGGCAGGGCCCAACGCGTTGAGCAGCAGGGCCTTGTGACGCTCGGGCTTGCTGGCGTCCTCCCCGACCGCGTCTGCGTAGGCCTGAAACACCAATTTCCTGTCCGCCCACGGAAGTGGCGGGTCTCCGGGCGAATGGAGAAATAGGGGAGGTGGAATAGGAGACGCCATTTCAAGTAAGAAGAATGGAGAGGTGCAGTCGAGAAGAAAATGACGCAAGTTCACTGTTTGAAGAAGACGACAGAGGCGGCGTAGCTGAATGAAGAAGGAATGAAGCGACGCAGCACGCAGGAGCCACCTTGCTGGGAACAAAGAGCGTCTAGGGATCAGAGTAGGTCCGTTAGAAGCACGAAACAGACGAACACGGAAAACGAAATGGGTTCTTACAGGTCCTCGTCGCCATTGCTGTGTTGCGAATGGCTGGTCCCGACGAAGCAGAAGAAGAAGACGCCCGACGGAGACGTACGCGGCCGGCGGGGACACCGACCAGCCCGAACACGCAGGTTGGCGCGAAGCGCCCAAAGAAAAGCACAACAACCGCACTCCACGGTTACCCAACACACACTGCCTTTATTTTACAGTCTCCTTGAAATCCTAGATGCCAGAGCGGCGCCCCCTGGCATCCTCACATGTCAATCCGAAACCGAAACCCTAGAACACAACACAGGGCTCGAGTTTAGTAATTATCGAGTATAGGGACAATTGGGGTCAGCTAGAAAGACATGGTTAAAAAGACTGTAAAGTGTTCAGGATGTGGAGTGGGTTTGAAAGTGAACCCAAGCGTAGAAGCGGATAGAGAAGAGGCTGACGCGAAGTGTAGGCAATGTGAGATCGAGGAAAAAATGGAGAAAATGATGGTTGCCCAGAGTGAACTGCTGACTAGAATCGCCGAACTCGAGACTGCGTTGGTGACAAAGCAAGAGAAAACGAAGGCAATGGGAGAAAGACTGAAGTCTGCCGAGAAAGCACTAGCGAAGCTGAACAAAGAAGTGGCCTACGAAGAGAACAGTAGGGAACCGGCAACCAGAACGGTGGAGAATGAAGAGCAAGCAAGTTTGGAAAAAAACAGGTTCAGCCGGTTCAATTGTCGCAAGGCCCAGCTTCAGCGAGGTAGTGGTGGGGCTGGGAGGGGACAAAGCAGCCGGTGTCACAGGTGCAAGTAGCCCCCAGGTGCAGGACGCTCCAGCTGACAAGTCACAGCATGTGATAATCGCCGGGGACTCGAATTTAAGTCAATGCACAGAGGTCATCAAAGAGAAGGTGACAAGAGGGTTGCAGTAGGGGCGTTCCCAGGACGCAAGCTTGAAGCAGTCATGAGGCAAGTGAGCGCAAAACTCAAAGCTAAAGCTGATAGACAAAACCTCGTGATAATTTCAGGCTGTGTAAACGATGTCTTAAATGAAGATACAGCAGGACTAGAAACCACACTGGCGAAAGGCGTTAATGACATGCGTGCCACTTCTCCTAAGGTACAGGTAGTGATATGCACGATACCGGAGGTACCGTTGCGTGATAGCAACCTGCAAAGAGCGGTTGTCAACGCAAACCAAGAGATATGGCGGAGGAGTCGAGAGAAAGGCTTTGAGGTGGTGGAAATAAATAGAGGGGTGCATAGGTGGGGTGGTTTTCACCGAGACAGAATTCACTTCGATGGGCGGAAAGGTCATGAGGAGGGTTGGCGACTTGCAGGACGCGCAGTAGCTTTTTTGGGGTGCAAGCGAGCCCTTCAGGGTGCAGGATAGCTAGTAACGAGGAAAACAACCAGGGAGACTCTTTGACAGATGGTATGGACAGATACGATTGCAAAGTGGCAACAATATCTAAGATAAGTAGAATTCGGGGCATGAATAGACGTAGCCACGAGCACGGAGCCAATTCAGACATAGGGTATATTAACATGCAGGGTGGTAGGAACAGGCTGAAGTGGGAAGAGATAGAAGAACAGCTAAGGGAAGAGAGGCCGATAGTATACGGTTTTGTAGAAACACATCCCAGGGACATGGAACAACCTCCGAACAATCTGGACTACGCGTGGGAATATTGTAATAGAACAGAAGTCAGCATAAACGGGGGTGGTATTGGGGCATTCATTCATAAAAGTACAGACTGGCAAAGGGTCAAGCAGGAGTGCAAGGAACATTTAAGGTTAAAAGGGAAAATGACAAGTCAAATGACACTTATTGGTTTCGTGAACTTGTGGACAGGAGCAAAGGCCAGAGAGGAAAACCAGGCAATGGTAGAGTGTATATCAAAGGACATTCAGGAGTTGGGAAGAGAGTGCGAGATAATTATAATAGGAGACATGAATGCGCACATAGAAGATATAGATGGGTATACCGACCCGACAGGCAAAATGATCATGAATATGAGTGAAAGGCTTGATTTGATCATTTGCAACAATACCGAGAAGTGTGAAGGGCAAAAAACATGGGAGGTAGGAAGGCTGCAGTCGACGATAGATTATGCACTGATGCCACATAGGATGTATGATAAGCTCAGGGGAATGCACATAGATGAAGGTGGTTCCAGAAGTCTAGGTAGTGATCACAAGTGTATCAAGCTAAGTTTTGGAAGAGCAGTGAAAGTGGGAAGGGCACAAGATGAGCAACTACAGAAAAATTTTTATCCGGAGAGGCAATTTGAAATAGCCACTAAACAAATTGAGAAAGTAATCACGGAGGATAACAAGACAGTGCCCGAAACAGGGCATATATAAAGAAGAAATGAACTGGTAGCAGTGCAGCACGAATGCAGCGCGTTAGATGAAGGGAGGAGGAGGAATAAATGAGGAAGGACAGGGAAGTTAGGCGTTGGATGAAGAACTACACAAAATCCCGAAAGATGAAATCGAAAGGGAGAAGTTTAATGAAGATTAAAAGCGTCGAAGCATAATACATGCTCGAACCTACTCAGGGTATATCAGCACCTGTCCGTGGTGTTAACGTTGATAATTTTCGAGGATGACCACCCATATGCAGCGACTGAACATGCTGCAGAAAATATTCACCGTCTGTTTTATTGTTTAACTTATCTGTTTGTACCGGCCTTTTAAAACATTGGATTCCCGGGATGAAGATGCCAAGGCAGTAAGATGGCAAGAGAGAGAAAGGAAGGCTGGGGGATTAACCATATCTTGGCATCCGCTTTGCTGCCTAGCACTGGGGGTTGAGAAATAGGGACAAGAAAGGGCGTGTAGAAAGACAGAAAAGAAAACGCATGTGCACTCAGGAGTAAGATGGCAAACTTAACAGAGGATTTATTACATTCTGTACAGACAGGGCGAGAGGTCTCACCAGGTCTATTCGTCTAGAAAACCCATTCATCGACAAACGAAGTCGCCGATTTTACACCCTTTACAGTGGTTCCATCAGCGGCTGCCATGAACCATGCACTTCCGTATTCCCTGCCATAGTGTTCATAATAGTATTATTTCGGGGTGGTGTTATAGAACACGAGGAGAATATACCAGAATATCCGTTTAGAGTATGTAATACATATACTATGCCTTTTGCGCATAATGTCAAGGATGATATGCATATGCATGCTGCTTTACTAGGCTTAGATTTGTCCGACAAAGGCTTCGATTATACTTTACAAGTTCGGATGCTGCATTATTTGCAATCAGAACCTAATGAATGTATAAAGGTTCCATGAAACGATCATCTAGATTGGGCTCCTCTATGAATGTGATCATCCGAACACACCTGATCCTATTCTCAAAATAAGGGTAATAGCCCAGCTATTGGAGCGAATTGGATTATTACACACGTATGGTAGCTTTCTACCTGAACACAAAGACATGTAAAACATCAAAATTAACTATACAGTCGTCACCAAATGTGTTCATTAGTCATCTTCTCTCACAATTCCCTGTACTGAAAACCCACACATTTAGGCACCGGCAAGAACGGAGAAGGATTCTTTAGTGAGCGAAATGTTTCAGTATGAACACAAAACCATATCCATGCATATCGTCCAGTTGCATAACATCCACGTATAAAAAATTAAGGCACCCAAGATTCAAATTAAAACACTCCTACAAGTAGTGTATAGACCTGTCAACATATGCGAATTAAGCCACTTTGTATTTGCACCTCACGAAACGATGCACTTGAAGCCCATAGGTAACTAACTTTTAAACAAATAGTACATAATAGATGCAGATAAATCCAGCTTTTATAGTTTGATCAAGAAGAGCGCATGACTGATTGCCTGCATGGATTAATTAGTAATACAAACACATTGCATGATGCCAACACATAAAACAGTAACTAAAGCTGCTGCAACCCACTGCAGGTATACGCCAAAGGACACTATTGGTCCCTTAAAAGCTATGCCGTCACCATAGAGGAAAACAAACAGCAAAATAGTAAAGAAACAATAAAACATGCATGACAGCGATGAAGAGGCAAATGCACTTCACTTTGTACTCTGGACACCAAACGCAGCAATCTAATACCTTCTACGTTTGCGTTCAATGAGCATGAGTCCTATGTAGATTTCACCTGCATGGGATTACTTGAGGAGTTAATGGCATGAAACACACACAATTGACAGCATCTGACACTCACGTACAAAGCACACTTTTTGCCTTTCCATGGGCGATATTACATCCAAAAATGAGCACTGCCCTGCTGTTTTCGATGAATTATTCCTCAAATGCTGATTAACTGTCGTACTAAAATCCCAATAACATCCATATTAGCTTCTTTTATGCAGATGGCGATTAGGCCTCAGCTTATGCTCAGTCACTTCATTTGTGCGTCGTGTTTCAAGTCGAACACACCTGAAGACGTCTATTGTCAGTGCCCTTTTCTCAGCCTATCAGCGACAGTGCAAAATAGCTCATGGGAATATTTTACTGGCATGAGTAGTTTTAGGACACGGTATCCAGCACGAGGTGCAAACAAAATTGGTAATCAAAACGTACTGGAAGAAGCCTGTAAGACAACTGTTTCGTTAATATGGATCAATTTTGTTTGCATTTAATAAAAAGCTCATAGCAAAAAGATACGCTAATAACAATAAAATGAGCAAAAGTCAATCCGAAAGGTACTGGAAAGCTACAATTTCGGCAACTCGGTTGGCTTTTGTAACTATCATCATAACTGCCATGAAAGTTTGACATAAGTTGTTGTGACAGTTGTACGTTAACAGATTTTATAGTGAACACACAATTTCGGTTAGCTATACTGTAGTTTTCCTTATGTACATATAGCCTTTGATTATGATATGGAAATTTGTAGGGAACTGCAGCATTTTTTTTTCACTTGACTATCGATACGGTTTCTCTGTGGTTAAGAAATATTAAGAATACTTTCGCATCACGACTTCCCTTATTTGAAATTTTCTGTGTGTATTATTTTCACACGTTAGACATAAACGCTACCTGAAGTTGTCATTTATGACTCCAACATTCTTGCACGTATCTACAGTCTTGCACTGCATGAAAGCAAAGCGTGCAAGTGCGGAAAAAACTTGTAACAAAACATACGCGAGCTAGACAGCAAATTCAAGTTTGATGAGATTGCTGTATCGAGATGCCAGATACACCATAAAGCTCCACTAACACCACCTATTCACGGCACATTTCAGAGCACACAGACACCGCAAATAACTTTTGCATCTAGCACCGCTGCAGAATTTCGCAGGCTCATATCCCGACTGGTATCTCGTGAGCAAGCTTTGTCAACTGGGGACACGATCGACATCTTCGGACACAACGCGGTCATCACATCATATTGCCCGCGGCAAAGCAGCGAACATGCCGCAGAACATGTCGAATGACGGTGATAGTTTATCACCGCAGATTGTGTCGTCCTCCAGTACTCCTCACGAATGAGCCACGAACACGGCGCACATACAAATCACAAGCGCTGTTTGCAGCGATCGAACACTTTTGACAAGTACGTGTCATCCGAAGATGACACCTGCAGATGTTGACGTTCCGGTTTCCAAGTCAAAGCGAACGATGGCACAAAACACACGAAATCGTCGGTATCCGAACCTCGCATAAACACAACTCTTCGTCGGGTTCCATCGGCGATCGCAGCCAGTGACGAGAGCAGGAAGGTTGCGCCGGCGTGATGCCTTTCGATAAAGATATGCGCGGATTCTCATGAACTCTAGTGATAATTGCAGTAACGCCTAAACAAGCTTTTTTTACGGCTACCGACTAGGCCTTGCCACTCTCTTCGTCGCTTCAGCTAGAGTGTACTAGAACAAGGGGAGTGCCAGGACCGAGCTCCAAAAAATGAAGTCCAAAGAGGATCTATCCGCTGGTGGCACTGCGTTCGGTAGTGCGTTCGGTAGTGCGTTCGGTAGTGAACTTCTCGCCCTACTTTGTGGCTATAAAATTTGTTCGATAAGAATAGTTGTCGCAAATTTCGTCGTTGACCTGTCGTTCCAACGCATGGTTTATGTCGCAATGAATATAAACTTCACAATGCACGATTTCCTGTTCACCCATCAGCATCTGAAATGAACACTTCTAGTGTTGCTCCGTCAGAGTTAAAGCCTAATACGGACGAGAAATGTGATTCACCTCTTACTTTTATTCATTTAAATATTCAGTCAGCACGAGGCAAACAGGAGGAATTATGTGTATTTCTGAGTGATTCCGGCTTCTAGTTTTCTGTAATTATGTTGACAGAAACGTGGTTTTCGGCTGACGATGACATGCACCTATAAGATTATAATGCAGTTTTTTTGAACAGCCCCATTAGAAGAGGTGGAGGCGTATGCATGTTTATTAAACAAGGTATTAATTATGAACTGCTTGATGACCTGTCTTTATGTACGTCAGATGTTGAGGTAATATGTTGGAAATATGAGAAGTTTCATTTTGCGGGGGTGTACCGTCCACCTAATGGTAATTTAGGTGAGTTCTACGAGCGGCTGGACGCGATATTCTCTCATGTTAATACACATCAGTATAAATTAGTCCTAGGTGGCGACCTAAACATTGACATGCTTTCAAGTACACCAAAACAGTCTGAATTTTGTATGCTTCTTGATTCGTATTTGTTATCAAATGTGATACTGCAACCAACTCGCATTTCAGCAACTAGCGCTACGTTACTGGATTTTTTTATTACCAACTTACCACGTGAAAGTGTTTTCTGGGACAGTCAACATTTTCGGCAAATGATCACTTAGTGATCATTTGCCGATATATTTGGTTATTGATAAGTGCCGTGTCGTATCCAACCCAACCTACAAATTTTGGTGCCAGAATATAACTGAAAACTCTCTTTCGCAGTTAAGAGATGAAATCTCCAGAACAAATTGGGAAGCAGTGCTCTTGTGCTCATCAGCAAACGCAGCATACGGCAGTTTTATGGAGATAATTTCCCGTATTTACAAGCGATGTTTTCCCTACAAAGAAATAAAAAAGTTTAAACGTTCGCGGAAACCATGGGGCACAAAGAACCTGATAAAAATGATAAATGTGAAAAATAGCAAGTATCAAATATTTTTGAAGAATCGCAATCCAGGCGCATTGGATTCCTTTCGGAAATATAGAAATAATAAACTAAAGTTAGGGAAAAAGCGAAATGCAATTATTATTCTTGCATGTTCGAGAGCGTCTCAGGTGTCAAGGAGATGGGGAGCAAGTTAAACTCAATTACTGCATTACATAAAGGTAATTTTAGTGTAGAAGAGATAACTGAAGGCGATCGAACATACAGGGGCAAAGCATTGGCTGAGAAATTCAATAAACACCTCACTTTTTTAGTAGATAGTGCAATGACACTACCGCCCTACATTACATGTCCGCACAGACAGTAGCTTCGTCAGTTTATCTTTCCCCAACAGATAAATACGAGGTTATGGGTCTAAAAAAACTAAAGAAAAGTAAATCGGAAGATATTGATGGGTTAAAGATGGCCCCAGTCTATCCTGTCATAGATATATTAGTCATGCGCTTAACATACATTTATAACATAATTTTAGGCACAGGTATTTTCCCAGAACGTATGAAGTATGCAAAAGTTACAGTGCTGTTTAAGGAAGGAAACAAATATGATTTGAAGAACTATAGGTTCATATCTGTTCTACCATTGTTCTCAAAGCCCATAGAAAAGTTAATATTTATAAGACTGTCGACCTTCTTTAAAAACATTCGATAATTACTCAAGCCCAATACGTTTTTAGGTTAGGGCTGTTAGGTTAGGGTTACCTTGTTACGTCAAAAGGAAATTATATTAGGTAATATAAAGGACAGAAAAATTACGCTAGGCATATTTGTTGACTTCTCCAAAGCCTTTGACCGGATAAATCACAATGCTTTCTTACAAAAATTGCCCTATTATGGCATTAGAGGAAATATGCTAAACTGAATCACCAGCTATTTGAGCAATAGACTAGAGTGTGTAAGTATAAACACATAACAATCATCTTTGCAAAAATTTGCTCGAGGTGTACCCCAAGGTAGTATAGTGGGGCCGTTGCTTTTTATCACTTATGTCAACGACATTATAAACACAAATCACACAATTAAATATGTCATATATGCGGATGACACTTCCTTGTTTTTCACAGGTGTGGATGTAAATGACCTAATTTCAGCAGCAAACACGACACTAGATGACTTGTATGCATGGGCGACAGCTAACTCCCTACAAATCAACTGTTCAAAAACCAAAGCCGTCCTATTTCGTTCAAAAGGAACAACGAACGAAGCTACTTCAAAACTACACCTACACGATTCTGTGATTGATTTTTCTTCGACCACTAAAGCATTGGGAATTGTTTTTCATGAGAATATGTTGTGAGATTCACAAACCGAAATGGTAAGAAACAAGTTAAGTAAGGTACTAGGCATGCTTAGGAGATGTCAGTCATTTTTACCGACTGCTCAGATGCTAATTTATTTATTTATTATTTATTTATAATACCCTCAGGGCCAACAAGGCATTAAAGAGGGGAGTGGGTAAATACATGAAAAATACAAATAAAACAGTGCAATAAATACAAATAAACAATACAATAAATACAAATAAAACAATACAATAAAAGACAGATATTATTAACATTTCTGCAGAATGTATAAAAAATAGTTATTACTAAATATACAAAAACAGAAGCAATAAGCATAGGTAACAGATTTTCTTGGTTATACAATGTTAGCTAATGTTTCGTGGAAAAGTTTGAAGTCAGTAATGGTTGCGACATTCGGGGGAAGGCGGTTCCAATCATGAGATGTGCGGGGAATAAATGACTGAAAGAAAGACCTAGTGTGACATGATGCGATTCCTACCTTATTGCGATGATCAACACGGTTTGAGATGTACAGAGGCTGGAGTATCAGGTCATTATGAAGTGTAGGGTGATAGAAAATTTTATGAAACAGTGAAAGACGGGCGATTTTTCGTCGGTGAGCCAATGGAATAAGTGATAAATTATTTTTCATTGAAGTCATACTTGCAGTGCGGTTGTAGTTAGAGAGGATGAACCTAACAGAGTTATTTTGTACTAGTTCAAGAGATGTGATGAGATTAGCATGACTGGGATCCCATATGGCGGATGCATATTCGAGTTTGGGGCGTATGAGAGACTTATAGAGTACTAGTTTCAAGGAAGAGGGTGCTTTGGAGAAGTTACGTCGTAAGTAGCCGAGCATGCGATTAGCATTGTTAATCACGCACTCTACATGAGTTGTCCAACTTAAGTTAATTGTGATGTGCACGCCAAGATATTTATAAGACAGGACGGAATCTAAAGGAACGTTGTTTAGGTGGTAGGTGTTATGATTCGAGTTAGTTCTTGATACGTGCATTATCTTACATTTCTTAATATTAAGTTCCATTAACCAGATATTACACCAATTAGCTATATTATTTAGGTCAGTTTGAAGTGTTTTAGTATCATCAACATTGCTGATTTCGCGGTAAATAACACAGTCATCTGCGAACAGATGTATGTTAGAAGTTATTGAAGAAGTTAGATCATTAATATATACAAGAAATAATAAAGGTCCCAACACTGAACCTTGAGGCACACCGGATTGTACTTCAGTGAGTGGTGAATGATGGTCGTTAGCAGTTACGAATTGGAAACGATTAGAGAGAAAATGTTCTATCCATTTAAGAAGGTTAGTGTCAATATTTAGCAAGCTTAGTTTTAAGAGCAGTAATTTATGGCAAACCTTGTCAAATGCTTTGCTAAAATCCAAAAAAATACTGTCAGCGCAAGGTGATCGATCCAGAATTTGATGCAGATTATGAGTAAACGAAGCAAGCTGTGTCTCGCAGGAATACTGTTTTCTAAAACCATGTTGCGCTTTAGCAAAGTATGAGTTAGACTCTAGAAAGTTAGCAAGGTTCGAGAAGATTACATGTTCTAATAATTTGCAGCAATTACTTGTTAGTGATATGGGTCGGTAATTAAGAGGCGAGTTTCTGGGGCCAGATTTATAGATTGGAACCACCTTCCCTATTTTCCATTCCTTTGGAAGTTGACAAGTACTCAATGATTGTTGAAATATTTGACTTAGTATCATTGAACTAACTACGTTAGTGCTTTTAAGAAATTTGCTATTAATGCCATCATAGCCAGGAGCGGAGTGGAACGGTAACTTATCTATTAGTTTCAATATTCCAGGTACCTCAATAATTACTGGATCCATGGGCATGTAATTATAGCGGTGCGCATAAGGAAGCATGATGTTGGCGGATTCAGAGTACTGGCTTGAAAATGAATCATTGACAGCTGATGCGCACATGTTATCGGGGATATTATTTCCAGATGAATCTTCTAGTGATATAGTGTTGTTAGTGGTTGGGTTAATCATTTGCCAAAACTTTCTAGGGTTATTATTCAATGTTTCAGGTAGTGTTCTAGTTAGGTAGTTGTTTTTTGCAGTTTTTAGAGCTCTTAAGTAGGCGTTTGCAGCAGATTTGTAAGTTGTCCAGCGCGAAGGTGAAGGCGAGCTTTTAGCTAAACGAAAGAAACGCTTTTTCCGATTAGATAGGCGTTTTAGATGACTGGAATACCACGGCGCTTGGGGATTGGAAATGAGTGTGCGATTTGGGATGTACTTCTCTATCAATTTATGGACTGTGCATGCGAACAGATTCCAGCTGGATTGAACGGAACGAGATTTAAAATCTTTAACAAAATCATCGTAAAAGTGAGTTAGCTCATTATTTATTGCTTCGAAGTTAGCTTTCTGGTAGCATCGTATGCGTTTCTGCTGTTTAGTCTTTTTACTAGGGCTAATATTGATAACAAAGTTTAGCGAGACGTGGTCGCTGATTCCTGGTAAGTATGTAATGTCGGAGACAAGGTCAGGATGCGTTGCTAGTATTAGGTCGAGAGTGCTTGCTGTATTACTTGTAATTCTTGTGGCTTGAGGTACTAACTGATTCAAGCAATAAACGGAGCATGTATTCAGAAAATCTTCACTCTGCCGTGAAAAGGGGGAACTACGTATCGGCATTGTGTTCCACGTTATGTTGGGAAAGTTAAAATCTCCAAGTAAAAACATAGGTAAAGAAGGGAAACGAGAGCTTACTATGTTGATGGAGTCATGCAGTTCGTTAAAAAATTAGGATGGTGAGGAAGGTGATCTGTAGCAGGTACCTAGAACCAGTTTACAGCTACCCAAAGTTAGTAAAGCCCAGGTTATTTCTAGTAAACTGTTTACTTGGATTGGTGATGATGGTATGTCCTTCGAAACCGCAAGTAGTACGCCTCCTCCTCTATGCTCGCTGCGGTCGCAGCGATATACCATAAAGTTGTTTGCCTCGTGAAATATTTCCGAGTCTGTTGTTTGTGCGGAAAGCCACGTTTCAGTTAAAGCTACTATTTTCGCATCGCATGTATCTATAATGGATGAGAGGGCACAACGTTTATTGAGAACACTTCTGGCGTTAGCAAACAATACAGATACCGGATGCGATTGACGATGCGATGATATGCCACTACCCCTCCCTTCTCCCTACAGTGAGGCATTTCGCCCAGTGGAGTCTCCGCGACCTGATTGGTTGCCACGCGATCGTATTTCTTCAACGCAATCAAGTTCAAAGTTGTAGTAAAAACGTTTATTATTCATGAGCAATTTGTTATAGCGCAGTTTAAACTGCGGGCGCCCAGGATAGTTCTTTGCAAATTCAATTAGTTTTTGGCGAGAAGTGCGGGTACGTTGACAAAAATCTTCCGTCACTGAAATGTTCTTTTGTTTCAGCTGGTTACGAAGTGACAAAACTTTTTCTCTGGTCTTGTAGTTGGAAAATTTGGCTATTATGGGGCGGCATTTGGCAGGTGCAAACAGGCCAAGTCGGTGTGCGCGATCAATTGACTCTGTGCAAAAAGATCCAAGTACTTCATTTATCGCTGCTGATAGCTTAGCTTCAGTTTCGTTCCAGGTTTCTTTAGCGTCAGCTATACCATGAAAGATTAGGTTGTCACGCCTAGATCTGTCCTCAATCTCATCGAAGCGTGTTTGATAGTTATTACTTTGGTGCGTTAGACCAGATAACGACGCGTGTACTTCTGATAAATCTTTGCCAAGTTGATCAAAGTCCTTCGATTTTTCTTCGAGTTCGTCTAGTCTTTTTTGTATGCCGGTTATTTTTGTTTCTATGTTTTTTTGCCCGTTTTTAATTGCTTTAACGTCAGCAGCTAGTTCGGTTTGCACTTTCGAACTTTGGAGTGAACGGCTGTGTATATCTTTGAGTAGTTTAAACATTGCTTTCATCTGCTCGGCAGGATTTTCTGGTAACGAATCAATATCAAGTACGTTTTCAGAGCGCGTGTTAGGTCCCGGGTTAGTTTCAACATCTCCAGATTGTAGGAGCAAAAAAAGCATGGAAAAACAGTCGCATACAACTTCATACAACACTTTTGGGCACGGAAACGGTAGCAAAAACGGGTTGTCTGATTTTTTAGCGTATAGAGAAAACTTTGTACACACCTGCATGATGAAAAACCGGTGGTTAGAAGCCATGCAAAGCGCACTGTTTCCGTGCCCACTGAAAGGCAAATCCATGCGCCGTGTGCTTAAGTAGACCACGGGAGGTGTTGGCGACGTCGATGCGGCTGGGAACCCGAAGTAGAGTCCTTCTGTCGCAGTGAAATTGTAAAAAATTTCATCGTCAACCCTGTTGTCCGGTCCGTACGAGGGTGGCAACTTCATCACTATCTCCCACGAACACACGTGTGCCGCCGACGAGCACGCTATCAGGAGAGTCAGCAGATTCTGCATGATGAAAAACTGGTGGTTAGAAGCCATGCAAAGCGCACTGTTTCCGTGCCCACTCACTCTGATATACAATATACAATAATGATATACAACACGCTTTTTTCTTCCCAGTTACGCTACGGTCTTTTGGTGTGGGGTACTGGCGCCTTGCACTCTAAGCAGAAATTACTCACACTACAAAAAATGCATTACGTTTCATTGCAAATGCCGAATATAATACACATACCTTGTCTTTATTCAACAATTTCAGAGTTATAAGATTTGACAACATGTATGAATATTGCTTACTAGCGTCTTTAAAAACTGAAATTAACAAAGGAAGTAACAATCTTATCTCCATAGCACACTTAGAGCGCAGCACCTCGTGTCGACCTTAGACAGAGTGATTATTAGGAGGTTCCTCGATGCCGAACAAACTATGGTCTACAAATGCTGAAACATTCACTTTCCCACATACTAAATAAATCCAATTTATCATTGGAACAATTGTGCCTTCTTTCACGACAGGATATATCGAATATTTCTTTACTTTCATGACGCAAGAGAGATTTAGCCATTTCCAAATATTTGTTTTTATGTTCTGCTTATTTCTACTTTTTCGTATTTCCCTAAAGAGTGCGATCCTATCAACATTTCTTAAAATTTTATGTGTGCAATATTTGTTATTGGTGCCACTTTAGACTATGTATTTGTGTCTGTTTAGCTGTTTCCAGGACTTTATGAATGCTGTCACTTTTTCTGCCTTGTATTGATGGGATGTGGGGCTAGTCAAGCTGCGTTTTTATCGCAGCTTTTTTCCCGCATTTCACACCACACATTGTATTGTGTAACACTGTGGTGAACAGTGTTACGATTGTAACACAGTGGTGGTGGTAGTGGTTACAATGAAGAGGAAAAAGGCACCTAATTTCTGTCTGCCTTCAGGCGACACGGCGCAGTGCCTTATAGGGGTGGGGGGAAGGAGGGATAAAAAGAATAGAAGGAAAGTAGAAGCAGAAGAAGACAGCCAACGAGAGGAAAAAAGAAGGAGATAGGAAAGTGGGGATCCGGTCGAAGCAGTCCAAGGGCGGGGTGCCACAATGCGAGAGCTACACGGCGTCAGGAGACCGCGGAGGGCGAACCAGTCGGCGGGAGCTACGCTGAAGTCGGAGATCGCGAGGGCACAACCGTCCAGCTTGAAATCCTGCGAGCGAATCCCTAACACAGTCCGGCAGCGGTGCACAAAGCGATCAGACGGCAAAAAATACATCTGCAATTCTTTGCAGGGAATTTCCACGTGTACGCTTCGGTTGGACGCTACGGCAAAACTACCCTTCATCGACGTATGGCCCGCAACGCATCGAGAACCGGCATCGTGACGCTGCTGGCCTGATTGCTGGAACAAGATAACACGGAGTCGGCGCAGAAGGCTGTCAGCTGATCCTCGGCTGGCTTTATAAGCGCTGAGATTCTCGTCTCCCACACAGTCCGGCAGCGGTGCACAAAGCGATCAGACGGCAAAAATACATCTGCAATTCTTTGCAGGGAATTTCCACGTGTACGCTTCGGTTGGACGCTACGGCAAAACTACCCTTCATCGACGTATGGCCCGCAACGCATCGAGAACCGGCATCGTGACGCTGCTGGCCTGATTGCTGGAACAAGATAACACGGAGTCGGCGCAGAAGGCTGTCAGCTGATCCTCGGCTGGCTTTATAAGCGCTGAGATTCTCGTCTCCCACACAGTCCGGCAGCGGTGCACAAAGCGATCAGACGGCAAAAATACATCTGCAATTCTTTGCAGGTAAGAAAGAGGTATCCCTCGACTACTTTCCTTGCCTTTTGCACTGCTGCCGGACAAACATTTTTTTTCCTTTTTTTTTGTACTTGTCAAGTGAAGTTCCTATCATGAGTAAGGGTGACAAGAAAGAAATCGCAACGTTAATCTCTGATTTTCAACGGGAAATACGTGCCGAGATAAGGTCACTAAAAGAAAGCCTGAAATTTTGCTGCGATACATGCGATGAAGTAAAGAAAATAGGATCCGATATCAGGGCACTAAGCGCGGAAGTAAAAGAACTGGTTTCTCAGAACGAAAAACTAAAAGCCGAGAATCATCGGCTTGAAAAGAAAGTTGAAGAACTTGAGCAATATCAAAGAAGTAACAATCTTGAGATAAAGGGTGCACCAGAGGAACTTGACTCAACTATCGTCGTGAAAAAGATAGGTGAGCTTGTGGGCGAGCCAATATCTGACAGTGACATCGACATCTGTCACAGGGTGTCGACGGCAAAAAGGAATGAACGGAACATCGTTGTCCGGCTCATCTCGCGCAACAAACGTAATGCGGTGCTCGCAAAAGCAAAGAAACAAAGGATCCTTTCTAGTCACCTCGATTACGAGGGAGCGGAAAGCGTTATTTATGTTAACGAGCACCTGACGCGACAGAACAAGCAGCTTCTTGGCGCAGCCATAGCAAAAAAGAAATCTGCAAAATGGAAATTCGTATGGTCTAGTGGAGGAAAAATTCTTGCGCGCAAAGATGAAACGTCAGATGTAATCCGGATAACAAGCCCAATTGATTTAGGTCTCATTAAGTAAAGAAAGGGGAAGGGAAGGAGAAGAGAAGGCGGATTTTTTTCACCATGTCTACTATAGAAACAACAATACCAATAATTAATGATGCCTCCTTTACCATACTACATCAAAATATAAGAAGTATTAGGAACAAGCATGAAGCATTTGATGTCTTTATGAGTTCTCTTCACGTGAACATCGATGCAATATTGTTTACAGAGACATGGCTGTGTAATACTGACATGTCTCCTCAGTTCACTAACTATAATATAGCACGCTTGGATCGCGCAGGAAGAGGTGGAGGGTTGGCTATATACTTGCGGCAGCGATATTGTTTTCAAATGCTTGATGATCTTTCTGTGAGTAATGGTGACATAGAGTGCCTAGCAATAGAAACAAATTCTTTTGTACTTGCCGTGGTGTATAGACCCCCAACTGGATATAAGAGGCATTTTCTCAGTCATATGGAAAACCTCATGCATTGTTTTAATGAGATAAAAAAACCATATTTTATCATGGGTGATGTAAATATTAATATGATGAGTGAAGAGCTGTACGCGCTTGACTTGAAAAACCTTGTAGCATCATATGGATGTCGGAATGCCATTATATATCCAACCCGTATTACTCACAATAGTTCCACGTCACTTGACGTCTGTATAACAAGCCTAAATAGTTGCGATTACACCTCGGGCATACTGTGCTCAGACCTAAGTGACCACCTACCTATCTACATTTCTACACAAAACCTGCAGCACAAAATTAAATGTCCAAATATCGCGCGGTATAGATATATTGATGACAAATCACTGCTTAAGTTTACCGAATTAATTGAACGTGCTGACTGGTCACCTGTGTATGTGCAATGCAACCCAGATAGCGCATATAATACTTTCCTAGCTATTTTCCTTGAGTGCTACGATATTGCTTTCCCGATACAACAGATCAGAACACGAAAGGGTAAGAACAGAAAACCATGGATAAACAGTGACCTCCTGAAACGAATCAAGCAGAAAAACGCGCTTTTTCACAGGTTTCTTGCTACTAGAGATATTGCAATATTGCGTGAATTCAAGCGATTCCGCAACAAACTAAATAGTGACACTAGGAAGGCTAAACTTGCCTATTATGAAGCCACCTTCTCACGTATAAAATCAGAACCGGCAAAAATATGGAAACAAGTTATTTCCTTAACTGGGAGAACAGCAACGTCAAATACACCTAAACAAGTAAAAGTCAACAATATCATTCTGGAGGGTAAGGAACTGGCAAACGCAATTAACCAATACTTTGTAAATGTGGCTGTTTATGATGAAGACTCAACACAATATGAAGATGAAACAAGTAGTTGCATGAACTCTCTCGTACTACACGAAGTATTACCCGAGGAAGTCTACCGATATATAAAAGAACTAAAGACAAACGTTGCGAGTGGTTATGATGACGTAAGGGTGGCTCCAGTTAAAGCTGTCGCATCTATACTTAGCCCCGTATTAGCATATCTGGTAAATTATTCCTTTCTTATTGGAATCTTTCCAACAAAACTTAAGGTGGCCAAAGTTACACCCATTCATAAAGGTGGCAACACTACTGAATTAACAAACTATCGTCCGATATCCGTATTACCTGTATTCTCAAAAATTTATGAAAAATGTATAAATACGCGCCTTATGAAATATCTTGAGAAGTACAATATCTTATCACCGCATCAATATGGTTTTCGCAAAAATAAAACCACGGAAGAGGCACTAATTGATGTAAAAAGCCGCATAATAGAAAATATTGAAAATAAAATGTTCACGTTAGGTGTCTTCCTTGACTTGCGTAAAGCGTTCGATTCTGCTGACCATAATATCTTACTGTTGAAATTAAGCCGCTATGGAATTCGTGGAATAGTCTCTGATTTATTTAAAAGCTATTTATCATCCAGACAACAATTTGTTAGCATAGACAGTAAAAAGTCAGACTATTTAAGCGTAAAGAAAGGAGTTCCGCAGGGGTCCATTTTAGGCCCCGTGCTTTTCCTTTTATATATAAATGATATTACAGAGGTTCAGTATACACCCGAAATTAAAATGTTCGCTGACGACACAAGTATATTCTTCACAGGCTCCACCATTCAGGAAGTAGAAGCTTCGACAAATGTATATCTCTCGAAACTTTCAGGCTGGCTAACAAAAAACAAACTAAAATTAAACACACAAAAAACAAAATTTATTATGTTCAGGCCCATTAACAAGCACATCAGTGATAATATAGTAATCTTGTTTGACAATCAGCGACTCGAACAAGTCAGCACACAAAAATTCCTTGGAGTCTGGTTTCATGAGCACTTAACATGGACACCGCACGTAAATAGTCTCTTGGTAGATCTAGCTCGTTCTATAGGGTGCTTGAGTAAAATTGCTTTCCTCCTCCCTTCATGGTTATGTAAATCATTATATTATAGCATGTTTTACTCCAAGCTTCTATACGGAATGCTTGTATGGGGAACAACAACTAAGACCAATTACGATCGAATATTAATCTTGCAAAAGCGCGCGCTCCGTGTAATAGAAAAATATAAAGGTCACCCCAAGGACTTAGACACTCAGCCGCTTTTTCTTAAACATGGAATTCTATCTGCTAGGAAAGTATATAATCTTAAACTGATGCAACACATCCACAAACATAAACTACAGGATTCCTTTCCACGCACTGTATCAACAACATATGGCTTCAGAAATTCTACCCGCAAAACTAAGAAAACACGCACGAACTATGGCAAGCAGGCTATTGATTATAAGATCATACAATTGCTAAACCTTCACGAATCGAATATAGACTTTACTCTGAAAACTAAACAATTTAAATGTCATCATAAATCGTTTCTTCTTTTGACTAAAGACATAGTAGATCCATAGGCTTTTATATTTAGAAATACTTGTATACTGAGTTGATTTTTTTCTTACTGTGAACAATGATACTTAAACAGAATCGTTTGATACCAAAATTGTTTCCTGTTTATGTAAAACATATTCTGAATGTATATCATGTAGAAATAAGCTATGTAACTAAATAAGATATGTATAATGTCACTTATTTGTATATGTATGTTACTGATGTGTGAATATGTGTAATATGGCACTGATGCAGACTGTATCAGGAGGTCAAGACCTCGTCAGGCTATTTAGCCTTTAGTCTTTGCCTCCCGCAGGGAAGTTTTTGTATTTTCCTGCAAAATAAACTTTGAAACTTTGAAATAAACTTCAAATAAACTTCAAACTTCCAAGCTTTGCAGACGTGTTTTCGCGCGCTCCGCCTGTTTGGCGAATTCAAAGTCGTGAAAGGTTGTGCAAGGTTGGTTGGTGCAGAAGCAGCGCGCAACGAGGGATAAGTTTCTCTTCATTTCTTTGCGTTTGTGTAACCATTATTATTTTTTCTCTCCTAATCAATAATTAGCGTTGCGAGTATAGTAGGAGTGGGACACGGGCAACGTTGTAGTGACATTGACCACGTGAACGGGCTAGCCGGCTGTTTTGAAGAATGTCAGGGTGCCCGGTTAGTTGTTAAAGAGCTAGGGCCGAACACGAAGGGGACCTACTGAGAGGCTACTAGCGAAATCGAACACGTTGTGTGTGGTGTAGGCGGCAGCTTCAAACAGTTGTTGAGGTACGAGAGTTAACGGAGGCAGCTGGATAGCGGGATTAGGGTTGAACGTAGGACTGTTGGACACTCAATCCGATGGTCGCGCGGGCGATGGCTAAGGATACTAGGAAAACCACGAGCGAGAGTGAGCTGGTGCAGTGCGAAGAATGCAAGCGCTGGTGCTATTTAGATGAGACAGCATTCACGAGTTTGGCCGACGCGCAGAAGGCAAGCTTTGTGTGCAGGCTGTGCGAGGCACTGAAGGCGGCCGTGCAGCGCATGAAGGCTAGCATCGAGGGGCTTCAGGGGAAGCTTAGGGCGGAACGGGAGCAGAGGATAGAACTCCAAAAACAGCTCGGAGCATCGCGTGAGCGGGAGCAGGCTACCGCCAGCCTATTAGAGCAAATGAAGGGTGAACTTCGAAAAGAACGGGAAGTGCGGACCGAGCTAGATCGGCGGGTAAAGGAGCTAATGGTGCTTTGCCCCGGCCCCGAGCAGTGTGAGACTGAAGGCGTGGGTAGCGGAGAAGGCGACAGGCGGGAAGGGACAGGCGAGAAGGGAGGGAGGTCAGGGAGCCGCAGCGTCTGGCCACAGCACGGAGGCTCCGAGAACATACTGCTCGGTGGCGCAGCAGTCTTCAAGCAGGGCAGAAACAAAGGACAGACGGCATAGAGAAACAGGTGAAGCAAACAGCGGCACCATCACAAACAGGCGGCCAGGGATTGAAACATAGAAGGGTCCTGGTGGTCGGGGACTCTAACGTGGCCAGGGTTAGGAATGGCGTCTTCAAGACAGTGAAGGAAGATGGGAGAGCCAGGGTGGAGGCACAGTCTGGGAAGAGCATGGTGGATGCACTGGCCAAAGCTCAGGAGGTTGTAGAAAACAGCATGGAGGGCGAAAATCCAGTCATTATTCATGCTGGGCTCAATGATGTGTTGAAGGGCAAGGATCAGAACCTTCAAAGAAAGCTAGAGGATGGGATGCGTACGCTCCGAGAAACTTCTGGGAGTGTGCATGGGATCATATCCACAGTCCCAGAGGTCTGTGGGCAGCCTCGTGGGATTGAAAAGAGGTTAGTGGAGGCCAATTGTGTGATCAAGGGTTTGAGCCGGCAACTCGGATACAGCGTAATGGAAGTTAACCAAGACGCGTACGAGCCCGGAGCTCGCCCCCTTTGCACAGGATAGCATTCACTACAATGGTGTGATGGACAGAAGGGTCGGTAACAGGATGGGTCGCCAAGCCACAGCTTTTTAGGGGGACCCAGAGCCCTGAGGCCAACAGTGTAGCCAAAGGCGAACCTAAAGGGGCACAATTATTCAAGCTACATGAAGTCCGTGGGAGAAGAAATCGACGTAAGCACAAGGGCCGAGCTAAGTCAGACGTAGGCTATATTAACATGCAGGGTGGCAGGAACAGGTTTAAGTGGGAAGAGCTAGAAGAGCAGATGAGGCAGGAGGAGCTGATGGTTTATGGGGTTGTGGAGACACATCTTCAGGACATGGAGCAACCACCCTGCAATCCGGACAACGTATGGGAATATTGCAATAAAACAGAAGGCAGCAAAAAGGGCCGGGGGTGGAATTGGTGCATTTATACATAAGTGCGTGGGTTGGCAAAGAGTCAAGCAGGGATGCATGGAACATTTCTGGTTAAGAGGGAGAGTAGCTGGGCAGATGACTCTCCTCGGTTCGGTGTACTTGTGGACGGTAGCAAAGGCCAGAGAAGAAAACCAGGCAATGGTGGAGTGTATATGAAAAGACATTGAGAAATTAGGAGGAGAGTGCGAGATAAATATACTAGGTGATACGAATGCGCACATAGAAGATATAGATGGGTATACTGACTTAACAGGCAAAATGATCATGGATATGTGTGAAAAAGCATGATTTGATCATTTGCAACAGTACCGAGAAGCGTGAAGGGCAAATAGCATGGGAGGTAGGAAGGCTGCAGTCAACGATAGATTACGCACTGATGTCACATAGGATGTATGATAAGCTCAGGGGAACGCACATAGATAAAGGTGGCTCCAGAAGTATGGGTAGTGATCATAAACGTATCGAGCTAAGTTTTGGAAGAGTAGCGAAAGTGGGAAGGAGACAAAATGAGCAACTACAGGAAAATTTTCATTCAGAAAGGCAAATAGAAAATGCTACTAAACGAATTGAGAAAGCAATCACTGAGGATAATAAAACTGTGTGGACATGCACAAACCTAATTATACTGTTTGGGCTAGAGCTTGCTAAGGCATGTGAGAAGTCACCCCGGAAAAGAAGACACAAGCTCAAAACTTGGTGGGATGAGGAAGTTAAGAGGGCCATAGCAAAACGTAAGCCTCTAGGGAACACAGACATGCTAAGCAATGGGGTGAACCTACAGATGGTGTTGAAAGAAAATGGGAAATCTTTTTAAGCTCTAGAAGGAAAGCATCCCTCCTGATCAATGAAACGATTAGAAGAAAGGGTGCTCAGTGGCTGGCAGAAGTACATAAAAAGGACAGAAAAGCAGCTGCGAAACTTTGGAACCATCTAAACTCCCTAAGAAATGAAAAAAATTTAGAGCAGAGGTTTATAACTACAGCTCAAGGTGCTAGGCTAGAAGGGGACGAAGCTATTGAATATATAAGAACAAAAGTGACAGAAAAATTTCAACAAATAAGTGCCTTACGCACCACAACATACAGGGATGGATAAAGTGGTACAATGGCTCCATTTTCACAACGAGAGTGGGAAAGGGCTGAGAAGAGGGTTCGAAGTAGTACACGAACAGGCCCAGATAGCATTCCAATATGCTGATAAAGACATTGTGTCAGAAGCCTAAACAGACTTCAAGAGAGACAGTGAGCAGAACTATAATCGATGGTGAAGTCCCTGATGGATGGATGAGCATGATTTATAAAAGAAAGGGGGACAAAGCTGACATAAACAACTACCGTCCTATAACAGTGACATCAGGGATCTACAGGCTGGCGATGCAGATTATAAAGGAAAGACTGCAGGCATGGATAGAGGATGAGGGGGTGCTGGGGGAACTGCAGAATGGGTTTCGGAAACACAGGAGGTTGGAAGACAATCTGTTCTCACTAACCCAGTGCATCGAAATAGCTGAAAAGGAACTCAGGCCCCTGTGGCTAGCATTTTTGGATATCTAGGGAGTGTACGATAGCGTGGCTCAAGAGGGCTTGTGGGGCATACTAGACACACTGGGTTTGGAAGATAAAATCACTAATATTTTAAAGGAATTTTTTAAAGGAAAAGGTAGAAATTGCCGAACACGTGATAATGTCCTGTAATGGGCTTCACCCTATAGTTCAGGATATGGCGCAGAGTTTTTCAAAGCACTGGGGTTTAGGGAGAGGGAGGGCAAAATAGACTTTAAGCGGGTAGACCTAACTAGAAGGAGGTTATATGATTGGTGGGTAAAGTGAAGGAACGAGTGATAATTAGACCCTTCACTGCCAAGTACGAATCCTCAACCTCACTATTTAAAGGAAAAAAAGATAAATATTATGGTTAGTCCACTAAGTATTACGCTTAGGAGGCGTTAGCCGCCGCCCGATCTAAAAGATACAGCCACATCCATTCATCCGTAATATATTGTCGTTTCAGGAGCTGCCCACCGTTTCACCGAAATGGCCGAGGGGTAGAATGCTTGCTTCCCACTAAAAAGACCTTCAAATCTCAAGTGTGGACGATAAATTTTTTTCTTAACTTTTTTTCAGAGGTGTATTGGTTGTTTTTTTAAAATCTGGCTTCAATTGCTACATTTGCTAAAAAAGTCCCACGAAATATGAAGTAAAAAAAACTTGACAGCGAGAATGGATGGATGGATGGATGGATGGATGGATGGATGGATGGATGGATGGATGGATGGATGGATGGATGGATGGATGGATGGATGGACGGACGGACGGACGGACGGACGGACGGATGGATGGATGGATGGATGGATGGATGGATGGATGGATGGATGGATGGATGGATGGATGGATGGATGGATGGATGGATGGATGGATGGATGGATATGGTTGTACCCTTTTGATCGGGTGGTGGCTAGCGCCACCAAGCCGTAATACGTAATGAACCAAAAATTATATTTATTTTTTCCTTCAAATGTAGAGGTGGGGGATTCGAACTTCGCAGTGAAGGGTTTAAATTTCACTCGTGCATTGACTCTAGCCACCAATCAGATAACCTCCTTCTACTTAATTCTACCCGGTTAACATCTATTTTGCCCTCCCCGTCCCTGAACCCCAGTACTTTGAAAAACTCAGCGCCATCATCCTGAACAATAGAGTGAATCCCTTTACAGAACATTATCATGTGTTCGGCAGTTTCTTCTTCCTCTCCACACGCACTGCATACCGTGTCTACCCCTTCGTATTTGGCGCGATATGTCTTGGTTCGCAATATTCCTGTCCTGGCCTGAAACAGCAGAGAACTAGCCCGAGTATTATCATAGATACTTTCCTTGGCAATTTCATGCTTAAAGGTTTGATAGATCTCTAGTGCGGACTTCTTAATCATGCCGATTTTCTACATAGAGGGCTCGGCACATGGCCTGCAGGCAACATGTTCAAGTCGGCATTGCTGTTTATGCAGGCACTTTCGTGGATTGTGGGAGTGAAAACTACGATAGGCACATTCTGGCTACTTTCCCACGAGTCTCATCAGATAACTGTGAGCAACAAGTGAGTGGATCAGCCATCATCGGTGTCAGCTGGTGGCAAAAATTGGCGGCCTTTCGACGGAAGTTATCAGGACTCTGAAAGCAGCACCTGGACGGCTCGTCTATCATCAGTGACGTCATCAGCAGCTTGGCTTGAAAAGGAGCAGCCCAACCAAGGAACCCTCAGAGGGCACGGCACATGGCCTGCAGGCAACATGTCTAAGTCGGCATTGCTGTTTATGCAGGTCCGTTACCTCTCTAACACAGCATGATATAGTAGTGACAATCGGTTTTTGTTAGTATTGCCGTGCCCTCACATTTGTATTGTTTGTGTCATTGATTGCTGGTCTGTTGTTTTGACGCTTTTAAAGTATGGTGTTGTTGAGGAAAACCCGGGGCCAACGACTGCTGAGATGTTGGAGCAAATCTTAAGAAAACAAGTAGCATCCGAAACCAAGACAGATGCTATGAGGAAAGAAATATCCGATTTAAATATTAAAACTTAAAGCTTAACGGACTATTTTAAAGTTATTGAAGAAATGAGTGAGCGAATTAGGAGGCTGGAAACTATAGTTAGGCAAGAAGAACAGAAGTTAATTGTTTACGAAAACAGGAGTGGACGTAATAATCTACTCGTTTTCGGCCTACCGGAAGATTCTGGTGAAACCAAGTCAGACCTGACGGAAACTGTTGTTCATAAACTTTTTGACGCGAAAATGGATATTAAAGTGAAATCAGTTGACCGTATCCACCGGCTTGGCAAGCAAAAACCAAATAGCTCAATACCGGTCATCATTAATTTTTACGATTACCGCGAAAAAGAAAGTGTGCTAAAAACTGCAAAAAATTGAAGGGGACTACTATTAGTGTCAGCAATGATCACGCAAAGGAAACTGTCTACGCTAGGAAAAAGTTATGGCAAAGCTGCGAAACCGATAGGGGAAAGGGAGCAAAAGTGATGTTGATTCATGACAAGCTCAAAGTGAACGGCGAGCTTTATCAGTGGGTCCGTGTCACGGACGGCCATTTTTGGCGACACCGCGTCACGACAATTAACGGGCGCCGTACTCCCCAACTGACCGTGAGAACGGCGGCGCATGAAAGGGAGCCGAGAAGGGCAGAATGGGGTGCTCTTCTTAGAACGTCGCCGCCGACAGTCGACCCTTTTGTAGCTGCGGCGGCGTCTGCAAGGTCGTAGAAGGCCGCGGTATACCCCGAACAAGGATTAGACTACAAGACGCACCGGCTGAGAGCCAAACGTTTGACCGTTCCCACGGGGAAAAGCGTGGGAAACGCTCTGGTGGCCAAGCCGTATGACAACAACCCGATAGGTTGTCACTCTCGCTAGTTGAGGGCCCTCTCTCAATTAAAAAGGTGTGGGGTCAAAATATTTTTGGGGCGGAGTTTCCCATCAATTAAACGCACATGATTGGACCCAGGTAGAGGTCTCTTGTCCCCAAGGAAGAGAGCGAGGAGACACGAGGGGGATTTAAGCGCAGGATTTTGCCCTGCTAGGCAGACTAGTCGCTGACCAACATGGTGTAGAAACAGATCAACAAGCATCTCTTCTAGAAGTTTTTAGTGTGGCTCTGTATCGGCTGGCCACCTAAACTTAGCCGTTCGTCTAGTTGTGACGCGATATTAACGTCTGCAACGTAGACATCGGGACTTCGCGTCGAGTTAGCTCAACCTGCTCGAAGTCACCTGCAAGCACTAGCCTCCCGGAGCCACCAGCGTTGCAACACCGCCGACATCGCAGTCGTGCCAGAACTCTCTTCGACTTCTCGTATCCGATCGTCGGGGACACAACGCTGCCGGTCATCACACGTATGCCTTCACCTGTTTATATCTTCGAACTTTCTCATCCGTCGTTCTATTCTTGTTAGTTTGTGTAGTTTGTAATAGTTCTCTCTCGTAAGCTGATTTATTGTTTCTGTTATATATTTCTTTAGTTGTATCAAGTGTCGATGTATTTTGTTAGTTGTATTGAAGTGTTGTATTAGATCCCGTGTGCTGCAATATCACTAATGTAAAGTTCTTATGTTTTCTCACGTCTCTGATCTCTTCACTGTCTCTGCTTGCGTACGGAACGAACCAACCTGCTGTCATTGCCGTCGCCGACTTCGCGCTGGCGACGCTAGAGTGGCAGCTTGTAACAGTCCGACACGAAATATTCGTACTCAATGCAAGCAACAAAAAGATAACAAGGAACGTAACCACAGCTCTGCAACTTTCGCTCATAGCAGCTCGAATGTGCCAAAGCTGACCGATGGAAGTCGCATAAAATCATCTGAGACGGCGCGTTCATAGCTAAGAATTCTTTCACTGAATTCGCGAAGCATTTTAGATAAAGTAACAGATTTAGAAATCTTGTTGATTACACACAGCCCCCACGTTGTTGTCTTAACGGAGACATGATTGAATAATGCTATAACAGATAACTTCGCCTTAGAAATAGAACTGGCAGAGCTTTCGAAGTGTATAATAGGCGTAAGGCATCCGATGTAAGAAGGTATAATATGGAGAGAATTGAACACGCTCTGAAAAACGGAGGAAGCGTTAAAGCAGTGAAGAGGAAACTTGGGATAGGCAAAAATCTGATGTATGCACTAAGGGACAAAGAAGGCAGAATAACTACCAATTTGGATAGGATAGTTAAAATAGTGGAGGAGTTTACAGAGATCTGTACAGTAGCCGGGACAACCACGACTTTAATACTATAAGAACTAGCAGTAACCCAGATGACACCCCACCAGTAATGATAGAAGTCAGAGAAGCTTTGGAGAGCATAAAAAGAGGCATAGCTGCTGGTGAGGATCAGGTAACATCAGATCTGCTGAAAGATGGAGGACAGTTTGTGTTAGAAAAACTAGCCACCCTGTTTACGAGGTGTCTCCTGACGGAAAGAGTACCAGCGTCTTGGAAGAACGCTAACATCATCTTAATGCATAAGAAAGGAGATGAGGAATTACAGGCCGATTAGCATGCTCTTTGTAGTATACAAGCTATTTACAAAGGTAATTGCTAACAGAGTAAAGAAAACATTAGAATTAAATCAACCAAAGGAACAAGCAGGATTTCGAACAGGCTACTCAACAATCGACCACACTCATACTACCAATCAGGTAATAGAGAAATGCTCAGAATATAACCAACCACTAGACATAGCCTTCATAGATTACGAGAAGGCGTTTGATTCAGTAGAAATATCAGCCGTCATGCGGACACTGCGGAATCAGGGCGTCGATGAAGTATATATAAACATCCTGGAAAAAATCTACAGGGAATCAACTGCTACCATAGTGCTTCATAAAGAAAGCAACAGAATACCAATCAAGAAGGGTGTAAGGCAGGGGGACACAATCTCCCCAATGCTATTTACCGCGTGCTTACAGGAGGTTTTCGGAAGACTAGAATGGCAACAGTTAGGGATAAGAGTTAATAGAGAGTACCTAGTAACCTGCGCTTCGCCGATGACATTGCATTGCTGAGTAACTCGGGGGACGAATTGCAACTCATGATCACGGAGTTAGACAAGGAGAGCAGAAAGGTTGGTCTTAGAATGAATCTGCAGAAAACAAAAGTAATGTACAACAACCTCGGAAAAGAGCAGCGCTTCGAGATAGGTAATAGTGCACTTCCAGTTGTAGAAGACTATGTTTACTTAGGGCAGGTAGTAACCGCGCAGCCGAACCACGAGATTGAAGTAACTAGAAGAATAAGAATGGGGTGGAGCACATTTGGCAAGCACTCTCCAATTATGACAGGTAGATTGCCACTATCCCTCAAGAGAAAGGTATATAACAGCTGTATCTTGCCGGTACTTAGCTATACGGAGCAGAAACCCGGTGACTTACAAAGAGGGTTCAGCTTAAATTGAGGACGACGCAGCGAGCAATGGAAAAAAATGGTAGGTGTAACCTTAAGAGACAAGAAGAGAGCAGAGTGGATTAGGGAACAAACGGGGTTTAAGGATATCATAGCTGAAATCAAGAAGAAGAAATGGACATGGGCCGGGCATGTAGCGCGTAGACAGGATAACCGCTGGTCATTAAGGGTAACTGACTGGATTCCCAGAGGAGGCAAGCGGGTTAGGGGGAGACAGAAGGTTAGGTGGGCAGATGAGATAAAGAAGTTTGCGGGTATAAATTGGCAGCAGCAGGCACAGGACCGGGTTAACTGGCGGAACATGGGAGAGGCCTTTGTCCTGCAGTGGACATAGTCAGGCTGATGATGATGATGATGATGATTAAGGGTAACTAACGGGATTCTCAGATAAGGCATGCGGGTTAGGGGGAGACCGAAGGTTAGGTGGGCAGATGAGATTAAGAAGTTTGCGGGTATAAATTGACAGCAGCAAGCACAGGACCGGGTTAACTGGCGGAAGATGGGAGAGGCCTTTGTCCTGCAGTGGACGTAGTCAGGCTGATGATGATGATGATGATGATGATAACAGATAACTGCATCCTACCGCCAGGATACAAGATTTTCTGGTGGGACAGGAACACCCGACGTGGTGATGTGGCAGTTATAATTAAAAACAACGTAGTGGAAACAATAACATATTGCCACTTGCCAGAAACAGTCTGGTGCAAGGTGAATTACGCTAAATATACGCATCTCATTGGAGCCGTCTACAGACCACCCGGAAGTCCACCCGAGTTTTTAGAAGAACTAAATATGTTTTTGTGTGATCATGTAAATGAAAACACAAGGCTGATAATGGCTGGTGACTTTAATTTAGCGCATATAAATTGGGTAAGCTTTTCAACTGGTCATGCGAAAACCCGTAGTGCTGATAGGTTATTAGAGCTGATGTTCTCTCATAACCTCACACAAATCGTAAAAGATTATACACGAGTTACCCCTACCTCACAAGCATTGTTAGACTTGGTTTTCATATAGAGTAGAGTGACTGATTATGCCGTATCAGTTGAAGACGGCATGTCAGACATCAGAATGGTTGCAGTTGACGTATTTTTTGATACCGGCTTTCGAGCAAAGCGTCATGTGTATGCACATATTAAAGATTTCGATCTTGCTGATGATACGGAAATCCTCGACTTTATAGAAATGTCGCTTGGCGAATTTCAGGAGGCATCAAAACTTGAGTCCGTTGAACAGATTGGAAACGTTTTAAGGAAATTGTAGGTTACTGTTCAGACAACTTCATACCCACTCGCGTTAAAAAGAGAAAACGAAGAAATCCATGGATATATAAGTAGGAAGATAATTGACACGAAGCGTAAACTAAATAGACTGCGCAGAACTCATGGGGCCTCGACCGAAATATCATGTGCTAAAAAAACTTGAAAGCAGAGATAGCGCAATCGAAGAAGCGTACATGACTTGTGTATAGCTGTAGATGCCTGTATGAAAATTGGTATTATATGTATCGATTTTTCAAAGGCGTTCGACAGAGTTTCACACCGTAAGCTGCTATTCAAGCTTCGCAATGCCGTATTAGTGAGAATGTTCTCAGTTGGATCAGAGCTTATCTAAGCAATCGACAACAAGCAGTTAGAGTGGGAGATGCTATGTCGGGAAATTGGGAGGTGTATTCGGGAGTGCCTCAAGGATCTGTATTGGGGCCCCTACTCTTTCTTTGTATATATAGATTATATATCATCAGTTGCCCAACCACCAGAAAAAATTAAGCCATTTGCAGATGACTGCCTAATCTATTGTCCGGTATCATGCAGAAAAGATCAAGTGAATATCAATCAGTGCTTACGAACCCTAAACTTATGGTGTTCTAAATGGGGTATGGAAATTACCATTGAAAAGTCCACTTACACACACACATCACAAAAAAGAAGGAAGTGCTTTCGTTTGCATATAACATTAGTGATAATATGCTGGTGAAAGTCTGTAACTTTAAATACTTGGGTGTAACTATAACAGATAAGTTGAGCTGGCGTCCTCATGTCGATAAAATATGTCAATCAGCATGTCAAAAATTCTGCTTCCTACGAAGGAAGTTAGGCCGAGCCACAAAAGATGTCAAGCTTCTTGCCTACAAAACGTATGTGCGTCCGAGATTAGAATAGGCTAGTGCTGTGTGAAGCCCACACCAAAAGGTCTTAAAAAATAAATTAGAACGCATTCAGAGAATGTTAGCTCGCTTTATCTGCTCCAAATATCGAAGAAGGGATTCTGTTACTGAAATGTGAAAGTAATGTAAATTAGAATCGCTAGAACTAAGAAGGCGGAAACAAAGGTTGAAACTTCTGTTTAGATCATACCGGGGTGAAAATAAACAGGGATAATAATTTGAAGCATTCTTACAAAAGGTTCCCAAGAACAACATGCACTACATTCATACAACCAATCCATGCTTGAACAGATATCTTCCGATTTTCCTTTTTGCCCAATGCTATTGATATGTGTACTGAATTACCTAACGATATGGTGCAAATAAGAACTTTGAGTGATTTTGAGGTAGCTCTTGATAGGCATTTTGTTGAGAATGTATAGTTATCAGTGTTCATGTATGTGTTTCTTTAAAAATGTTTCATTGGTCATAGAGATCATGTTGTAAATATATTGAGTGAAAAAGCATGTAACTGTGCTTCTCATATAATTATGCTGTATGTTACAGAGTTCATCTTACGATTTTTCAAATATTTAATCTTGTGCAACTCAATTCTTCACCCTTCCTGCAACGACCCTCAAGTGAGGGTTAACAGTATAACAAATAAATAAATAAATAAATGAATACACAAATATTGGTCTCAGCTTCCTTCATATTCTTCTTAACCGATAGTACTCTTTGGTTTGGCCACCTGCTGTTTTCTAAGTATTTACCATCGATTTCCTGGTTCGCTTCCTCCATTTTGTATCGACATTCTTCATGTACAAGTAGCTGAAAACCTTCCTAGCCCAACGCTCCTCCCCCATTTCTCTCAATCGCTTCTCAAATTTTATCTGGCTGCTAGCTTCTCTGCCCTCAAATGATGTCCATCCCATATCACCATGTACTCTCTGATTTGGTGTATTCCCGTGAGCTCCTAAGGCAAGCCTACATACTTCACATTGCTTAATTTCTAATCTTGTTTGAACTTCTGATCTCATGCACAAGACCACATTGCCGAGCGTCAGACCAGGAACCATGACCCCTTTACATAATCCTCTCACACCATCATACCTATTGTAATTCCACAGTGCCCTGTTTTTCACTACTGCTGCATTCCTGTTACCTTTAGTCGTCACGTATGTTTCATGTTCCCTTAGGTACTCGGCCCCATTGCTTATCCATACGCCCAGATATTTATCTGTTATCCCTAGCGTGACCTCCTGTATTCTAAGCTCACTACCTTCGTTGTCATTAAAAATTATGACACTAATTTTTTCTTACTGTATCTGAAATATAACCTATCTCCCTCATTAACGCAGATGTTCATCAATCTCTGCAAATCTTCCTTGTTGTCGGCCATTAGCACTATATCATTTGCGTACATCTGTGCTGGTAGTGCCTGTTCATTGAGTTTTCCTTGTTTGACGAAAGAGAAGTTAAAGCCCAGTCCACTTCCTTCTAATTTGGCCTCTAGTTCTTGTAGGTATGAATAATAAGGGTGACAGGGGACACCCCTGCCTAAGCCCCCGTTTTAACTTTGCAGGCTTGGATACCTGTTTTTCCCACTTAATAATCACCTTGTTATCTTTATAGATATCCTTTAAAAGATTAGTAGTACTCTGTTACTATTTTGCACAAAACTATCGTAAACCGAGAAGGTGAAGGTGGTCAGACCGGAACACCGAAAAACGAAGATGACGTTTGTTGTGTCCCTATGACTCGGTGGCTTATGTAATGGCACACCAAAGAGTGAAGCAAAGATGGGGACTAAAACAAAATTAACTTATGTAATGACACCAAGAACAGGGAACGTCCAGGCAGCACAAAGGTTCGCTGGCTACTGATGTCCTCAAGATTCCGCTGGGCTCTCCTCCTTGAAGCACACAGAAACCGCTGACACTGATTATGGCCCACTTCGAAGGGGAAAATAGAAGCCGTTTAGACATGTGCGCTTTTAATGGCTCGAAATCTCGCAAGAAGGTTGTCCGCGACAACGTTCATGCACTACTACTTCGTGTCCTTCTAAACACCGTTATTTTTCCACCTGCGAACTTGTGTCTATGTTTCAAGGAATTCTTAGCGTATTGTCAATTACAAATTAAAAAAAAACATTTTCAGAGCAAATGTTTGGCCTGTGTTCTTGTCATTCAACTCTTTCAAAGAAAAAAAGCTGTAAAAAATGCGGCTATACGACGTGCTCTGCTATCTCTAGCAAATGTTAAAAAAAGATGCCGGGGCACTTTGTTCCGACGCGACATGATTCGATTTCGCGGTTGCACGAGCACACAGCAAGGTTGAACTCCACTCCGCTGCCCGATGTTTCCAGCGATATTGAATACTCGCCTTGACTCTAATATTCGAGTAACGTCTCATGTTTGAATCCATGAGCACTGATCACACTTGTCTAAATCGCGTGGCTGTGGACGCAGTTGGTGTTCGCAGCTGCCACTTCACGCTAGCTACAAGCTTTCACTCATGCTAGAATTACACCAAAAGGACCTAAAACGACCATGACGGTGTCGCTATTGGCACATTTCGTCAGAAAACGGCAGCTCAAGCGGCCGGCTGGGTGCTCTAGGCAAGCGCGACTCCGTCTGTATACATATCATTGGTGCCAGCTGCGGTCGACGACTCAACGGCCCGTAAAGAAATTCAGAGGTATGCAATGGCACATTCCGTACACATGCGAGTAAAGGTGCACCCATACAGCTTTGACACTCAATTATTATTGTCCCTGTACCTTCAGAACTCAACAGAGCTGAAGAATGTTCAGGCCAGAGAAAGAAGTCTGGCAAGATTCCAACAAGAATTTTAAAAGTAAAAGCCGCGCATGACAAGTGAGGTACAGCGAGGTTAAATGATACGCTCATCAATAAAAGTGAACTCTTTTTTTGTGCAATGTAACCGAGGTCTGGCTTACGCAAGCATCACGTGACTTGTTAATATGATAGGCTTCAGACACCTCACGGGTGAATTGATCGTGGTGCTTAAAAATAATAACACTGTTAGACAGGTGTGCACCCACACGTGGCACAACGCGAAGCCAAATGGGAAGGCGTGCCGTTATGCAAAGAGAGATAGTGCTCCCGCAGCCTTTTATTAACTCAGCGGCCCGTCTGTCCCACATAATGAAGACCACAAGTTAAAGGAATGCGGTACACCACCCCAACAGCACAAGGCACATACTTATTTCTATGGTTTAGGGCCCATTTTTTACATCTGGCTTGTCCTTGTCTAGCTGTTTTGACACCAATGCACATATCTTTCCCAATTTATTGGGTGCCCTAAAAACCACATCAACTCCGTAGCGGGAACCAACCATTTTTTAACCCATGTGCCAGTTTATGCATATAAGGAATTGCTGCGAACTTCATTTTTTCCCGATTGATTTTCCTAGCTGCACGTCCTTTTAAACCACCACTTAACTTATCGCAAACAGCCACAATTATGTTAGGGGGAATCCTGCTCCCTCTAGTCTTGCAACTTGCTTAGCAAAACCCGAACCCAACACATGCCTGCACGATTTTTCTAGAGTGGATTTAAGGCAGGTGAAAGCGATGGCCCTCTTTACCACCTTTGAGTGGGCTGATCCAAAATTAAGAATTGGTTTCACTGATCGTGGCTCAAAACACCAGCAAATATGGGAACTCTGAACCTGAAGTTTAAGATCGAGAAATTGTAAACAGTCGGATTCTGGAACCTCCGATGTGAAGGACAAACCCATGCCTTCTGTCCTGAACACCTTCAACAAATTGTAAACAATATCCGGGAACGTGGCATCCATTATAACAACTAAAAAATCGTCCACATATCGAAAAATACGCATCACAGTTCCGCTTAGGATTGTGTCTACAATGCGATCTATTTTGGCTAAAAAAATTTCACAAAGGACAGGTGCAACGCACGAACCTATACAGACTCCTGAACGCTGGATTAGGGTCTTCCCTTGCCAACCAATGTACGTAGACTTTAGGTAAAAAGCTAGTAATTCAGTGAACGATTCTACAGATATACCACTACTACTTCTGAAACGAAGCTCATCATTGTCTTCCTTGATACATTCCTGAACGCACACTAGGAGCTTATGATTAGGAATCGAAAAAAACATGTCAACATCTATACTGAACGCCAGACAGGAGCTCGTGTCGCGCTCCCTAAGAAACTGAACCACCGCACCCGAATTTTCCACCCGAAAAGGATCATGAACGCACAGCTGCTTCAAATGGCTTTCTAAATACCTAGATACATTTTTCTGCCACGTATCTGTTTCCGTAATTATGGTACGAAAAGGCATGTCAGGCTTATGGGTTTTTATCGTAAAGAACGGGCTCAATTCCAAAACCTGGCTTTTTGCCACAGAGGAGGCCAATCTCTAAAGATTAAGGTCCCGCAAAAGATTAACCGCCTTATCTCTGACCTCGGACAACGTCACAGAGGCTGGCTTAAAGTTCTTCTCTATAGCTTTACATGCCTTTTCTGAAAACATTCCACTATCCATAATGACAAAGAACCCTTCCTTATCCGCCACAACCGGTCTTAAATCCCTTCCTACGAGCACTTTAGCCAAATTAAAAACAGGTGAAACATTCCGCGCAATTCCATCAGCTTTGGCTAAGGCACCCACACACTCAACTACACACCGTGGGCGTAAGTCTTCTTCCACACGCCTTGAAACTGTCTTAGCAACCACGACTTTTTCAACCGGGTTCATTCGAGGTTCAAAACCGAACTTGGGGCCTAAACGTAGCACTCACTGAACAGCCTTCGGCAACGGGGAAGCACTTAGGTTCAAAAACTTGCCGCCTTTGTTCGCCGGTTTTCTTTTTGCTGGAAGCGTCGGTCGCACAGTATTCCAAAGGAACTCACTGAATTCCTTACTTGTTCGACACCAGTCCAGGTAGTCTGAAGAACAGCGGCGCCTTGCATCCTTCGCTGGGGCGTAACAGAATACACGCATGCAATCCTTGAAAACACGAACCTGCCTCCACAGTTCAGACCTCAAGATACGGCACATTCTTCTTGCATGGCCCGTAGTAGGCGGAAACCAACCACATGAAGCTTGTAGGTTCGGAGGGCACAAACCTAGACGTGCGTAACACGACGCGAATCTCGCTTGGCACATACACAGCGCAATTAGTGAAGCCAAAGTGGCCCGATGAGAAGTGCTCAAATTAGAACAAATAAAAGAGCCCTGTGTACAAGAAATATATTGTAACAAAAAAGAAAGTTGGGCGAGTTGGTGTATATTTATATTAAAAGAAAAGCGGCGCACAAAACGACGGAGACAAAGAAGAGGACCACACACAGCGCTGCACTCACAACTGAAAGTTTAATCCGAGCAACAAGAATTTAAAAAGTAAAAGCCGCGCATGACAAGTGAGGTAGAACGAGATTGAATGATACGCTCATCAATAAAAGTGAACTCTTTTTTGTGCAATGTAACCGAGGTCTGGCTTACGCAAGCATCACGTGACTTGTTAATATGATAGGCTTCAGACACCTCACGGGTGAATTGATCGTGGTGCTTAAAAATAATAACACTGTTAGACAGGTGTGCACCCACACGTGGCACAACGCGAAGCCAAATGGGAAGGCGTGCCGTTATGCAAAGAGAGATAGTGCTCCCGCAGCCTTTTATTAACTCAGCGGCCCGTCTGTCCCACATAATGAAGACCACAAGTTAAAGGAATGCGGTACACCACCCCAACAGCACAAGGCACATACTTATTTCTATGGTTTAGGGCCCATTTTTTACATCTGGCTTGTCCTTGTCTAGCTGTTTTGACACAAATGCACATATCTTTCCCAATTTATTGGGTGCCCTAAAAACCACATCAACTCCGTAGCGGGAACCAACATTTTCTAACCCATGTGCCAGTTTATGCATATAAGGAATTGCCGCGAACTTCCTTTTTTCCCGATTGATTTTCCTAGCTGCACGTCCTTTTAAACCACCAATTAACTTATCGCAAACAGCCACAATTATGTTAGGGTGGAATCCTGCTTCCTCTAGTCATGCAAATTGCTTAGCAAAACCCGAACCCAACACATGCCTGCGCGATTTTTCTAGGGCGGATTTAAGGCAGGTGAAAGCGATGCCCCTCTTTACCACCTTTGAGTGTGCTGATCCAAAATTAAGAATTGGTTTCCCTGATCGTGGCTCAAAACAGTAGCAAATATGGGCATGTGTTGGGCATGTGTTGGGTTCGGGTTTTGCTAAGCAAGTTGCAAGACTAGAGGAAGCAGGATTCCCACCTAACATAATTGTGGCTGTTTGCGATAAGTTAATTGGTGGTTTAAAATGTCGTGCAGCTAGGAAAACCAATCGGGAAAAAATGAAGTTCTCAGCAATTCTTTATATGCATAAACTGGCACATGGGTTAAAGAATGTTGGTTCCCGCTACGGAGTTGATGTGGTTTTTAGGGCACCCAATAAATTGGGAAAGATATGTGCATTGGTGTCAAAACAGCTAGACATTGACAAGCCAGATGTAAAGAAATGTGCCGTAAACCATAGAAATAAGTATGTGCCTTGCGCTGTTGGGGTGGTGTACCGCATTCCTTTATCTTGTGGTCTTCATTATGTGGGACAGACGGGCCGCTGTGTTAATAAAAGGTTGCGGGAGCACTATCTCTCTTTGCATAACGGCACGCCTTCCCATTTGGCTTCGCATTGTGCCACGTGTGGGTGCACACTTGATCTGTCTAACACTGTTATTATTTTTAAGCACCACGATCAATTCACCCGTGAGGTGTCTTAAGCCTATCATATTAACAAGTCACGTGATGCTTGCTTAAGCCAGACCTCGGTTACATTGCACAAAAAAGAGTTCACTTTTATTGATGAGCGTATCATTTAATCTCGTTGTACCTCACTTGTCATGCGCGGCTTTTACTTTTTAAATTCTTGTTGCTCGGAATAAACTTTCAGTTGTGAGTGCAGCGCTGTGTGTGGTCCTCTTCTTTGTCTCCATCTTTTTGTGCCCCGCTTTTCTTTTAATATGAATGTACACCAACTCGCCCAACTTTCTATTCTGTTACTATATATTGCTTGTACACAGGGCTCTTTTATTTGTTCTATTTGAGCACTTCTCATCGGGCCACCCTGGCTTCACTAATTGCGCTGTGTATGTGCCAAGCGAGAGTCGCGTCGTGGTACGCACGTCTAGGTTTGTGCCCTCCGAACCTACAAGCTTCATGTGGTTGGTTGCCGCGTACTACGGGCCATGCAAGAAGAATGTGTCGTATCTTGAGGTCTGAACTGTGGAGGCAGGTTCGTGTTTTCAAGGATTGCATGCGTGTATCCTGTTACGCCTCGGGGAAGGATGCAAGGCGCCGCTGTTCTTCAGACTACCTGGACTGGTGTCGAACAAGTAAGGAATTCAGTGAGTTCCTTTGGAATACTTTGCGACCGACGCTTCCAGCAAAAAGAAAACCGGCGAACAAAGGCGGCAAGTTTTTGAACCTAAGTGCTTCCCCGTTGCCGAAGGCTGTTCAGTGAGTGCTACGTTCGGGCCCCAAGTTCGGTTTTGAACCTCGAATGAACCCGGTTGAAAAAGTCGTGGTTGCTAAGACAGTTTCAAGGCGTGTGGAAGAAGACTTACGCCCACGGTGTGTAGTTGAGTGTGTGGATGCCTTAGCCAAAGCTGATGGAATTGCGCGGAATGTTTCACCTGTTTTTCATTTGGCTAAAGTGCTCGTAGGAAGGGATTTAAGACCGGTTGTGGCGGATAAGGAAGGTTTCTTTGTCATTATGGATAGTGGAATGTTTTCAGAAAAGGCATGTAAAGCTATAGAGAAGAACCTTAAGCCAGCCTCTGTGACGTTGTCCAAGGTCAGAGATAAGGCGGTTAATCTTTTGCGGGACCTTAATCTTGAGAGGTTGGCCTCCTCTGTGGCAAAAAGCCAGGGTTTGGAATTGAGCCCGTTCTTTACGATAAAAACCCATAAGCCCGACATGCCTTTTCGTACCATTATTATGGAAACAGATACGTGGCAGAAAAATGTATCTAGGTATTTAGAAAGCCATTTGAAGCAGCTGTACGTTCATGATCCCTTTAGAGTGGAAAATTCGGGTGCTTTGGTTCAGTTTCTTAAGGAGCGCGACACGAGCTCCTGTCTGGCGTTCAGTATAGATGTTGTTGACGTGTTTTTTTCGATTCCTAATCATAAGCTCCTAGTGTGCGTTCAGGAATGTATCAAGGAAGACAATGATGAGCTTCGTTTCAGAAGTAGTAGTGGTATATCTGTAGAATCGTTCACTGAATTACTAGCTTTTTACCTAAAGTCTACGTACATTGGTTGGCAAGGGAAGACCCTAATCCAGCGTTCAGGAGTCTGTATAGGTTCGTGCGTTGCACCTGTCCTTTGTGAAATTTTTTTAGCCGAAATAGATCGCATTGTAGACAAAACCCTAAGCGGAACTGTGATGCGTATTTTCCGATATGTGGACGATTTTTTAGGTGTTATAAAGGATGCCACGTTCCCGGATATTGTTTCCAATGTGTTGAAGGTGTAGCGGCGAGAGAAGAGGAGAGACGTGAGATGACGTCGAAGGCGGCCGATGGAGCCGAGCCGATCTCGCCACTTTATTGCAGGCCTGAAGCGGAGCCACGTCGGCTACCAGCGTCCAAACCGCCAGGCCAGAAGCTCGTTCTCATTCTCGCGCAGCTCGAGCTCGCGCCAGCTGCGCGAGAGACGTGGCGCGGTGATGGAAAAAATGATGATGATGATGGCACTACAGGGCTTCCCCCCCTAGCGCTTTGCGCGATTTGAACACATATGAAAAAAAAGAAAGAGGGCGACAAATGCTATGTACATGAACGGCAGTCCATAAAGTGTTCCTTTGGCAAGTCCAATTTGTCCACGTTGATGGGCCATCGGTAAGCAGCGGGTCTCTGGTGGGCGACTCTGGGAGTTGCGCAGAGGACGCAGGAGGAAGTGCCGGGTCGCTGTGGTAGCCGACAAGCGGGTCTCACGGTCACCTGGTCGGACAGGCCGAGAGTGGACCGTGTGTCACGAGGTCATGACAGGATGGTGGGTGACAATGTTGGCGCTGGGTGCAGAGGACACTATACTGCCGCCTGTTGAGATTACAGGTCCCGACAGGGCCCTATGATGGTGGTGGTGGTGGTGGTGGTGATGGTGGGCATGCGCCAGTATCTGCGGCTGGGTGAACGTCGGTACCTGCACCAGGGATCGGTGATGGTCTGTCTGGAACGCACCCAGTGTGGGCTGGGCCAGCGTGGTCTGCGTGGGCAGCATGGCCTGCAGCTCTTGGAGCGTCAGTGGCTGTCTCGGGACTATGGCAAACGAGGGGGGCGACATCATGCGTGGCGGTGCCAGAAAGATGTTGGGCCTTGGCCCCAGGTTCTGTGGAATGAGAAGCGTTGGGGTGCCAGGCGGTCCTGGATGTTCCCCATGGGGCCTGGGCCCCGTCTGAGGTCCCAGGGCCAGGCCCGTGGCATGGGGTGGCCGCAGGGCCAGCTGGACCCCCTGTATCTGTCCCAGAGAGCTCTGGGTCTGCCCCAGTGCGCCTTGTATCAGAATCGGGCTGTGGCCCAGGCCCGGAATGTACTGGTTCAGCAGGAAAGTGTCGTGCGCAGGACCAGCCGGAAACATACCCGGCTGCGCTGTCGCGGGGTTCCCGATGAGCAGCGGACTCCCCGTGTTGAGCCCCATCGCGGCTCCGCGCTGCACCGTGGTCGCAGGCTGCGGCGCCGGTACAGGCGCGGGCCGCGGTGTGGCCTTGTGCTGGGCTGCCCGGGGAGACTGGGACCGGGTGGTCGCCGCTGCCGAAGGCGTCGTCATGTTCGCGCTGCCGCTCGACAGCTTGGGCAGGATCTGTGGCTGTTTCGGCTGGATGAGCCGGGGGGCACCAGAGGTGCGAGGACTGGGGCTAGCCGAAACCACCTGTGCGACGCCGGGTCTCGACGTAGGTGCCTGCTGCGGCGCCACGGGCTGGGGGGCGACGGTGGCAGTTGCTTTGGTGGTTGCCGGTGTCGACGCCGACGATGAGGGCAGGCTCTGGCTCCGCGAAGGCACGGCGCTGGGGCCCGTCGTAGACCACGAAACAGAGACAGGGACAGGGGCGGGGAGCGGGGACGCCGAGGGTGGTCGGCTGCTGGCCGGGGAGGTGCGAGTGGAATGTGGCGAGGCACCCGGCAGGCCATTGCTGGCACCAGTGGCAGGTGGCGGAGCGGCAGGAGGCACCGTCGTGGAGCTGACCAGCAGCTGCGGCGAGGAGGAGGCCGAGACGTCTGAGCTGGTGGTCGCGGAAACGGCGAGGGCCACGGTGTCGCGTGCCGTCGCTTGCTCTGCGTGCGCTTGCGTGCGTACCTTGCTCTGCGAGCCGGGGAAACCTGCCTGGTGCGGGTAAACGGAAGCGGACGGTATGTGTTGCCGCTGCGGGCGAGCACTGCAGTGCAGAGGGCATCGTAAGGCTGCGGGCTGGTGCTTGAAGTGGCAGCGAGATGGCGCAACTCTACCGGTAGGGCGTCGAGAAGAACGGCGTGCATCAGCAGCTGGTCCGTGATGCCATTCAGCGCCAGAACGGCATCGAGCTGCATGAATCATACCTTGGGGTAGGTTGATTGGTACGGCGGCACTGGTGGGCAGAGTTGCGGGAACATGGCCGCGGGCCGCTCGGCGAAGGGCGTGTTCTCCGGGTCACCAATGTAGCGGCGAGAGAAGAGGAGAGACGTGAGATGACGTCGAAGGCGGCCGATGGGGCCGAGCCGATCTCGCCACTTTATTGCAGGCCTGAAGCGGAGCCACGTCGGCTACCAGCGTCCAAACCGCCAGGCCAGAAGCTCGTTCTCATTCTCGCGCAGCTCGAGCTCGCGCCAGCTGCGCGAGAGACGCGGCGCGGTGATGGAAAAAATGATGATGATGATGATGGCACTACAAAGGTGTTCAGGACAGAAGGCATGGGTTTGTCCTTCACATCGAAGGTTCCAGAATCCGACTGTTTACAATTTCTCGATCTTAAACTTCGGTTTCAGAGTTCCCATATTTGCTGGTGTTTTGAGCCACGATCAATGAAACCAATTCTTAATTTTGGATCAGCCCACTCAAAGGTGGTAAAGAGGGGCATCGCTTTCACCTGCCTCAAATCCGCTCTAGAAAAATCTTGCAGGCATGTGTTGGGTTCGGGTTTTGCTAAGCAAGTTTCAAGACTATAGGAAGCAGGATTCCCCCCTAACATAATTGTGGCTGTTTGCGATAAGCTAATTGGTGGTTTAAAAGGTCGTGCAGCTAGGAAAATCAATCGGGAAAAAATGAAGATCGCAGCAATTCCTTATATGCAAAAACTGGCACATGGGTTAAAGAATGTTGGTTCCCGCTACGGAGTTGATGTGGTTTTTAGGGCACCCAATAAATTGGGAAAGATATGTGCATTGGTGTCAAAACAGCTAGACATTGACAAGCCAGATGTAAAGAAATGTGCCGTAAACCATAGAAATAAGTATGTGCCTTGCGCTGTTGGGGTGGTGTACCGCATTCCTTTATCTTGTGGTCTTCATTATGTGGGACAGACGGGCCACTGTGTTAATAAAAGGTTGCGGGAGCACTATCTCTCTTTGCATAACGGCACGCCTTCCCATTTGGCTTCGCATTGTGCCACGTGTGGGTGCACACCTGATCTGTCTAACACTGTTATTATTTTTAAGCACCACGATCAATTCACCCGTGAGGTGTCTGAAGCCTATCATATTAACAAGCCACGTGATGCTTGCGTAAGCCAGACCTCGGTTACATTGCACAAAAAAGAGTTCACTTTTATTGATGAGCGTATCATTTAATCTCGTTGTGCCTCACTTGTCATGCGCGGCTTTTACTTTTTAAATTCTTGTTACTCGGATTAAACTTTCAGTTGTGAGTGCAGCGCTGTGTGTGGTCCCCTTCTTTGTCTCCGTCTTTTTGTGCGCCGCTTTTCTTTTAATATGAATATACACCAACTCGCCCAACTTTCTATTCTGTTACAAAGAAATGAACAGAAACTTATCTCTCGTTGCGCGCTGCCTCTGCACCAACCAGCCTTGCACAACCTTGCATGACCTTGAACCCGTTGAACAGGCGAAGCGCGCGAAAACACGTCCCCACAGCTCGGAAGTAGGGCACAGACAGCATGAATGGATGGATAGATGTGGCTGTAACCTTTAGATCGGGCGGCAGCTGACACTACCTAGCCGTCATACTTAGTAAACTAACCATTAGATTTATCTTTTTTTTCTTTTAAGTAGTGAGGTTGAGGATTCGTACTTTGCAGTGAAGGGTTCATTTTCACTCGTGCCTTGACTTTAGCCACCAACCAGATAACCTCCTTTAGTTAATTCCACTCACTTAAAGTCTATTTTGCCCTCCCTGTCGCCAAACCCCAGTGCTTTAAAAAACTCTGCGCCATGATCCTGAACTTTAGGGTGCAGCCCTTTACAGAACATTATCAAGTGTTCGGCAATTTCTTCTTCATCTCCACACGCACTGCATACTGTGTCTACCCCTTCGTATTTCGCCCGATATTTCTTGGTTCGCAATACTCCTGTCCTGGCTTCAAACAGTAGAGAACTACCCCGAGTATTATCATAGATCCTTTCTTTGGCAATTTCCTGCTTAAAACTTCGATAGATTCCTAGTGCGGACTTCTTAATCATGCCAATTCTCCACATGCCAGTCTCCGTTTCCTTCACTTTCTTCTTAACCGATAGTTCTTTTTGGTTTGGCCACCTGCTGTTTTTTTAAGTATTTACCAGTCAATTTCCTGGTTCGCTTCCTGCATTTTGTATCGACATTCTTCATGTACAAGTAGCTGAAAACCTTCCTAGGCCAACGCTCTTCCCCCATGTCTCTCAATAGCTTCTCAAATGTTATCTTGCTGCTAGCTTCCCTGCCCTCAAATGAAGTCCATCCCATATCACCTTGTACTCCCTGATTTGGTGTATTCCCGTGAGCTCCTAAAGCAAGCCTACCTTTTCCACGTTGCTTAATTTCTAATCTTGCTTGAACTTCTGATCTCATGCACAAGACCAGATTGCCAAACGTCAGCCCAGGAATCATGACATCTTTCCATATTCCTCTCTCAACATTATACTTATTGTAATTCCACAGTTCTCTTTTTTTCATCACTGCTGCATTCCTGTTACCTTTAGTCGTCACGTATATTTTGTGTTCCCTTAGGTACTTGGTCCCATTGCTCATCCATACGCCCAGATATTTGTATTTATCTGTTGTCTATAGCGTGACTTCGTGTAGATTGGGCTCGGCAGCACCGCAATGCACCGGAGTGGGCTCGGCAGCACCGCAATGGACCGAGCTAAACTTCCTTGCCTCTTCTTGGTGCAGTTTCTTGGATTTTGGTGCCTACAGCTCTCGGAACCTCCCGGAGTGCACCTCGCTTGCTCTGCCGCGGTCGACACCCTCGGTCTGCCGTTCACGAGCCGTCTTTCGATGTGGAAGGTGGACGAAGCGGCAGCTGCTGACCCCGAAAAGCCCCGCGCACCCAGTTCTACGCAGCCACTTCACTCCCACTGGCCATATCTGGTGACATCTTGGCAATACCGCATCTATCTGGAAGCCGGGACATCCAGCACGGCGCATGCGTTCAACCTGGACATAAGGCCCGCCCGGATCGTCGCGTCGCTTAGTGGGCTCGGCAGCACCGCAATGGACCGAGCTAAACTTCCTTGCCTCTTCTTGGTGCACTTTCTTGGATTTTGGTGCCTACAGCTCTCGGAACCTCCCGGAGTGCACCTCGCTTGCCCTGCCGCGGTCGACACCCTGGGTCTGCCGTTCACGAGCCTTCGATGTGGAAGGCGGACGAAGCGGCAGCTGCTGACCCCGAAAAGCCCCGCGCACCCAGTTCTACGCCGCCACTTCACTCCCACTGGCCATATCTGGTGACATCTTGGCGATACCGCATCTATCTGGAAGCCGGGACATCCAGCACGGCGCATGCGTTCAACCTGGACATAAAGACCGCCCGGATCGTCGCGGCGCTCAGTGGGCTCGGCAGCACCGCAATGGACGGAGCTAAACTTCCTTGCCTCTTCTTGGTGCAGGTAACAAACCGCTATAGTTTTTTAGATGCGGAGCATCTTATACTCGCGCCTTGTAGTGCGCCGTCCGCACCGCTTCTCGAACATTCGACAGCTGACGCGCGCGCATGCGCCGTCGCCCACTCTTCCACCATCTGTGCATCCCTCCCTCCTCTACACACCGCGCGCGCTTCAGTCCTCCACCATCTGTGCACCCTTCCTCCTCTACACACCGCGTTCGACATCTACAATTCTCCTGATTCTCCAGTGGACGCGCATGTGGCGTCGCGCTTCGAGAACATTCAACAGCTGACAGTGCATGCGCCGTCGTGCTGTATATATACTCAAGGTCGGCGCTCGCTCGCTCAGTTGCCGCTCGTCGGTTGGTTTGTACGGCGCGTCGACGTCCAAGGTCACGGTGAAATGAATTCCAACGAATCCACAAACACAATGATCGACGTCCCTTCGACCAGCGCCGCCCTTTCGCATACGTGTGTACGTGTTCACTCATTTAACACCCCCTCCTACAACCACGTTAACCAATTTAGCCATCGACCCAAGTAAGTCGCAATTTAACACCCCATTTCACAACCACGCTAACCAATTTAGCCATCGACCCAAGTAAGTCGCACTTTAACACCCCGTTAACCAATTATATGGTCCGCATCCTCCTCAGTGTTCCCCCGAGGGAAGCTGCGGGCAATTTTTTTACTAAGCGAACTAGTTACCGTGCCCTAGTTGTGCTGCCGAGCCCACACTGGTTTTGTACTTTTGCTTATGACTGTACAAACGCACTTATGCAGCTTCTCTTGTTAGCTGGCGATGTAGAGACCAACCCTGGACCTGACTCCCCCCACTCTTCTGGCTCTGCTGACGTTTCGTTGCAAATGCTCAAGGTACTTAAAGAACTACAAACTAGTCAGGCAGTTATGTTAGAGCAATTAAAAGCGATTCAGACAACACTAGTGGAGCATGAAAAGACCTTCGGAGAGATGAAAGAACGGCTAAATAAGATTGAGTCAGACCATGCTTCCCTAGAGACTATGAGGCCGCTACTGGCAGCCTTGCAGTCGGATGCTGATGGCAATGCTCAACATATAAAATTGATAACTGCTCGAATCAATGACGCAGAGAACAGATCAAGGCGCAATAACTTGGTTTTTATGGGCATCAAGACGCCCAGAACGAATCGTGGGAAGAGTCGGAAAAAATAGTAATTGAGCACTGCAATCGCCTCCTTCAAACTATCGTTCAACCCCGTGACATTGAAAGGGCCCATCGCATAGGTACGTCCCGCACCGGAAAGTGCAGACCAATAATAGTGAAATTCGCGCATTATAAAGATAAGGACCATATACTATCACTTAACAGTAAGCTCAAAGACACCGTCTTCAGCATTTCTCAGGATCTCTCCCCTAGTGCACGCCTTGCTCGTAAGCGCCTAATTGAATTTGGGAAAACTCAAAACTCGAGCTTCAAGCTACGCCATGAAACACTGGCCGTAAACAACAAAACCTATGTATTTGATCATGCTTCAAATACGGTTGTCGAAAAGAGCTCATAGCAGCCAAGAAATAAACTACGCGAGTCACGTCCTTTTCATCAGTCTTTATCATTTTTGTTAACCAACATACGGAGTGTCATTCCGAAGCGGGATAAGCTATGCGACCTGATAAATTCTTCATCTTCAAATATTGTGCTACTAACAGAAACGTGGCTTAACTCGTTAATCGATGATTCGGAAATATTGCCTTGTCTCTCTGACTTTGACATATTTCGCAAGGACAGGGATAACAACTTGCGTGATGGTGGTGTCCTTGTTGCCACGAAACGGGACCTACGCTGCGTGCGCATCAATATTACATCGCCATTAGAAATTGTTTGGCTCTGCTGCCACGCATCCCACCCGCGCATCTTGATCGGAGTTTGTTATCGCGCTCCTAGGACTGACAGTTCTTTTTCACGTCTGCTAACGAAAATTTGAACCAACTAAGAACGACCCACCCAAACAGTCCTATATTTTTATTTGGCGACTTTAATTTCCCTAGTATAAATTGGTCTAATACTGCTTCTATGTCATCAAAACATACCCCCCCCCCTGGCGAGTTCATCAACACTTGCCTCCCCTTCGGATTGTCCCAACTGGTCTCTCAACCCACGCGTGTTACCGACCACTCGTCTAACATATTAGATCTGGTTTTAACTTCACACCCTGAGAACGTCTCCCCTATCACCTACCTGCGTGGCCTGAGTGATCATTTGGTTGTGCATGCCTCATTCTCATGCAGTTTACACACAAGTAAAAAAACCAGAAAAACACTTACGTTGTACGATAAAGGGGATTACGACAGTATGAACCGGGATTTATCAACGTTCTTTGAACATTTTTCAGCCAGCTTTGCGCAGCTTTCACTTGAATCTAACTGGCTTCTTTTTAAATCAGAGATGCAACGCCTAATATGCCTTTATATTCCTACTAAAACGATATCGGAATGCCCGAGTTCTCTGTGGTTTAATACATCCCTTAAACGCTTAAACAATAAGAAAAAGCGATTATTCCGGGCAGCTAAAAATTCTAACACGAATCAAGCCTGGCAAAAATATTACACCGCTGAAAACGATTACAAATCCTCAGCCACCCACGCTAAACAAAGTTTCTTCTCTGTCACATTACCCCCTATGCTACGCACTGATCCAAAGCGCTTCTGGAAAACGAATAATCCCAGTGCATCTAACTCTGTTTCCCTGTGCGATAGCTCTGAACTCCCTATTCCGGACCTTGAAGTACCAGATATATTAAACAGCGCATTTAGCACTGCTTTTACACGTGAACCCTTGAATGACCTTCCTACTGTCCCTTTTTGGGATAACCCCCCATGCCGAGTATTGTCTTTGAACCAGAAGGCATAGTGAAAGTAATTGACTCGCTGAAAAATTCATCATGTGTTGGTATTGATGGTATCAATGCCAAAATGCTAAAAAACACCAAACGCATGAGCAGCTTGTTTCTCTCACTCATTTTTCAACAGTCTCTGAACACAGGATCGGTTCCCTATGACTGGCGCATCGGCAAGGTCATACCAGTATTTAAAAAGGGAAATCGTTTGAGCCCCAATAATTACCGACCGATTTCAATTACCGGTGTTTGCCCTAAAATTATGGAACATGTATTGTATTCGCACAGTGCCAAATTCTTGCATTCCGTTAATTTCTTCAATCCTAATCAGCATGGTTTCCGTAAAGATCATTCCTGTGACACTCAGCTTTCCATGTTTCTTCATGACGTACATTCATGCCTAGACCGCAACATTCCAACTGATGCAATCTTTATTGATTTTGAAAAAGCATTTGATAAAGTCTCACACAATCGCCTACTGCTAAAATTGTCTCGCCTTAATCTGGACCCATTTGTGTTGAACTGAATAAGCGCATTTCTAAATGACCGCCAGAAATTTGTCCACGCCAATTCGCATACATCATCACTCACGCACGTGCTCTCCGGTGTTCCACAAGGAACCGTTCTGGGGCCACTTCTTTTTCTCATATATATAAATGATCTCCCCACAAATCTTATATCGAACGTCCGTCTTTTCGCAGACGACTGCGTCATTTATCGCTCTATAAGTAGCACCTGTGACACATCCGCACTACAAGAAGACTTATTTTGCGTACAGGCTTGGTGCAATAACTGGCTGATGTCAATAAATGTCCAGACGACTGTGCACGTTTCTTTCCACCGCCGCCACAATTTTGTGCAGCCTAAGTATACTATTAACAATATTGCTATTGATTCTGCCGACTCGGTTAAATAGTTAGGTGTCCATATATCCCACGACTTAAACTGGTATTGTCACATTAACCACATAACGAACTCCGCTAACCGTGCTCTTGGCTACCTGCACCGTAATCTTCGCCTAACCCCTCCCTCATTAAAATTACTTGCATACGAAACTTTCGTGCGGCCCAAATTAGAATATGCAAACGCTATCTTCGATCCTTACGAAACTTATTTGATCAACACCCTGGAATCTGTCCAAAATCGCGCGGCTCGATTTGTTTTGTCTGATTACTCTCATTATTCAAGTGTTTCAGCGTTAAAAGCAGACCTTAACCTTCCTTCACTTCAATCTCGCCGCAAAATAGCTGGACTGTGTCTTTACCACAAATTCTTCCACTCGCAACAACTCAGAAATCAGTACATCCGACTAGCCCACCGTATTTCCCGTACTAGCCACGCCAACGCAGTCTATCCGGAACGTGCCCATACTAATACATTCCAACAATCATTTTTCATACGCACATCCCGAGACTGGAATGACCTACCTGCTGAAGTTGCTACCATCATGGACCAATCTCGTTTCAAGCACGCCATTGTAGTGCCCCCATAATTAATGTACCCATTATGTTGCCGTCGTTACGACATTGTAACCCTCCTTTCTAGTATTGTGCCGCACCCCTTATATAGAAGTGCCGCCATAACTTCTGTACATAGTCTGTTGCCGTTACCATGTTGTTACCCTTCTTTCAAGTGCCGTGTCATGCCCACCCCTCATGTAATGTCCCTATGGGACCTTTGAGGAGTCAATAAATAAATATATAAGTAAGCTCAATACCTTCGTTATCATTAAAAATCATGACTGCTGATTTTTCCTTACTGAATCTAAAATCTAACCTATCTCCCTTATTACCGCAGATGTCCATCAATCTCTGCGAATCTTCCTTGTTGTTGGCCATTAGCACTATATCATCTGCGTACATTAATGCTGGTAGTGCCTGATCAATGAGTTTTTCTTGTTTGGCTAAAGAGAAGTTGAAGCCAAATGCACTTCCCTCTAATTTGGCCTCTAATCGTTTTAGGTACATCAAGAATAACAAGGGTGAGAGTGGACATCCCTGTCTAAGTTCCCATCTCACCTCTGTGGGCTTGGATACCTGTTTTTCCCACTTTATAACTACCTTGTTACTTTTATAGATTTCCTTTAAAAGAATATAGACTCCATCTTCCAAACCCAGTGTGTCTAGTATTTCCCACAAGTCCTCTTGAGCCACGCTATTGTACGCTCCATTGATATCCAAAAATGCTAGTCACAGGGGCCTGAGTTCCTTTTCTGCTATTTCGATGCACTGTGTCAGTGAGAACAGATTGTCTTCCAAGTTCCTGTGTTTCCAGAACCCATTCTGCAGTTCCCCCAGCACCCCTCATCCTCTATCCATGCCTGCAGTCTTTCCTTCATAATCTGCATCGCCAGCCTGTAGACCACTGATGTCACTGTTATAGGACGATAGTTTTTTATGTCAGCTCTGTCTTCCTTTCCTTTATAGATCATGCTTATCCTGCTAAGTTTCCATCAATTTGGAACTTCACCATTGATTATTGTTTTGCTCACTGCCTCTCTCAAAGCCTGCTTAGACTTCGGACCTAATGTCTTTATCAGCATAATTGGAATGCCATCCGGGCGTGTTGGTGTACTACTTGTAACCCTCTTCTCACCCCTTTCCCACTGTCGTTGTGAAAAATGGAGCCATTGTACCACTTGATCCATCGCTGTCTATTGTGGTGTGTAAGGCACTTCTTTGTTGAAATTTTTCTGTCAACCTTTTTCCTATATATTCAATAGCTTCTTCTCCTTCTAGCCAAGAACCTTAGTTATAAACCCTGTAGTTATAAACCTCTGCTCTAGGTTTGTTTCATTTGTTAGGGATTTTAGATGGTTCCAAAATTTCGCAGCTGCCTTTCTGTAATTTTTATGTACTTCTGCCAGCCACTGAGCACACTTTCTTCTAATATTTTCATTGATCAGGAGGGATGCTTCCCTTCTAGAGCTTGGAAAGATTTCCCATTTTCTTTCAACATCATCTTTCGGTTCACCCCGTTGCTTAGCATGTCTGTGTTCCCTAGAGGCTTCCTGACGTTTTGCTATGGCTATCGTAACTTCCTTATCCCACGACTCTTGGGCTTGTGCCTTCTTTTCCAAGGTGACTTGTCACGTGCCTTAGCAAGCTCTAGCGCAAACAGTCTATTTATACTTGTGTATGTCCACACAGTTATATTATCCTCAGTGATTACTTTCCCAATTTGTTTAGTAGCAATTTATATTTGCCTTTCTGAATGAAATTTCTTCTGTAGCTGCTCATCGTGTCTCCTTTCCACTTTCGCTGGTCTCCCAAAACGTATCTTGATACGTTTGTGATCACTACCCAGACTTATGGAGCCACCTTCATCTATGTGCATTCCCCTGAGCTTATCCTACATTCTATGTGACATCAGTGCGTAATCTATTGTTGACTGCAGCCTTCCTACCTCCCAAGTTATTTGTCCTTCCTACTTCTCGGTACTGTTGCAAATGATCAAATCATGCCTTTCACACATATTCAAAATCATTTTGATTGTTGAGTCAGTATACCCATCTATATCTTCTATTTGGCATTCATATCTCCTATTATAATTATCTCGCACTCTCCTCCTAATTCCTCAATGTCTTTTGATATACACTCCAATATTTCCTGGTTTTCCTCTCTGGCCTTTATTCCCGTCCACAAGTACACCAAGCTAAGGAGTTTAATCTGCCCAGCTACTTTCCCTCTTATCCATAAATGTTCCATGCATCCCTGCCTGACTCTTTGCCAACCCATGCTCTTATGTATAAATGCACCAATTCCACCCCCCGTTTTGCTGCCTTCTGTTCTATTGCATTATTCCCATACGTAGCCTGGATTTTAGGGTGGTTGCTCCAGCTGCCGAAGATGTGTCTACACTACCCCATATACCATCAGCTACTCCTGCCTCAACTGCTCTTCTATCTCTTCCCACTTTAATGTATTCCTGCCACCCTGCATGTTAATATAGCCTACGCCTGACTGAGCTTGGCCCTTGTGCTTACGTCGATTTCTTCTCCCACGGACTTCGTGTGGCTTGAATATTTGTGCCCCTATAGGTCCGTTTTTGGCTACACTAATGGCCTCAGGGCTCTTGCTCCCCCTAAAAATGCTATGGCTTGGCGACCCTTTCTGTTACCGACCCTCCTGCCCGTTGCACCACTGTAGTGATTGCCATCCTGTGAAAGGGGCAAGCGCCGGGCTCGTACACGTCTTGGTTAACTTTCATTACGCTGTATCTGAGTTGCCGGCTCAAACCCTTGATCACACAGTCGGGCTCCACTTCCATCCTTTTAATCCCATGAGGCTGCCCCCAGAACTCTGGACCATGGATGGATGAATGGATGGATGTGGCTGTACCCTGTAGATTGTGCGGCGGCTAACGCCACCTAGCCGTAATACTTGGTAAACTAACCATTGTATTTATCTTTTTTCTCTTTCACATAGTGAGATTGAGGACTCGTACTTTGCAGTCAAGGGTTTAATTCCGTTTTGCCGCACCAAATTCTTTTCAGCAGCCTTCTTACCGAAAACAGCCGCCGATTGGAACCACCTTCCCTCTTCCGTTGTATCAATAACAGACCCTTTGTTATTCAAGACTGCAATTTCTCAGCAATGCTTGTAACTATACGCAGTTTCCATTATCTATCTTTGTTTTGTATGTGCTTGAATTCTTATACATTTTTAGTTGACTTATGTTGCCTTCCTGATTTGCGCATCTGATACTTGTTTCTTCATTTTGTCTTTTTTTTTGTGTGTTATATATGTTGTACCCACCCCCTCTGTAATGCCCTACGGGCCCTGAGGGTATTATAATAAATAAATAAATAAATAAATAATTTTCACTCGTGTCTTGACTTTAGCCACATATCAGAACCTCCTTCTAGTTAAATCTACCCAATTAAAGTCTATTTTTGCCCTCCCTGTCCCTAAACCTTAGTGCTTTGAAAAAGTTTGCGCCATCAGCCTCAACTATAGAGTGAAGCCTTTTACAGAACATTATCAAGTGTTCGGCTGTTTCTTCTTCCTCTCCACACTTACTGCATACTCTGTCTACCCTTTCGTATTTGGCCCGATTTGTCTCGGTTCGCAATACTCCCGTCCTGGCCTCAAACAGTAGAGAACTACCCCGAGTATTATCATAGATCCTTTCCTTGGCAATTTCCTGCTTAAACGTTCGATAGACCTTTGGTGCGGACTTCTTAATCATGCCAATTCTCCACATGTCAGTTTGCCTTTGCTTCACTTTCTTCTTAACCGATAGTTGTTTTTGGTTTGTCCACGTGCTGTTTTCTGAGTATTTACCAGTGAATTTTCTGGTTCGCTTCCTTCATTTTTTATCGACACTGTTCATGTACAAGTAGCCGAAAACCTTCCTAGCCCAACGCTCCTCCCCCATTTCTCTGAATCGCTTCTCAAATTTTATCTTGCTGCTAGCTTCCCTGCCCTCAAATGATGTCCATCCCATATCACCTTGTACTCCCTAATTTGGTGTATTACTGTGAGCTCCTAATGCAAGCCTGCTTACTCCACGTTGCTTAATTTCTAGTCTTGAACTTCTGTGCTCATGCACAAGATTGCATTGCCGAACGTCAGCCCAGGAACAATGACCCTTTTCCATATTCCTCTCACAACATCGTACCTACTGTGCTTCCACTGTGCCCTATTTTTCATCACTTCTGCATTCCTGTTACCTTTAGTTGTCAAGTATATTTCGTGTTCCTTTATGTACTCGGTCCCATTGCTTATCCATATGCCCAGTTGTTTGTATTTATCTGTTATCTCTAGCGTGACCTCCTGTATTCTAAGCTCACTACCTTATCAATAAAAATCATGACTGCTGATTTTTCCTTATTGAAGCTAAAATCTAACCTGTCGCCGTCATAACCGCAGATGTCAATTTCTGCAAGTATTCCTTGTTGTCGGCCATTAGCACTATATCATCTGCGTACATTAATGCTGGTAGTGCCTGATCAATGAGTTTTCCTTGTTTGACCAAAGAGAGGTTGAAGCCAAATGCACTTCCCTCTAATTTGGCCTCTAATCCTTGTAGGCACATCATGAATAACAAGAGTGAGAGTGGACATCCCTGCCTAAGTTCCCATCTCACCTCTGTGGGCTTGGATACCTGCTTTTCCCACTTTATAACTACCTTGCTACTTTTATAGATATCTTTTAAAGATTAGTGACTCCATCTTCCACACCCAGTGTGTCTAGTATTCCCCACAAGTCCTCTCAAACCACGCTATTGTGCGCTCCCTAGATATCCCAAAATGCTAGCCACAGGGGCCTGGGTTCCTTTTCTGCTATTTCAATGCACTGCGTCAGTGAGAACAGATTGTCTTCCAGCCTCCTGTGTTTCCGAAACCCATTCTGCAGTTCCCCCAGCACCCCCTCATCCTCTATCCATGCCTGCAGTCTTTCCTATATAATCTGCTTCGCCACCCTGTATACCACTGATGTCACTGTAATAGGACGGTAGTTGTTATAGGACCAAGAATAGGAGAAGAATGCCGCGTCGTGGCGTATGGCAGAACTCCTCCAGGTACATTTGTTCAATGGGACGCACGCCGAATGGAACGGCCGGGGAAACGTAGTGTATAGGTGTTCCGTGGGGAAAACACCGCCGCGCATGCCCGATGCAGGCTGCCGTGCTCGAGGGCTCACGTTGCATGACGCGTTATTTAGAGCATAGCTATGGACACGTTGTGGCGATATAGGTGTGAGCAGGATGACAGCGCTACTTGAGGACGTCAACGAGGGTTTAGAGCTGCCACAGCGAGCGAATCGCGTGGCATGTGTGAGGGGACAGTATGCCTACTACCACTGCGGATGTCACGGCCTCGATGACAGAGTATGGGCCCAATCGGATATGTAATCGTGCAGCTGATTGACGCAGTGACTGACTTCACAAATACATTGTTACTTTTATAGATATACTTTAAAAGATTAGTGACTCCATCTTCCACCCGTAGTGTGTCCAATATTCCCCACAGGTCCTTTTGAACCACGCTATCGTACGCTCCCTTGATATCCAAAAATGCTAGCCACAGGAGCCTGCGTTCCTTTTCTGCTATTTCTATGCACTGCGTCAGTGAAAACAGATTGTCTTCCAACCTTCTGTGTTTTCGAAACACATTCTGCAGTTCCCCCAGCACTAGTCGGCTGTTGACCCGCAGGTAGCAGGATCGAATCCCCGCTGCGGCGGATGCATTTCCTATGAAAACGGAAATGTTGCAGGCCCGTGTGCTCAGATTTGCGTGCACGTTGAGGAACCCCAGGTGGTCGAAATTTCCGGAGCCCTCCACCACGGCGTCTCTTATAATCATATGGTGGTTTCGGGACGTTAAACCCCACATATCATCATAGTTCCCCAAACACCCCTCATTCTCTATCCATGCCTGCAGTCTTTCCTTTATACATAGTGTTCATGTGATGTAACTTCCACCGTGCTCGCCTTCTCACGCCATACCTGGGTGCCTCTCTGGGTACCTATGGAAGCTCACGTGCTGCAGCACGGTTTGTTGTGGGCTAGTCATCTGTTGCTGAGTACGATGTTGCAATTGATTGTGGTTTTGTTGATTGTGTTTTTTGTTGTCGTACTTTAACGAGCATTCGCTGTGGTGTCTGCCTAAGGAGGCGTTTGGTGTGTAACGACACCACGGACCCGAGCTAACGGGAGGCGGGGGGGAAGGTCCCAACAGAGAAGCATTGGTCCCCCTTACCTGCCACTTGCATATTTATTTACTTATTCAAAATACCTTACAGGCCCACTGAAGGGCATTGAGTAAGGGGGGCATCAGTATACAAATGAAATACCTATAAAAGAGAAAAGCACATGAAACAATATATATATATATATATATATATATATATATATATATATATATATATATATATATATATATATATATATATATATGAACTCACTTCAATTGTATTAGAATACTGGCAAACTGATCGGAAGAGAACCTCGTCTTCTTCACTCGCTGCGCGTGTTCTTCGTTGTTCTCTTCGTGCTGCATATTCAATGTGGCAATATATATATATATATACATATATATATATATATATATATATATATATATATATATATATATATATATATATATATATATATATATATATATATTGCTACGAGCAAGGTTGCGTAAAAACACAGGTTATTATTCGAGAAACGTAAGCCGCAACAAGCTGGTACAGGCAGGAACCTGGCAAGCACGAGCCACACCCGGACGTCAACGTCTTCTTTCACGCTGGCACAGAGCTGGCGCCACTATGCTTCGGTAGAATATATATATATATATATATATATATATATATACATATATATATATATATATATATATATATATATATATATATATATATATATATATGTGTGTGTGTGTGTGTGTGTGTGTGTGTGTGTGTGTGTGTGTGTGTGTGTGTGTGTGTGTGTGTGTGTGTGTGTGTGTGCCGCTATGATGAATCGGAGACGTGGCCTGGCTCATACTCCGTGTTTATTCCATGTTCACTTCTTCCTTCTCGACCTCTACTACTAACTCCTAACTATCGCTACCTTCTTACGTTACAGGATTCCCCCTCCCCCCGAAAGAAGTTGCGTCAGATGAACATGAATGAAAACTGAACATGCATGGCTTAGAACTGAACACTGTCAAAAAGAGAAGATCATTCCAAGTCCGAGGAAGTTTCCGTTAACACACTATAGCTTCACAGGAGAGGACAGCAATCCGGGGTATCAAGTACAGCTCTGGAGGGCGAGGCTGGCTGTTGCGCTCTGGACAACATAAGCATGCTTTGAGCGTGAAATCAGATGGAAACACAGCCGGTATTCTTGCGATGACTGAACGTGGTGTGATGGCTTTGAAGCATTGGCTGGATGATTTGCGCAGGTATCGTGCTATTTGTCTTGATTGGAACCCATGCATCGCCACCCGTTTGCGTGCTTGTTGACCGAAGCTAGTGCGGTGATTTATGCGTCCTTGCGGAATACAGGGTAGGGTTAGGCGCCTTTCTCGACGTTGTATGTCGTGTTGCCTGAGTCTTGATCTCGACTGAAGAAAGCTTACTCGACGTTCCTTGGGAAAATATCTTGAATTCGATGCTTTCTTTGTTTCGAGCGAGAAATCTTGAGTATGTCGTTGGCTTGGTTGACACGTTTGTAAACGGCTTTCCATAAACCGCGTGTGTTCTTCCGAAGATGATTCCATTCGTCGTCGTCCTTGTTGGTATAGCCCTTGGAATCTCTGTTGTTCTTGGACTTGCTGGAATTGATGATGTTGCTGCGAAAAGACTTGAGGTGGCAGCCCTTTTTTACCATGACACTGACTTTCTGGGCAATTGAATGTGGTGTCGAGTGGGCAGGTAGTAGTCTCTAGGCTGTTGTGCTGCATTTCGGGTAATGAAGGTAATGCTTCAGAGTTGATAGATACATCATCCGGGTCTTCTTCACTGTTCGCTGCGAGTGGTTCTTGCGTGTGAATCTGGATGGTAGGTTCAGGGCTTGGCTGAGTATTCTCCGAGCTCCACAGCTCTATCCCGACCATTGTGAGCGTGCTAGATGTGAGGTGGGCGTTGTGAGTGACGAAAGAGCCAAGTGACGGAAAACCAGGAGGTAGCCCAATTGTGCTGGATGGAAAATAAGCTGATCCAATGTGTGAAGACTGATTTTCACTCTTTGAGTCGTCATGGCGTTGTTCGGCATTTTCCTCATGTGTCAGCTGGTCTACCATGAACAAGGCGTCCTTATGACACGAATAGTGACCGTTAGGAGCCTTTGAAGAGCTGCGTCGTAGAAAACCAGGTGGTGGACCATGTATGCCAGACGAAGCATGAAAGGCATCAGTAGGGTGAGCGACGTCTCGTGTCGTATGTTGAAGCGATGACTTCGGAAATGCTGACTTTCACGCAGAAGGGATGCGCGCTTGACGGTTAGGTTTTTCCGAATATACGCATGGCCTTCTGTAAGTAAACGCATGTGCCACTTCGTCTTGAGGCACTTGTCGATTCGCGCTGGACTTTCGAATGCATGAGGACTGCTTAGGAAATTGACGATAGTGTGCAGTTGTCTCTAGATGGTTGCCAATGAGTAAGTCTTGGTCATAATCATTAAAACGGGTAATCATCTCCTCTTTGATTTTTTGCCATGACTCGTCGTTCTCGAAAATGTGAACCAGGTAAAATTTGAATGCCTCACCGGTGACGTAGTCGCTGAAGTTCGTAACCATCTCCCGTTCCGACCAGGATGCAGCGGCGGCGTGGACCTCGAATAGGTTGAACCAGTCCTGTACGGGTCCGTCGTCCGCTGATCCGGTGTACCTGGGGATGTCGAGATCAGCCGATGGTTCTGTCATGGTGCTGGTCGTTGTCCTTCTAGGCGATGATTCGGTAGTCAATGTATGGGCAGGGTGTCTTCTGTAGAACTGCGTCGATGCTGAGCGACTGATGAAGGGGCAGGCAGGTCTCCATCCTGTCGACTTGTGTGACGCTATGATGAATCGGAGACGTGGCCAGGCTCATACTCCGTGTTTATTCCATTTTCACTTCTTCCTTCTCGACCTCTACTACTAACTCCTAACTATCGCTACCTTCTTACGTTACATATATATATATATATATATATATATATATATATATATATATATATATATATATATATATATATATATATATATATATATATATATATATATATATATAATATATATATATATATATATATATATATATATATATATTATATATATATATATATATATATATATATATATATATATATATATATATATTGTGAGAATACATTGTACGTCATCTTCCTCATCTATCAATAACCATCTTCAGTCTTCGGCCCGTTCCTCTTCATCATCGGTGCCATCTTGCTGTTGCTTGAATAAAGCGTCAGCTGCACCGTTGTATTTCAAGTGGTGGAAGGTGCTTCCCGATCTATTCGACCTCTCTCCATCCAAAGCCAGCTCCTGGAGCTCCGTTCGGGACGTCGCTTACGCCAGCAGAGCACCATGGCGCAAGAGCAAGCCCAACCGAACCACCCGCCGGCGCAACCACCAGCCGCCAACCCTAGCCCGGTCAACAACCCCACTCGGGAGCCTCCAATCTTCTCCGGTCTGCCTGGCGAAGATGTCGAAGACTGGCTCGACAACTATGACCGCGTAGGTGTCTACAACAACTGGAACGAGGCATCGAAATTAGCCCGCGTCCAGTTTTACGTCTCTCAGGTTGCCAAGACGTGGTTCCTGAATCATGAGAGCGACTTCCGCGATTGGTCTTTCTTCAAAGACCAGCTTCAACGCATTTTCGGCACACCGACCGTCCGTTCAAAAGTTGCTCGCAAGAAACTGGCAGGACGCGTTCAACATTGTGGTGAGCTCTACACTTCTTATATTGAGGATGTGCTTGCACTTTGCCGCCGTATCGACGACACCATGCCAGAAGGTGATCGTGTCCGGCACCTTCTGAAGGGTATCGGACTTACCGCTTTGAACGCCCTCGTCGCACACAACCCTTCGATGGTTCCTGACGTCGTCTCGGTATGCCAGCGGCATGATACCTTGCCGTCAATCCGCCTGCGACCCGACTTCTCTGAGAACCCCCTGGCAAACAGTATGGAGCTCTGATCCATCATTCGAGCCATAATTTGTGAGGAATTGCAAGCCTACACTTTACCTCCTTCTAACAACGTTCCCGCTCAACCCGCCTCTAGCGATCTGCGAGGCATTATTAGGGAAGAAATGTCAGCATTTCAAAGCACCCGCCGTGCTCCACCATGCCCCCAACCTGCTTCGTATGCACAGATCGCTGCAATGCAACCCTCGCCGTCTCAAGTACCACCACCTATACCTGATCACGAACAACTCGCACCTCTAGTCGCCTGTCCACCGAACCCCACCTACCATTCTTCCTGGCGGGCCCCACGGCCTATTTGCTCCTACTGTGGAATTCGAGGACACATTTCCCGGGTCTGTCGACGTCAGCAGCAAGATGAACGTCGTGGTTAAGCCGCTTTTGAACGAGACGACACACGTGCTCGAGGTTACTACCGTTATGCCGACAGTCGTTCCAACCACCGATTACTGTCTCCTGTGCACATTTCCAACACGACCAACAATACACGTGCATCCCGACCACGCTCCCCTTCGCCACTCCGACGCTCTGTTTCACCACTTCGGCCTGTCTCTCAACTGGCTGCCCAGCGATCGGAAAACTAAACAGTGCGGTTTTTGGAGGGAAAACTGCATGGCGGCGAAATAACCCAAGTCCTCCTGAACGACCGTCAAACATGTTACTGGTAACTGTGCAAGGTGTGCGGGCGTTGGCTTTGGTGGACACAGGAGCAACTATTTCAGTTATGCGTGCCGACTTGTGTTCTCTATTGCGGAAAGTGAAGACACCCTACCTTGGATCATCTTTGATTGGGGCCAATGGAGCAATAATTAGACCATCGGCCTAATGTACAGCACGTGTCTTCATTGATGGTATTCTTCATCACATCACCTTCGCTGTCTTAATTTCATGTGCTCATGAACTAATTTTAGGTTGGGACTTTCTCTCATCAGCATCTGCATTAATTTCTTGCCGTCAACGTGTAGTCGAAATGATCGAGACCGATCAATGCAGCGAACGCGGCGACGAAAAACTATTGCGTTTCTTCACAGCTTCCGAATCCATACTGCTCCCGGGTCAAGAGCAACTCATCACCATCACTTCTCCGAATATTGCCAATGGTGACGTCCTTATTACCCCTTCCAGCAGCTGTCTAGCTCGCGGCGTTGTAGTCCCTTCCAGCCTGGTGCGGTTCAAAGACAGTGCTGCGATAATCCTTGGCCTGAACCCTACCCCAGAGCCCGTCCTCCTACCCCAAGGTTCTGCAGTGTCATGTTATGTAGATACCCAAACGGTATCTTTGGTCTCTCTTGACGCCTTGACAGCTCAGCCACAACAGGCCCAGTCTGTTACTTCCTCCACCTTTGCTCCCGGGATAAATCCTGACCTTTCTGCTTCTCAGCGTGAGGCGTTGCTGAATTTGCTAACCAAACACCAGGCCTCCTTCGACGCCAATGCTTCGGCACTAGGACAGACCACAGTTGCGCATCATACCATCGACACTGAAGGTCAGACTGTTGTACGCTGTCGTCCCTACCGAGTCTTCTTAGCCGAGCGCAAAATCATCGAGGAGAACGTGACCGATATGCTAAACAGAAACATCATACGACCCTCTACCAGTTCTTGGTCATGACCCGTTGTGTTGGTACAAAAGAAAGATGGATCGGTACGGTTTTGTGTTGATTACTGCGCGCTCAACAAGATTACCCGAAAGGATGTATATCCGATGCCCCGTATAGATGATGCACTTGACTCATTGCAAGGCGCCCAATACTTCTCCACCCTTGACCTTCGGTCCGGGTATTGGCAAATACCAATGGCCGAAGCAGACAAAGAAAAGACCGCCTTTTCTACGCCGGACGGTCTTTGCGAGTTTAACGTAATGCCATTCGGTTTATGTAATGCTCACGCCACATTTGAAAGGATGATCGACACTGTTCTTCGTGGCCTCAAGTGGAAAACTTGTCTATGCTACCTCGATGATATCGTCGTGTTTTCTTCCACTTTTGATGATCATCTGCAACGCCTAGATCAAGTGCTCACATGTCTCTCCAACACTGGACTTCAACTAAACACAAGGAAGTGCCATTTTGGCAACAGAGCTATAAAAGTTCTAGGACATCTCGTTAGTAAAGATGGCATCCAGCCCGATCCGGACAAAATTTCCGCAGTCCTCAACTTTCCGCGACCCTTTCGTTCCAAAGAACTACGCAGTTTCCTTGGACTCGCATTGTACTTTCGCCGCTTCATTCGCAACTTTGCCACTATTGCCGCTCCTCTCCACAAGCTCCTTGCTAGTACCGGTTTCTTCGATTAGAATGATCAATGCGAAGCCTCATTTCAAGAACTCAAGCAGGCACTGACATCCCCACTGGTGCTTTGTTATTTCGATGACAAGGCACCTACGATATTACAGACTGACGCGAGTGGACAAGGAATCGGCGCCGTACTCCTCCAGCGCGACCATGCCTTTCGCGAGAAAGTTGTCGCGTATGCAAGCCGCACTCTGACCTCTGCAGAGAAGAGGTACTCGATAACCGAACAGGAGTGCTTGGCTGTTGCCTGCTTCATCCAAAAATTTCGTCCGTACCTACATGGTCGACATTTTACAGTTGGGACAGACCACCATGCTCTATGCTGGTTGTCCACAATCAAAAACTTGTCGGGACGACTTGGCCGCTGGATTCTCCGATTACAATCTTATGACTTTGACATCATCTACAAGACTGGAAGACAAAATCAAGATGCCGGCGCTTTGTCACGATGCCCTTTGCCGCAGTTCTCGGCACACGTCACATCCCCTTGTCAAATTGGCTATATGGAGGACGCCTCGTCGATATCATCCATTTATTCCCTACCTTCATCCATCCATCCGTCAGTACTTACTACTCACCAGCGAGCCGATTCTAACTGCACTGACATCATTGGTCGGCTTACCGGGGCTTCGTCTTCCCCTAATGCCAGGCTCCGGAAACAACTCCGACTATTGAAGTTGGAGGACGATGTGCTATATCGATACATTTTCCACCTGGAAGGCCACCGATGGGTTCCCGTCGTACCACACGCACTACGCACTGAAGTTCTGCGCGCTTCCCACGACGACTCGACGTCAGGACACTTGGGTTACTACAAAACATACGAGCGCATCCACAGTCGATTCTACTGGTCAGGTCTTTCCACGACAGTAGCTAAATATATTGCCTCGTGCGCACTTTGCCAACACCGCAAGCGGCCCACTACTGCTCCAGTCGGGACCCTACAACCACTTCCTTGTCCATCAGAGCCATTCTCTGTCGTCGGAATTGACCTCTTCGGGCCCCTCCCAACTACATCAGACGGCAAGAGGGGGATCGTCACCGCGGTTGATCACTTGACCCGGTACGCTGAGACGGCCTCAATCACTTCAGGAAGTGCTTCGGAAGCAGCAACTTTCTTCTTGAATGTTATTTATCTACGTCATGGAGCCCCTCATGTTCTTTTGAGTGACCGGAGAAAGGCATTTCTTTCAAGCACGCTCAGTGAAGTTCTTCAAGCATCAAAAACAGTTCATAAAAAATCATCTAGCTATCACCCGCAAAGCAATGGCTTAACGGAAAGATTTCATCGCACGCTGTGTGACATGCTGTCCATGTATATCCGACCGGATCATCGCAATTAGGATGCCATACTTCCCTTTGTCACGTATGCATATAATATGTCAGTTCAACGAACCACAGGCTATTCTCCATTTTTCCTAGTATACGGACGCCAACCGACACTACCACTCGATGTTTCATTCTTTTCTGGCCCTGTCAGCTCTTCACCATTCGTTTGCGACCAGTTTCTGTCCCACGTTGCTCGATGCCGTCGTCTTGCCCGTGTAAACACCGAAGCTAGCCAAGAAGATCGAAAACGTCGTTACGATGCCACTCACCGCGTCGTTCTCTACCGCCCTGGCGACAATGTACTTCTGTGGACTCCTGAGCGAACGCCTGGCTTATGCAAAAAGTTTGAGTCACGCTATCTTGGCCCCAACAAAGTTATCGAACAGACCTCACCGGTGAACTACCGTGTCACACCTGTTCATGTCCCCACTGACCAACGCTGCCGCGGGACAGAGATTGTGCACGTTTCGCGTCTCAAGCCCTATTGTATGCGTTCCACAGCGTAATTCGCGGCCAGGCTGGCCGCTTCCGTCGACGGGGGAAATTAGTGTGAGAATTCATTGTACGTCATCTTCCTCATCTATCAATAACCATCATCAGTCTTCGGCCCGTTCCTCTACATCATCGGTGCCATCTTGCTGTTGCTTGAATAAAGCGTCAGCTGCACCATTGTATTTCAGTATATATATATATATATATATATATATATATATAGAGAGAGAGAGAGAGAGGATTACAAAAATCAAGGTGCAACTGCGTTATACAATATTAGAGTGACACGAAATCAGGTCACCACAAAAAATTTCACGGTTACAATTGGATACAACAAGATCCGGAAGACTGTTCCAATATGCAATGGCTCAAATTTGTGATGATAAGCTAAAGCCTGCATGTGACTATGAATGCGCATGAAACTACGTGCATTGTGAATGCGCTGGGAAGTGCGCGCAGGAGAATAAAGTGGCAAACAGTGAATATTGTTACTATAAATTTACCTATGAAACAGACATAAAAGAGCAATGTTGCGGCAAATTTCTAGCGCCTGAAATGCAAGGTCTTGTTTTATTAGGGTAATGCTTGAATGGTAGCCGTAGTTTCCGGAGATGAATCTCGCTGCCCTATTCTTGATGGCTTCCAACATACGTACGTGGTAATCTTGATATGGTGACCATGTGGATGACGCATACTTTAGCTGTGGGCGAACATAAGTAACATATTGCCACAGCCCGACCATCACAGAAGACGCGTGCCACAATTCGTGTTCGTAAAAGCCGCCACAAAAGTAGCAAGAAAGCAGCGCTATGCAACGCCGTCCTGCACGCGCCACGATGCTACGCCACGGGACTGGCACGACACTCGAGGGGCAGATGAAGAGACCGACCAGGTTGGAGTCAGCGAGCAAGAGACATTTTGGCTGAACATCTTCAGTTTTGAGTTTACGGGCACACGTTTGCCCTAAGTAAAGAGTTTATACAGTACCAGGTGCTATATTTATTCGTAACAATCTGGTAGAGGTGCGGGGTATGATTCTAAGCCCATCAGAGGCAAGGGAGAGAAGCCAAGATCCTAGAGGATTGGAGCCAGCAGAATTAACACCTGTGCACCAACGCACGAGTCGCAAACTACATGGTGAGCAGCCCGAGTATGGCCTCCTAATTGACCCATAAGGACCTGTCGAGACCTCAAGCACAAGCGTCACTGCGATGGCCACCCAGTCGACGCCATCTCCATCTCACCTCATTGTGGATTCGCCACGTACACCAGAGGTCTTCCACGATGAGACCTTTGAAGACGCCGAGGACTGGCTTGAAGGCTTCGAGCGCGTTGCACGTTTGAATGGTTGGGACGAAGCACGAAAACTTCGTTACGTTTACGTCGCACTTTAAGATTTGGCACGTACGTGGTCTGAGAACCATGAAGCGTCCTTGCTGTCGTGGGACGACTTCCGACGAGAGCTAATCGCAACCTATCCGAACACAGACCGCAAAGAGAAGGCAGAGGCTGCTCTTCAGGCGAGGAACCAACGGAATAACGAGAGCATGGCCATGTACATAGCAAACATGTCGCGGCTCTTCCGCCGAGCCGACCAAAACATGGCCGAAGAGAAGGAATGCGGCACCTCATGCGCGGAGTAAAAGAAGAAATTTTCGCAGGCCTGGTGCGTAATCCACCGCGAACAGTGGTGGAGTTCCGGTCCGAGTCAACGACCATGGAAAGGACACTACAACAACGTGCGTGACTGTACAGCAGAGACTTCAGCGTCTCTACAGTCAGGGCGGAGTCAACAGCCCTCCCCACCAACGTTGACGTCCTCCGGGAAATGGTGAAGGCTATCGTTAAGGAGGAGCTCCAGAAACTGCAACTCCCCCAAAGTCCTCTGGCAATGCCCTCGATCGCGGACGTTGTACGGGAAGAAGTGCGGCAAGCAATTATTCAACCACAGCCTCAGGTGCCCCACCACACGCAACCGGAACCTTAGCCACAGCTGTCGTACGCGCAAGTCGTACTGCAAGACATCAGACGCCCGAACTTTGCACAAGCTCCCGTTATGCCACCGACCTTTCCTCGCAGTACGTCACCCCCGATGCCCGAAGCGAGACCCCGCAAAAATGATGTGTGGCGCACGGCATACAGGCGGCCCCTCTGCCACCACTGTGGGGAGGCAGGTCATCTTTATCGGACATGCCACTACCGTCGGGTCGGGCTACGTGGCTTCCCAGTGAATGCACCCTGCCCTCGTAACGGTGAGTGCCCTTACGAAATCGAAGAATTTTTATCTTCGCGCTATGCCTTTCCAAACACTCAGTGACATGAATCGCGGTCGATTGTACCAATGCGCAATAGGTCGCCGAGTCCACACCCATCATCTACTTTTACGAGGCGTCGTTCACCAAGCCCGCGGCGGGAAAACTAGAACCAGTGACCTGTGGAGGCACAACCGCTGATTTTCGGAAAACTAAAAACCGTCCACCGTTAACCGGATCAGAGTACGACACTGACACAATGACGGACAAGCGCAGTAATGGTGACGTGATTCCGAGCTACAAGTCAGAATCGACGACCTCGAAACCATAGCGTTAATAGACGCAGGTGCAGACTACTCAGTAATAAGTAGCATGCTCGCAAAGAAGCTGAATAAAGTGCTCATTCAATAGACCGGACCGCAGATACGCACAGCTGGAAGGCACTTAGTCAGCCCCGTAGGGTTGTGCACAGCGAGAGTTGGAATAAGAGGCCATGTGTACGTCTGCAGTTTTATTGGTCTTCCTAAATGTTCCCGTGAGGCAAATCTGGGCATGGACTTTCTGCAAGCAAACAGTGCCATCATCGACTTGCGGAAATCCCAAGTTTCTTTCTCTACAGAGAACGCTGTTGCCGTGTGTCATGCGGAGCAACCAATTGTTTCGTCTCTTCGTATTGTGGATGAAGGTGGGACAGTGCCGCCACGTAGCAAACAGCATGACAGTTTCTGTGAAAAGCGATGTTTTTCGTGAATATGCCGGACTAGCTGATGAAAATATCGAACTGCTACTCCCGAAGGGGATACACGTGGCGAGAGGTCTAGTGAACCTGCGGAACGGATATACTGATGTGCTATTGACTAACTTTACCAACGAGGTACAGCATGTGGCGAAGGGAGCAGCCACTGTATCACTTCATGACTACGCACAAGTCTCAGATGTTTGCACCAAAGAAAAAGTGACCACAACCCCCTCAACTGTGGACAGTGTCTTCGAGAAAATAGATATTGACCGAGAGTTTTCATCTCTGCAGAAAGACCAGATTGTGGACTTGATCAAGGAATTTGCAGAGTGTTTTTCCTCTTCATCGAAAGTCGGACGTACTCCTGTAGCAAAGCGCCTCATTGTAATAGAAGGGCAGATTAGACCAGTATGTCAGCATCCATACTGAGTAGCTCCGAAAGAAAGGAGGCGGCAAAGAAGCAAGTGCAGGAGATGCTCGACGACGATGTCATACAGCCCTCCAAAAGCCCAAGGGCATCGCCGGTAGTTCTGGGGAAGAAGAAGGACAACACCAGGCGGTTCTGTGTTGATTAGAGAAAACTCAACCTCGTCATGAAGCGAGACCTGTAACCACTCCCACGAGTCGACGATACGTTGGATAAACTGCGCAATGCTCACTTTTTTTCATCGTTGGACCTAAAGAGGGGGTACTGGCAAATAGAAGTCAACGAACGAGATCGTGAAAAGACGGCGTTTGTGACACCCGACGGACTCTATGAGTTCAATGTACTCCAATTTGATTTGTGTTCTGCTCCCGCTACCTTCCAGAGGATGATGGACACTGTGCTGTCCGGCCTCAAATGGCAGTCATGCCTTGTCTATCTTGATGACGTAGTAATTTTTTCCACAACGTTCGAGCAGCACGTACAGAGATTGAGAACGGTACTGGACGCTTTTCGTATGGCTGCACTTACAATCAAACCCAAAGAGTGCTACTTTGGATTCCGGAGCTTCGGTTCCTTGGGCACATTGTCAGTTCTCACGGTGTCCGCCCAGACTCTGATAAGATCACTGCGGTCCGTGGACTACGTTCCTACGTCCTCCGCAACAACGTTTTCTACAAGAGAAACTTTCAACACACCGGTGAAACGTTCCTACTGCTGATATCATCATCATCACTGCGAGTGGAAATTTTAGAAGTATGTCATGATGACCCATCCACAGGTCGCTTGGGCATTAGTAGGACTTTGGCAAAAGTCCTGCTATGATATTACTGGCCAAGTCGAAGTACCGCGAGTTTTCGTCCGTTGTCTACGTTCCTACGTCCTCCGCAACAACGTTCTCTACAAGAGAAACTTTCAACACACCGGTGAGACGTTCCTACTGCTGATACCATCATCACTGTGAGCGGAAATTTCAGAAGCGTGTCATGATGACCCATCGGCTGGTCAATTGGGCATTAGTAAGACTTTGGTAGGAATCCACCAGAGATATTACTGGCCAAAATTGGTGAATTCAGTCCAGCATTACGTAAGGTCATGCCGAGAATGCCAAAGACGCAAAGTACCACCCCTAAAGCCAGCAGGTCTTTTGAAAACGATAGAGCCACCGAAAGTCCCGTTTGAGCAAGTCGGAATAGAATTTCCCCAGACCAAGAGACAAAAAAGCTATGCAACGTTTCCTGGGGCTTTGTGCCTACTAGAGGCGCTTCGTTGAAAACTTCTCCAAGATTGCGGAATCACTGACAGGGCTTACGAAGGAAGGTGTGCCATTCATCTGGCACCAAGAGCATGAAGATGCCTTCTTTTAGTTACGACGGGGTTTGCAGTCACCTCCCATACTCGCTCAATTTGATGAAGATGCCAAAACAGACATTCTTACGGACGCCAGCAACGTTGGCCTCGGCGCTATTCTTGTTCAGTGGTAGAACGGGGAAGAAAAAGTTATTGCTTATGTCGAAAGCTGAGTATAATTATTCAGCTACGGAAAAGGAATGTCTCGCAGTTGTATGGGCCATCAGTGAGATCCGTCCATATTTATACGGTAGACCCTTCCGAGCCATCAGTGACCATTATTCATTGTGCTGGCTTGCGAACCTCACGGATCCTTCCGGAAGACTTGCTAGATGGAGCCTGCGTCTACAAGAATCACGGTAGTCTACAAGTCTGGCCACAAGCACAATGCTGTGGATTGCTTGTCACGAGCACCAGTCCAGACCTCGTCTCCTGAGCAAGAACAAGACTCCGCATTTCTTAGAGCTGTGAATGTGTCGGAGATGGGTCATGATCAGCGAATGGACCCGGAATCACTTCTGCTCATTCAATACTTAGAGGGGCAGCAAGTCGAAGTACCGAGAGTTTTCGTCCGTGGACTACGTTCCTACGTCCTCCGCAACAACGTTCTCTACAAGAGAAGCTTTCAACACACCGGTGAAACGTTCCTACTGCTGATACCATCATCACTGCGAGCGGAAATTTTAGAAGCGTGTCATGATGACCCATCGGCAGGTCACTTAAGCATTAGTAGCATTTTAGCAAGAATCCGCCAGAGAAATTACTGGCCAAAATTGGTGGATTCAGTACAGCATTACGTAAGATCATGCCGAGAATGCCAAAGACGCAAAGTACCACCCCTAAAGCCAGCAGGTCTTTTGAAACCATAGAGCCACCGAAAGTCCCGTTTGAGCAAGTCGGAATGGATTTGCTAGGACCATTTCCTATGTCATCGTTTGGGAAGCGCTGGATAGTTCTAGCAACCTACAACATGACACGGTATGCCGAGACCCCATCTCTCACAAAAAGAACGGCAAATGAAGTGGCTCCGTTTTTTGTGACCCAGATAGTGTTGCGACATGGCTCACCTTAAGTCCTTACAACTGACAAAGGAACTGCGTTCATTATCAGGCTAGTATAGTCTGTCATGAAACTAACGCACACCGACCACAGAAGAACTACCGCGTACCATCCACAAACTAACGGGTTAACAGAAAGGCTGAACAGGACGCTTGCTGACATGATCGCGATGTATGTGGACGTCGAGCATCGGACTTGTGACACCATATTATCGTATGCTACATTTGCATACAATACCGCAGTACAAGAGATAACCCACTTCACTCCATTTCAACTTGTTTATGGTCGGACAGTAATAATGACATTAGAAGCGATGCTGCCTGTCAATAGCACGAATGAAGAGGACCCTGACATAAGCGAATAAGTAGAAAGGGCAGAAGAGGCGCGACAACTAGCACGGAACCGCATCAATCAACAACAGGATGTCGACGCGCACCGTTACAATCTAAGACGAAAGGACGTTCAGTACTCCCCTGGAGACCAAGTGTGGGTCTGCACGCCTTTACGTGCACGTGGCCTATCAGAAAAGCTTATGCGGCGCTATTTTGGCCCTTACGGGGTTTTTCGTCAGCTAGGCCTATTAAACTACCAAGTGATCCTTGAAGGTCAAGTATGCACAACACATCGCAGGAATCTCCCGGAAGTTGTACATGTAGTACGGATGAAACCGTATTACGACAGGAACTGAACAAGTGAACTGACTCACGTAGTCTAACGCAAGGACAAGTCCTATTATTTAGGAACTGTCAGCTGGCTCTACGCATCGGGGCGATGCGTGCTAAGAGGGGGACTAAGGCCACAGCTCGGCCATCGCAGAAGACGCGTGCCACAATTCGTGTTCGTAAAAGCTGCCACACAAGTAGCAAGAAAGCCGCGCCATGGAACGCCGTCCTGCACGCGCCACGATGCTACGCCACGGGACTGGCACGAGACTTGAGGGGTAGATGAAGAGACCGACGAGATTGGAATCAGCGAGCAAGAGACAATTTGGCTGACCATTTTTAGTTTTGAGTTTACGGGCAGAAGTTCGCCCTAAATAAAGAGCTTATATAGTACCAGGTGCTACAATTATTCATAACAATATGATAATGCGCGTACATTAGAAGGAGTGTTGCGCAAGTTTCTGCAGAGATATCCGAAAGATTGAGAGGCTTTCGACGAGACAGCTGCTATATGCGTAGTCCAGGATAGATCCTATGTAAGGCGAACGCCTAAATATTTGTAAGATGATGTAGCTGACACAACGGCGTCATTAATCTTATAGTGAAATGCTAAATTGGTATGCCTTCGAGTGAACGAGAATAACTTGCATTTAGAGGCGTTAAAGGACATCTGCCAAGTTTCGCACCACCGAAAGGTTAAGCCAAGGTCATTTTGGAGAGTGGTAGGATCATTAAAACATTTAATGTTGCGGTATAAGGCGCAATTGTCAGCGAACGAAGAAGTCAGAAAAGCTTTAGAGAGCATGCAAAGAGGCAAAGCTGCTGGTGAGGATCAGGTAACATCTGATCTGCTGAAAGATAGAGGTCAGATTGTGTTAGAAAAACGAGCCACCCTGTTTACGAGGTGTCTCCTGACGGAAAGATTACCAGAGTCTTGGAAGAACGCTAACATCATCCTAATACATAAGAAAGGAGATGACAAGGACTTGAAGGATTACAGGCCGATTAGCTTATTCTCTGTAGTATACAAGCTATTTACAAAAGTAATTGCCTACAGAGTAAAGAAAACATTAGAATTCAATCAACCAAAGGAACAAGCAGGATTTCGAACAGGCTACTCAACAATCGACCACATTCATACTATCAATCAGGTAATAGAGATATGGTCACAATATAACCAATCACTATACATAGGCTTCATAGATTACGAGACTGCGTTTGATTCAGTTGAAATATCAGCAGTCATGCTGACACTGTGGAATGGAGGTGTCAATGAAGCATATATAGACATCCTGGAAGAAATGTACAGGGGATCAACTGCTACCACAACGCTTCTTAAAGAAGGCAACAGAATACCAATCAAGAAGAGTGTAAGGCAGGGGAATACAATCTCCCCAATGCTATTTACCGCATGTTTACTGGAGGTTTTCAGAAGCCTAGAATGAGAACAGTTAGGAATAAGGGTTAAAGGAGATTACCTTAGTAACCTGTGCTTCGCCGATGACTTTGTATTGCTGAGTAACTAAGAAGACAAGTTGCAAGTCATGATTATGGAGTTATACAAGGAGAGCAGAATGGTGGGTCTTAAAATTAATCTGTAGAAGACTAAAGTAATGTACAACAACCTCGAAAACAGTGGCGCTTTGAGATAGATAATAGTCCACCTAAAGTTATAAGAGACTATGTATACTTAGGGCAGGTAATAACCACGGAGCCGAACCACGAGATATAAGTAACTAGAAGAATAAGAATGGGGTGGTGTACATTCGGCCAGCACTCTCAAATAATGACAGGTAGATTGCCTCTATCCCTCAAGAGGAAGATATATAACAGCTGTATCTTGTCGGTATTTAGCTACGGAGCAGAAACCTGGAGACTTACAAAGACAGTTCAGCTTAAATTGAAGACGACGCAGCGAGCAATAGAAAAAAATGGTAGGCGTAACCTTAAGAAAAATAAGAGAACAGAGTGGATTAGGGAACAAAGGGGGGTTGCATATAATAGTTAGAATTAAGAAGAGGAAATGGACATGGGCCGGGCATGTAGCACATAGACAGGATAACCGCAGGTCATTAGGGTAATTGACAGGATTCCCAGAGAAGGCAAGATAGTTAAGGGGAGACAGGTTAGGTGGGCAGATGAGGTTAACAAGTTTGCGCGTATACATTGGCAGCAGCAAGGACAAGACCGAGTTAACTGGCATGGGAGAGGCCTTTGTCCTGCAGTGGACGCAGTCAGACTGATGATGATAATAATGACTTTAACGAGCTCATTGAATCGGGAAGACCTCGCTTGTTCACTCGATACAAGACCAGAAAATCAAGATGTGCGACACGTACACCAGCCATTGCGTACACTGGCTGCCCACTACGACCTACCAGGGCCCATTATCTCGCTTTCACTACAAACACTACAAATTGCGTGGCCTAAGAACAAGTGAAAGCCTCGAGCCACAATTTTAAGAGTGTATGAGCGAAGCGCAGCAGCTCCCATCAAAAACGAGTCGTACAGAGCTAGGCAAGTTTACAAGAGATATAATATTGTCACGTAAGAGTGAGGGTAGCCCGAAGACAGGAGACCGGGAGGTTAGTAGAAGTAGAAGGACATTCGTTTATTTGGCGGACTTGCGCCCACTAAAGGAACAACAGACATACCGGCTTAGCGGGAGGCGAACAGCGCGCTCGACTGCCGTCGCGTAACAGAAAATGTCCCACTGGAACGCAAGGCGCGTTCGACGGCCGTCGGGTAACAGAAATGTCCCACTGGAACGCAAGGCGCGTTCGACGGCCGTCGGGTAACAGAAAATGTCCCACTGGAACGCAAGGCGCGTTCACCGTTTGAGATACAGTTTCCGTAGCGTCTGGCGCTATCTCGTTATCAACGAATGATGAGTCGCGGTATCGGCATGCGCAACACTATCCGCAACAACACCTCGCGGCATTGCTCCCCTCCTCAACGTAAGCATCGACCCGATGCTTTGTTTAAAATAAAACCAAAACAAAAGGACAGCCTGTGCGGAAGTAATTGGCAAATAAGCACGAATCACGCACACATAAACAAAACAAGAGATGCAAACAGGGAGCCTCCTTTAGCACGCATGATAGGGCTTCAAACGGGCGACGTGTACCACTACTTGTCGTGCGCGGCGTCGTTGGGATGAGCTAGCCCCATCAGGGACTACTTCATAGTCCACTTCACCCACTTGACGGATGACTTTGTATGGGCCGAAATAACGGCGCGTGAGTTTTTCGCTTAATCCTCGGCGGCGAACGGGCGTCCAAACCCAGACTTTGTCACCTGGCCTGTATGTTAAATCGCGTCTCCACAGGTTGTAGCGTCTTGCGTCGTTTCACTGTTGGTCTTTTATGCGCAGACGAGCAAGCTGCCGGGCTTCTTCTGCGCGCTGAAGGTAGGCGGCCACGTCTAGGTTGTTTTCATCGGTGACATTAGGCAGCATGGCGTCCAGGGTAGTAACGGCAGCCCTCCCATGGACGAGATTAAGTGGTGTCATTTTAGTGGTCTCCTGCACCGCGGTGTTGTAGGCGAAGACCACGTAAGGCAGAATTAATTTCCAGGTCTTGTGTTCTGTGTCCACGTGCATAGCGAGCATATCGGCAATGGTCTTGTTCAAGCGTTCCGTGAGACCATTTGTCTGCGGATAGTACGCAGTTGTTCTTCGAAGATCTGTATGACTGTAATGTAAGATTGCCTGAGTAAGATCAGCCGTAAACGCTGTTCCCCTGTCTGTTATTAGTACCTCAGGTGCGCCATGACGGAGGAGAATTGATTCGACAAAAAATTTGGCAACTTCTACGGCTGTGCCGTTCGGGAGGGCCTTAGCTTCAGCGTATCGGGTAAGGTAATCAGTGGCCACTATGATCCACTTGTTACCGGATGTTGATGTAGGGAATGGTCCAAGCAGGTCCATACCAATCTGTTGGAATGGTCTCGACGGGGGTTCAATTGGCTTGAGAAATCCAGCTGGTTTTGTTGGAGGTCTCTTCCGGCGCTGACATTCGCGGCAACTCTTGACGTACCGCGCAACATCTGAGGAGAGGTGGGGCCAGTAGTATCGTTCTTGAATTCTGTGGAGTGTGCGTGTAAAACCGAGGTGGCCTGCAGTGGGTTCGTCATGTAACGCTTGTAAAATTTCTACTCTGAGGCTGCTTGGGACGACAAGAAGGCAAGCTGCCTTATTCGGTGCGAAGTTCTTTTTACCTACCACCCCGTTTTGCACACAGAAGGAGGATATCCCACGCTTGAACAGTGCAGGTGCCCCGCCATGGTGGTCTAGTGGCTAAGGTACTCGGCTGCTGACCCGCAGGTCGCGGGATCAAATCCCGGCTGTGGCGGCTGCATTTCCGATGGAGGCGGAAATGTTGTAGGCCCGTGTGCTCAGATTTGGGTGCACGTTAAAGAACCCCAGGTGGTCAAAATTTCCGGAGCCCTCCACTACGGCGTCTCTCATAATCATATAGTGGTTTTGGGACGTTAAACCCCACAAATCAATCAATCAATCAACAGTGCAGGTGGTATGGAGGCCTTTCCTTCGATGTAGTTGATCAATTGTTGTAGGATCGGGTCTGAGCGCTGCTGTAATGCAAAGGTGCTGCTGCTGATAGGCCCAAGAAAGGCATCGTCGTCTTCATGGCTTGGTGGTGCGCCGACAGGGGCTCTTGAGAGGCAGTCTGCGTCGGAGTGCTTACGACCAGATGTGTAGACTACCTTCTCGTCAAACTCCTGAAGCCGTAGGCTCCATCGAGCGAGGCGGCCAGAAGGGTCTTTCAAACTGGCCAACCAGCACAACGCATGATGGTCCGTTACGACCTTGAAGGGTCTGCCATATAAGTATGGGCGGAATTTCGAGGTGGCCCATACTATCGCAAGACACTCCTTCTCAGACGTGGAATAGTTCACTTCCTCTTTCGACAGTGAGCGGCTTGTATACGTGATGACGCGCTCGCAGCCCTTGTGCTTCTGAACTAGAACGGCACCTAAGCCGATGCTGCTGGCGTCTCTATGTATCTCAGTTTCGGCATTTTCATCAAAGTGACCCAGCACAGGCGGAGACTGTAAACGTTGTTGAAGTTCTTTGAATGCCTCACGTTGCTCAGCTTTCCATTCGAAAGGGGCGTCCGACTTGGTGAGCTGGGTCAAAGGGGCAGCAATGTGTGAGAAGTTCTTGACGAAGCGTCAGTAATAGGCGCACAGTCCTAAGAATCGGCGCATTGCTCTCTTATCTTGCGGCTGAGGAAACTGTGCGATAGCGGCTGTCTTCTCGGGATCTGGTCTTAAGCCATCTTTGCTTTTAACATGGCCAAGGAACTGTAGTTTTTCATAGGCAAAATGGCATTTTTCTTGCTTCAGTGTCAGTCCTGATGACTTAATTGCGTCCAGTACCGTCCGGAGGTGGTCGCTCAGGTGGTCGCTGAAGTTGGAGGCGAAGACGACCACATCGTCCAGTTATACGAGACATATTTGCCACTTGAGACCTGCCAGTACTGTGTCCATTAGACACTGGAAGGTTGCTGGAGCGGAACAAAGTCCAAATGGCATCACTTTGAACTCATACAATCCATCCGGCGTGATGAAGGCGGTCTTTCCTCGGTCTCTTTCATCAACCTGAATTTGCCAATACCCTGTCTTCAGATCAATGGACGAGAAGTACCTTGCATCACTAAGATGATCTAGGGTATCGTCGATCCTTGGTAAAGGGTACACGTCCTTCTTGGTTACACTATTCAACCGTCGGTAATCGACGCAAAACCGAAGACTTCCGTCTTTCTTTTTGACAAGGACGACTGGTGCCGCCCATGGGCTTTTCGATGGCTGAATTACATCGTCGTGTAACATTCCCTCAACTTGCTCTCGGATGGCCTGACGTTCACGTGCCGACACACGATAAGGGCTTTGATGGAGAGGGCGCATGTCTTCTTGTGTTATGATTCGATGCTTTGCCAAAGAAGTGTGTCGGACCTGTGAAGAAGTGACGAAACAGTCGTCATAACGTCGAAGGACGTTCTGGAGCAGTTGCTGCTTGCATTGAGGCAAGGAAGGGTTAATGTCGAATGACAGCTGCGAGTTGTGAGTCTGTGGAGTGATAGTCGCTGGATTCGAGAGAGCGAGGGTGTCACTGACTTCCGCGATTTCATCGAGAAAAGCAATGGTCGTGCCTTTGGCCAGGTGGTCGTGCCTTTGGCCAGGTGACGGTGACGGCCAGGTGAAAATGTCCCACTGGGACATTTTCTGTTACCCGATGGCAGTCGAGCGCGCTATTCGCCTCCCGCTAAGCCGGTGTGTCTGTTGTTGGAACGCAAGGCGCGTTCGACGGCCGTCGGGTAACAGAAATGTCCCACTGGAAGGCAAGACGCGTTCGACGGCCGTCGGGTAACAGAAAATGTGCCACTGGAACGCAAGGCGCGTTCACCATCCGAGATACAGTCACCGTAGCGTCTGGCACTATCTCGTTATCAACGAATGGTCGACGTGCGGGCCATGATCTTCGCAGATGAGTCACGGTATCGGCATGCGCAACACTATCCGCAATACACCTCGCGGCAATATTATTATATTGCTGCGGCCCACAATGGATGGATGGATTGATGTGGCTGTACCCTTCAGATCGGGCAGCTAGATTTATCACAACTAGATTTATCTTTTTTCCTTTTAAATAGTTAAGTTGAGGATTACTACTTTGTAGTAAAGGATTTAATTTTCACCTATGCCTTGACTTTAGCCACCAACCAGATAACCTCCTTTAGTTTATTCTACTCGCTTAAAGTCTATTTTGCCCTCCCTGTCGCTAAACTTCAGTGCTTTGAAAAACTCCGCGCCATCATCCTGAACTATAGGGTGAAGCGCTTTACTGAACATTATCAAGTGCTTGGTAGTTTCCTCCTCCTTTCCACAAGCATTGCATACCGTGTCTACGCCTTCGTATTTGGCCCAATATGTCTTGGTTCACAGTACTTCCATCCTGGCCTCAAACAGTGGAAAACTACCCCGAGTATTCTCACAGATCCTCTCCTTGGCAATTTCCTGCTTAAAAGTTTGATAGATCTCTAGTGCGGACTTTTTAATCATGCATTTTCTGCACATGCCAGTCTTCGTCTCCTCCACTTTCTTCTTAACCGATAGTTCTTTTTGGTTTGGCCACCTGCTGTTTTATAAGTATTTACCACTCAATTTCCTAGTTCCCTTCCTCCATTTTGTATCGATATTCTTCATGTACAAGTAGCTCAAAACCTTCCTAGCCCAACGCTCCTCCCCCATGTCTCTCAATCGCTTCTCAAGTTTTATCTTGCTGCTAGCTTCCCTGCCCTCAAATGAAGTCCATCCCATATCAGCTTGTACTCCTTGATTTGGTGTATTCTCGTGAGCTCCTAATCAAGCCTACCTATTCCACATTGCTTAATTTCTAATCTTGCTTGAACTGCTGATCTCATGCACAAAACCACATTGCCGAACATGAGACCAGGAACAATGACCCCTTTCCAAATTCCTCTCACAATATCATACCTATTATAATTCCACAGTGCCCTATATTTCATCACTCCTGCATTTCTGTTACCTTTATTCGTCACGTATAATTCGTGTTCCCTTAGGTACTTGGTCCCATTGCTTATCCATACGCCCAGATATTTGTATTTATCTGTTATCTCTAGTGTGACCTCCTGTATTCTAAGCTCACTACCTTCGTTATCATTAAAAATCATGACTGCTGATTTTTCCTTACTGAATATGAAACCTAACCTATCTCGCTCATTACTGCAGATCTCCGTCATTCTCTGCAAATATTCCTTGTTGTCAGCCATTAGCACTATATCATCTGTGTACATTAATGCTGGTAGTGCCTGATCAATGAGTTTTCCTTGTTTGACGAAAGAGAGGTTGGAGCCAAGTCCACTTCCCTCTACTTTGGCCTTGAATCCTTGTAAGTACATCATGAATAACAAGGACACAAAGAACACCCCTGCCCAAGCCCCTGTATCACCTCTGTGGGCTTGGAAAACAGTTTTTCCCACTTTTCAACTACCTTGTTACTTTTATTAATTTCCTCTGAAAGATTAGTGACCCTATCTTTCTCACCTAGTGTGTCCAGTATTCGTCGCAAGTTCTCTTGAATCACGCTATCGTACGCTCCCTTGATATCCAGAAATGCTAGCCTCAGGGACCTTTTCTGCTATTTTGATGCACTCATTTCAGTCATTGAGAACAGATTGTCTTCCAACCTCCTGTGTTTTTGAAACCCATTCAGCAGTTGTCCCAGCACCCCCTCATCCTCTATCCTTGCCCGCAGTCTTTCCTTTATAATCTGCATCACCATACTGTAGACCACTGATGTCACTATTATAAGACGGTAGTTGCTTATGTCAGCTATGTCCGCCTTGCTTATGTAAGCTTTGTCAACACATGACAGACTGCCGAGAGAAAAACAGGTGAAGCAAACGGGGGCACCATGAAAAACACAAAGCCAGCGATTAGAGCGTAGAAGGGTCCTGGTGGTGGGGGACTCTAACGTGGCCGGGGTTAGGGATGGCGTCTTCAAAACAGTGAAGAAAGGTGGGAGAGTGAGGGTGGAGGTCCAGTCAGGGAAGGGCATGGTGGATGCACTGGCAAAGGCTCAGGAGGTTGTAGAGGAGAGTGTGGAGGGCGAAAATATCGTCATTTATCAGGCTGGGCTCAATGATGTGTTTAAGGTCAAGGATCATAACCTTGAAAGACGGTTAATGGATGGGATGCGTAAGCTCCGAGAAGCCTCCGGGAGTGTGCATGTGACCACATGCACAGTCCCAGAGGTCTGGGGGCAGTCTCGCGGAATTGAAAAGAGGCCAACTGTGTAATCAGGGGTATGAGCCGGCAACTTGGATACAGCGTAATGAAGGTGAACCAAGACGTGAATGAGCCCTGCGCTCGCCCCTTTGCACAGGATGGCATTCACTACAGTGGTGCGACGGGCTGGAGGGTTGGTGATAGGATGGATCGTCAAGCCACAATTTTTTTAGGGGGGCCCAGAGCTCTAAGGCCAACAGTGTAGCCGAAGATGGTTCTAAAGGGGCACAAATATTCGAGTCACACGGAGTCCATGGGAGAAAAAATCAATGTAAGCACAAGGACCAAGCTTAGTCATACATAGTCTATATTAACATGCAGGGTGGAAGGAATAGGTTAAAGTGGGAAGAGATAGAAGAGCAGTTGAGGCAGGAGGAACTGATGGTATATGGGGTGTGAGACACATCTTCGGGACATGGAACAACCTCCTAACAATTCGGAATACTGTTGGAAACATTGTAATAGAACAGAAGGCAGCAGAAAGGGGGTGGTATATGGGCATTCATTCTTAAAAGTTCAGACTGGCAAAGGGTCAAGCAGGAGTGCAAGGAATATTTATGGCTAAAAGGGAAAGTGGTAGGGCAAATGACACTCCTTGGTTTCGTGTGCTTGTGGACGGGAGCAAAAGCCAGAGAGGAAAACCAGGCAATGGTAGAGTGTATATAAAATGACATTCAGGAGTTAGGAGGAGGGTGCGAGATAATTATACTGGGAGATATAAATACGCACATAGAAGATATAGATCGGTATACCGACCCGACAGGCAAAATCATCATGGATATGTGTGAAAGGCTTGATTGATCATTTCCAACAGTACCGAGAAGTGTGAAGGGCAAAGGGAAGTAGGAAGGCTGCAGTCGAAGATAAATTACGCACTGATGTCACAAAGGATGTATGATAAGCTCAGGGGAATGCACATAGATGAAGGTTGCTCCAGAAGTCTGGGTAGATATCACAAACGTATCAAGCTAAGTTCTGGAAGATCTGTGAAAGTGGGAAGAAGACAAGATGAGCAACTACATGCCAATTTTCATTCAGAAAGGCAAATAGAAATTGCTACTAAACAAATTGAGAAAGTAATCACTGAGGATAATAAAATAGTGTGGACATACACAAACCTAATTAGGCTGTTTGACCTAGAGCTTGCTAAGGCCTGTGACAAGTCACCCTGGAAAAGAAGACACAAGCCCAAGAGTTGGTGGCATGAGGAAATTAAGAGAGCCATAGCAAAACGTCAAGAAGCCTCTAGGGAACACAGACATGCTAAGCAGCGGGGTGAACCGACAGACGATGTTGAAAGAAAATGGGACATCTTTCTTAGCTCTAGAAAAGAAGCATCCCTCCTGATCACTGAAAATATTAGAAGAAAGGGTGCTCAGTGGCTGGCAGAAGTACATAAAAAGGACAGAAAGGCAGCTGCGAAGTTTTGGAACCATCTGAACTCCCTATGAAAAGAAACAAGTCTAGAGCAGAGGTTTGTAACTACAACTCAAGGTGCTAGGTTAAAGGGGACGAAGCTATTCAAAGTATAAGAACAAGGGTGACAAAAATTTCAACAAAGAAGTGCCTTACACACCACAATAGACAGCGATAGATCAAGTGGCGCAATGGCTCCATTTTCACAACGAGAGTAGGAAAGGGCTGAGAAGAGGGTTGCAACATCAACAGGCCCAGATGGCATTCCAATTATGCTGATAAAGACATTAGGTCCGAAGTCTAAGCAGGCTTTGAGAGAGGCAGTGAGCAAAACAATAATCGATGGTGAAGTTCCCAATGGATGGAAACTTAGCAGGGTGAGCATGATCTATAAAGGAAAGGAGGACAAAGCTGACATTAAAACTATCGTCCTATAACAGTGACATCAGTGGTCCACAGGCTGGCGATGCAGATTATGAAGGAAAGACTGCAGGCATGGATAGAGGATGATGGGTGCTGGGGGAACTGCAGAATGGGTTTCGGAAACACAGGAACTTGGAAGACAATCTGTTCTCACTGAGGCAGTGCATCGAAATAGCAGAAAAGGAAATCAGGCCCCTGTTGCTAGCATTCTTGGGTATCAAGAGAGCGTACGATTGTTTAGTTCAAGAGGACTTGCGGGGAATACTGGACACGCTAGGCGTGGAAGATGTAGTGAGTTATCTTTGAAAGAATATGTATAAAGGTAACAAGGTAGTTATAAAGTAGGAAAAACAGGTATCCAAGCCTGCAGAGGTAAAATGGGGGCTTAGGAAGGGCTGTCCCCTGTCACCCTTATTATTTATTTATTTATTTATTTATTTATTTACTTATTTTTTTATTTATTTATTTGTTTATTCATTCATTTATTTAATAATTTATTTTGAATATTTCAAAGGCCCCAGCTGGGGTATTACATGCGGGATGGGTAATAATTACAGAATAAAAAAAAGTGATTCGAGGGCAATCTTGAATTGATGCGGGTCGGAGTGGTGCACGGTAGCTGTAGGCAGACTATTCCAGTCCCGTGCGGTTGTCCAAAAAAAGGAGCGAAGATGTGCGGTGCTTTGGACTGGTGGAGGATACACTGCGCTTGAATGGTTCGTATGGTTTGATGAGCGATGAACTGGCAGGATGGCTGGAACTTCGATGGGGGCATGATAAAATTTGCGAAAAAGGCATAGTCGAGATATGTGACGTCGTAATTCTAGATTAGAAAAGTGTGCTCGAGTTTTAAGTTTGGAAACACTGGAATGGTAGGTATATTCAGAGTAGATAAAATGCGCACCACGGTTTTGAATCGATTCGAGAATGTTGGATAAGTGAGATTGGTGGGGATCCACCAATCTCACCAATCTCAGACAGAACATGCATACTCTAATTTTGGACGAACAAGTGGGACATACGATATTAGTTTAACTGATGGGGGCGCAAGTCTTAAGTGTCTACGTAGAAAACCCAGAGTGCGATTCGCGGATTTGGTTATCTTAATCACGTGCGCTGACCAGGAATTGTTACTTGAAAATGTGACACCAAGATATTTGTATGACACAGCGGGTGAGACTGCAGTGCCGGAAATGGTGTATTCTGCTAACTAGTGATGGGACCTGCGTTTTTTTATGTATAATAATATTAACCACTTATCCCACCAGGATACAATTAGATTGAGGTCGTTTTGAAGTGTAGTAGTGTCAGCGCTGTTTGCTAGGGGACGGTATACGACGCAGTCGTCTGCAAAGAGGCGAATGCTTGAAGAGGTGTTTGATGGAAGGTCATTGATGTAAATGAGAAAAAGTAATGGTCCGAGTACTGTACCTTGCGGCACACCAGAGATTACAAAGGAACGGCTAGATGCGACGGAGTTAGCATGCACAAATTGTTGGTGATTGGTAAGGAAACTGCAAATCCAATTAAATACAACTGTATTATTGTTTAGACGAGAACGTTTTGGTAGTAGCCGTTGATGTGGGGCTTGGTAGAGTGCTTTTTTAAAGTCTAAGAACAGGGCGTCAACAGGTATATTTATGTCGAGGCTGGAACTGATATTATGATAAAATAAAGCTAGTTGTGTGTCACATGAAAATCCTGAGCGAAAGCCGTGCTGACTGGAATGAAAATAGTTATTGCTGACTAAGAACTTGACGATGTTAGAGTAAATAACATGCTCCATTAGCTTGGAGCAAACGCTAGTAAGGGAAATGGGGCGATAACTGCTGCAAAGAGATGAAGGACCTTTTTTGGGCACTGGAACAATCTTGCCCACTCTTTAATCTTCAAGCACCAATCCTGATGATAGCGACTGCTGAAAAATATGACAGAGTAGTGTACTAGCAATTGATTTCGTGTTTTGAGCATTTTCGCATGGATACCGCCGATGCCACATGAAGATGTGAGTTTCAGTGAGTCGATTAGTTTTGCGGTGCCGTTTGAGCAGAACGTGATGTCCGGCATCTCACTGTGGTTGATATTAAGAAATGAAGGCAAGTTATCGACAGGTTCAACGATAAACACGGAAGAAAAAAAGCTCTTAAGTTGTTCGGCGGCCTCGTGATCGGGAATTGGATGATTTTGATCGTTGTGCAGTACTAAAGGTTGGAGGGTACAGGGGTTAATTTTGCGCCAGAATTTTCGGGGTTGTTGCTTAACAAAGCAGGCAATGTTTGTGAAAAAAATAAATGTTTTTCTTTGTTAGCAAGTTTATCGAATTATTTTTCTGCAGTACCTGTTCCACGCACATGCGCTATTGGACCGCTTTGCTGATCGAAAGAGTCGTTTCTTTTTGTTATTTAGGTTTTTTATGTGATGTTAAATCGCGGGGATGACTTTTCCTTGGTAACAGTAATCGTGGGCACATGCTTAGTGAATATAACTAACATTTTGTTTTTTATTAGCAGCCAATTAGCTTCAACCGAACGCTTTGAAAGGTCGATAAGAAAGAAAGCAACACATTGCTCGAGAACTGAGTTTATAGCGGAATAATTGCCTTTATCATACAGCGTTATATCTTTTGTTGTTTTTCTTGAATGGTGTAGTTTACAAGAATAGGACGCATGGATTACAAAGTGTTCACTGAGTCCTCGTAGGAACGTCATCTGGGACACTCTTTTTGAGGCCCAGAAGTAAGAACAAGGTCAAGAATATGAAAGGAGTTATAGCTGCCACGCGTAGGTTCATCGACTAATTGCGTAAGTCCAAACGTTAGACATGAATGGACAAAATTGCTCTCTATACTGTCTTTGAAAGTAACACATGCTAGGTTAGTCCGAGGTATTGCTGGGAAATTGAAGTCGCCGAAAAGCAGTATCGGAAAAATTTGATAAGATTCAGTTAAGGAGCGAATAGCCCCGTGGAATTCAGATACAAAATGGGGGTCACTACCAGGGGGACGATAGCAAACACCGATGATTGTGGGGGGATAACAAGCATTACAAAGAACAAACATGATTTCTAAGCACGATGATGTCCTAATTTCGCTTCACTGAAGATCTTTATGGCTACCTATTAGTACGCCTCCACCCCGTTTATTAGTACTGTCACGTAGTATATTTACGTGTAGACCTACTGGAAGGCCAAAGAACGCGAGAAGAGCGAAGAACGTCAACAGGCCGAAAATACAAAACAAGCGCAAGCTCGGGTCGCGCGTGTGCACCAACGCTGTGGCTTGCTTTTTCTTGCTTCTTCGTCGTCGTTCGCATAGTTTCCTACATTGGCCCCCGGTGGATAGCGTAGCCAACCTGGCGACTTAAGGCGTAGCCACTATAGCGGGGTCGTAATACGGCTTCAGGTGACTCACATGCACAATTTCTCGGCCACGACTTCTTAAGTCGTGAGACTGTGTCAAAGGCTCTACCTCATAATTGACTGGTGACGTACGGGCGAGAATGCGGTAGGGCCCGTGGTATCGTGCCAGTAATTTCGAGGAAAGGCCATGAGTACTCGGTGGAATCCAGAGCCAAACAAGAGCACCAGTCGCGAAAGTAGAGAGATGTCGGTCGGTGTCATGCCGTAGCTTCTGGTGGCCTTGGTCATCGGTTGTCAGTGAACTGGCCAATCGTCTGCAATCTTCTGCGTACCTGGCAACATCAGAAATTGCAGTGTACTCGGAGGAGTCGCGCGTGTATGGCAGGATAGTGTCCAGCGTGCACGATGGTTCGCGTCCGTACAACAGAAAGAAAGGGGAAAACTCTGTTGTCGCGTGCGTAGCGGTGTTATACGCATACGTGACGAATGGAAGGACAGTGTCCCAATTGATCTGGTCTGAAGTTGTGTACATCGTCAACATATCACCGAGAGTGTGATTAAATCGTTCTGTGAGGCCATTCGTCTGCGGGTGATATGCTGTCGTCATGCGATGAACCATGTTGCACTGAGCGAGCAAGGCTTGAATGGCGTCAGAGAAGAAAACACGCCCCCGGTCGCTCAAAAGCTCGTGGGGACCACCATGGCGAAGGACGAAGTTGCGCAAGATGAAAAACGCAACTTCCCTGGCGGTTGCTGCGGGTAGTGCTGCCATCTCCGCGTAACGCGTAAGGTGGTCCACGCCGACAATTATCCACCTATTTCCAGAAGACGACGGGGGAAGTGGTCCGTACAAGTCGATACCGACGCGGTAAAATGGACGCGCTGGACAAGGCAGAGGCTGAAGTGTACCGGCAGGGCGTTGAGGTGGGGCTTTACGTCGCTGGCATGCAGTACAAGGACGTACGTACTTGCGAACAAATGTGTACATGCCGCGCCAGTAGTACCGCTAACGTAGACGGTTGTACGTTTTGAGAGCGCCGGCGTGAGCGCTTTGCGGGTCGTTGTGGAAAGCTGTACAGATTTCCGAACGCATGTGGTTGGGTATCACTAAGAGCCACCTCCGACCTTCAGACGTGTAATTCCACCGATAGAAGAGGTCGTCTAGATTAGCGAAACGTGTGGCTTGACGGCGGATAGTTCTTGAGACAAAATTATCTGACGGATCAGTCAGAAAGGCGAGTAGTTGGGAAATCCACACATCTTTGCGTTGTTCCGATGCCATTTCTCTAAAGTCGATTGGTGTTATGACAGTTGAAGAAGGTGACGAGGAGGTTGGGTCAGCCGGTAGCGGCGAGCGGGATAGAGCATCAGCGTCGGAGTGCTTGCGACCGGATCGGTATACAACACGAATGTCATATTCCTGTAGGCGAAGCGCCCAACGACCAAGGCGTCCCGATGGGTCTTTGAGCGATGATAGCCAGCATACAGCGTGGTGGTTCGTAACGACTTCGAAAGGGCGGCCATAAAGGTATGGGCGGAACTTCGTCAAAGCCCAGACAATTGCGAGGCACTCTTTCTCCGTGACAGAATAATTACACTCGGCTTTCTTGAGGGTTCGACTCGCGTAAGCGACCACGTATTCTTGGTATCCTGGTTTTCGTTGAGCCAATACAGCACCAAGACCGACACCACTGGCGTCGGTGTGGACCTCCGTAGGCGCATCGGGGTCAAAATGACGTAGTATTGGAGGTGATGATAACAACCGCTGAAGCGCGGTGAAGGATTCGTCGCACTCTTTGGACCAAGTAGAAATGCCTTTGGAAGTTGTCAACAGGTTGGTAAGAGGTGCGATGATGGAAGAGAGGTTCTGCACAAATCGACGAAAGTATGAGCACAGGCCGACAAAACTTCGAAGCGTCTTGATGGAATTGGGCTTCGGATAGTCGGCCATGGCGCGGAGTTTCGCTGGATCTGGGAGAACACGCTCTTTGCAGACGACTTGACCCAGCATAATGAGCTGACGTGCGGCAAAATGGCACTTCTTGATGTTAAGTTGAAGGCCAGCGGAGGTGAGACACGTGAGAATAGCACGAAGACGAACAAGGTGAGCCGAAAAGTCGCGAGAAAAAACAACGATGTCGTCTAGGTAGCAGAGGCACTTGTTCCACTTTTAGCCACGAAGGATGGTGTCCATCATCCGTTCGAAGGTAGCTGGGGCATTGCAGAGTCCAAACGGCATGACGTTAAACTCATACAGCCCATCAGTTGTTACAAATGCAGTCTTCGATCGGTCAGGATTAGCCATTGAAACATGCCAATAACCTGAGCGTAAATCTAACGAGGATAAATATTCTGCTCCTTGCAAGCAATCGAGAGCGTCGTCGATGCGTAGCAATGGGTACACATCCTTCCGAACTATCTTATTGAGCCGGTGGTAGTCGACACAGAATCGAATAGACCCATCCTTTTTGCGCACAAGTACAACAGCGGACGACAAAGGGCTCTGCGATGGCTGGATGACACCACGCTTGAGCATATCGTCGACTTGTTCGTTGATAATACGGCGCTCTTCCGCTGAAACTCGATATGGTCGTTGGCGTAAGGGAGCATTATTACCGGTGTCAATGTGGTGCATGATGTTCGCTGTGCGACCCAAAGATGGTTGAGCGCAATCGAACGCAGCACGGAACTCTCGAAGAAGGGACAAGAGTTCGCGTCTTTGTGTCAGCGATAGCTCAGCGGCAACAGGGGGCTGGAATGAGTCTGGCGCGGGCAGTGTGGCCACAGGTGGCGTCATAGCATTGAGCTGCAGGTGAGGTGGGTGTTCGGCAAACTCCAGAGGGCGCAAGAGGTCAACGTCTTGTATGTTACCCAAACATTCTCCATGAAGTAAGGTAACTGGCGACGATAGCGAGTTCGCAACGAGCATGGCGGTAGCGCCGGATTCCACGGTGAGTACGGCAAAGGGCAGGTGTAGGCTACGGTGGCGGGTAAATACGTCAGACGGAGTGAACAAAACAGTTCCGGCAGGAGTGGCCGTACAGGTCAGGGCTACAAGGGTGGATGTTCTCGGTGCTATTTCTGTGTCTGCAACAACGACAAGTTTGTAAGCTTCAGAAGGAGAATCTACCAAACAAGAGCTTGGCAGTGGTGTAAGGGCAAGTTCTGCACGTGAGCAATCTATGATGGCCCGATGACGCGAAAGAAAGTCCCATACAGAATTACTTCGTGGGAGCATGATGCCAGCACAAAAAATTCAATGGCATAAAGTTCACCTTGGATAATGACACGTGCAGTGCACACAGCTGTAGGTTCTATGCACTGTGAGTAGGCCGTGCGGAGCATCAGGCCCGAAAGAGGTGTCGTCACCTTTTTCAATTGGCGGCATAAGGTCTCACAGATTATGGAAACGGTGGCTCCTGTGTCGATAAGCGCTTGTGCGGCGGTCCCTTCAACATCGATATCGATAACGTTTTGCGGCGAGAAAGATGGAGGCCTTAAGCAGTTCAAATGGTATGCAGCTGTTGCCTCCGGAGCTGCAGCGATCAGTTTCCCTCTTCCGTAGCAGGTCGGCGACGCCTATGTGATAGGGTGCGTCGTCGGGGCGATGGTGACCGATGGTTTGCGAAGGGTCGATGACCGTCAGTGGTGTACCTTGATGGCGTCCTAGACGACGCTATTGGCCTGCCCACGGTGTCAACTAGCGATGGATCTCGGCGACAGGGGCGGGCAACGTGTCCAGCGATACCGTAGGCGAAACAGATGTGCCTATTATCCGGCGTCCTCCAAGCGTCTGCTCGACGGTAAAATGGAGCTGGAGATTTCGCGTAGGGATACGGCGCAGCAATTGTGGTTGCAGGCACGACATAGGGCGGCGTGGCAGGTTGGGCATACGGCATACGCTGTTGCGTAGGCCGAGCAGCAACGGCGGTGTACGTGAGAGGCGTAGTGACAGGTGGTTGCTGATACATCGGTGGAAGGGCCTCAGCGACTTGGTTTCGAATGGCGTGTTGTAGGTCCGGTGCCAAAGCTTGCGCGGGCTCATGTGTCAGTGGCAGCAGTGACAGCTGGCGCGCTACCTCTTCGCGGACGAAGTCCTTGGTTGTCGAAAGCAGCGGCTGCTGATCGGTAGGATGGGCAGCTAGTTGCAAGCTAGCGAGTGTGTCTGGCGTCGTGAGGGCTTGACGAGCAATTGCGTGCTGCCTACGCAACTCATCGAAGCTGTGACAGAGAGAAATGATCATAGCAATTGTCGGGAAATTTCTCGCGAGCAACATCTCAAAGGCGCCGTCGTCAATGCCTTTAAAAATATGCCTAATTTTTTCTTCCTCAGGCATGGTAGAATTGACGCGGTTGCATAGATGCAACACATCTTCAATGTAGGCCGTGTGGTCTCGCCTGGTTGCTGCGCACGGTCACATAAATGGTGCTCGGCTTGAAGCTTGCGTGCCGCAGGTCGTCCAAAGACGTCCGTAATAGCAGTCTTGAATGCAGACCACGTAGGAATTTCAGCTGCGTGGTTATTAAACCACAGTTGCGTGGTGTCCGCAAGGTAGAACGTGACGTAGCCCAGCTTACTTGGGTCGTCCTATTTGTTACTTGCGCCGACTTTGTCGTATCTCGCCAACCAATCTTCGACATCCGACTCAGTGGAGTCCGTGAAGATAGGAGGGTCTCGTTGAGGATACACGGCACCGCAAGTGACGTGGACGGTCGAAGGTCCCACCTGGAGAGGCGTCTCGGTGGCCATGTTCGTGTCACGTGGAGGGGGAAGCTTATGGGAGTGAATTTCCACGTTGGTACGGGAGTCCACACACCTCCACCAGATGCCACGTAGTTTATTTACGTATAGACCTACTGGAAGGCCAAGGAACGCCAGAAGAGCGGGGAACGTCAACAGGCCGAAAATACAAAACAAGCGTAAGCTCGGGTCGCGCGTGTGCACCAACGCTGTGGCTTGCCGTTTCTTGCTTCTTCGTCGTCGTTCGCATAGTTTCCTACAGTACGATCACGTCGAAACATATCGAAATCTGGGAAATGCTGTAGCAACTCAGTGTCGGTAATAGAAGGGTTAAACCATGTCTCTGTAATCGTGAAGAAATCGGACTCCGTTGTATTAATTAGGCTTTGAAAGGTGTCGGCTTTAGGAAGGATGCTTCTTATGTTGGTATGTAAAAACGAAAAAGACTTTCTTCGCAGAGTGGCATGGCTGGGGCTTAAGCGTTGAAAGGGCGCTGTACAACCTTTTGTGAATTATGGTCGTACATGTAAGTATTGCTACCAACAATTAACTTGTCATGTCGAAGTCTCAACGATTGCCGTTGAGCTCTTCCGAATTCAGCGAGATGTTTCCTTGCTTGTAGTGTGTTGGGGTAGAAGTTTTCAGATATTCGGTAATTGGAACCCTTCAGTTTATAGACGCACGACAGAACTTTATCTTTAGTCTTAAAGTGAGCGAATCTAACGATGATTGGGTGGCTTTTGTTTAAATTGTATTTCCCGAGTCTGGCTCTCTCGATTTCCATATGTTCAATAATGGTGTTTAGTTCTTTGCTGCAGAATTGCAGCACTGAAGCCTCAGATTCTGCGCATGTTTCACGCTCGCGATCCGGAAAACCAAAAATAGGAGGTTAGAACGGCGCGCTCGGTCTTCCAAGTTGTCTAATCTCACCCTAATTCTTGCTATATCTTTTGCATTTTTATCAGAAAGTAACCGGATATCGTCGATTTGCTCCTTTATGCCCATTATCAATTCGCAATCTCTATTTAAGTGAGCCTCTTATTGATCTCTCTAATAGCGCTGTCATTCTGGGATAGCTTCTCCTGAATGGATTTGAGTTCTTGCAGCATGGAAGCTTGACCAGACTGGAGTTTTTTAGGAACCAGGAGTAAGTCGCCGGATGCTTGCGCTTCACCGGAACGAGTGGTAGCACCTGGATTCAGTTCTATGTCACCTGACAGCGCTAATATCTGTTTGATGACATATGCACAATCAACTGCAATTTCTAAACAGCACTTTGGGCTTGGCAACACCAGGAGTGCCGCATAACGAGTGTGACGTGGATACAATGAATATGGAGTTTTTACCTGCAATACAAAAAGGTGTCGCAGGTGAGTTGCCGTGACCATGGTTGCGGTGTTGCCAAGCCCAACATGGGCCGTGCACGGCCTGCATGAATATATGCGTTCCGGTGGCGAAGAGGACGTAACCCGAAGATCAGCAGTTGTTGCGGCCACGTGAGCTGGTGGCGATATCCAGGGAACTGGCTCGTGCAGTGGGCGCTGATGCGAAAAACTTGAGGTATCCTGTGTTCGTTGGTGATGGGGTTGAGCAGGCGAGGTCGGGCTACGTGCAGTTCGCATCCATACCGGGAGCGGGAGGGCCTCCGGCGGGTGGTCTTCAGGCTGGCGATGCAGATTATAAAGGAAAGACTGCAGGCATGAATAGAGGAATAGGGGGTGTTGGGGTAACTACAGAATGGGTTTCGGAAACACAGGAGGTTGGAAGATAATCTGTTTTCACTGACGCAGTGCATCAAAATACCATAAAAGGAACTCAGGCCCCTGTGCCTAGCATTTTTGGATATCAAGGGAGCGTACGATAGCGTAGATCAAGAGGACTTGTGGGGAATACTAGACACACTGGGTGTGGAAGATGGAGTCACTAATCTTTAAAAGAAAATCTATAAAAGTAACAAGGTAGTTATAAAGTGGGAAAAACAGGTATCCAAGCCCACAGAGGTGAGATGGGAACTTAGGCAGGGATGTCCACTCTCACCCTTGTTATTCTTGATGTACCTACAAGGATTAGAGGCCAAATTAGAGGGAAGTGCATATGGATTCAACTTCTCTTTAGCCAAACAAGGAAAACTCATTGATCAGGCACTACCAGCATTGCTGTACGCAGATGATATAGCGCTAATGGCCGACAACAAGGAAGATTTGCAGGGATTGGTGGAAATCTGTGGTAATGAGGGAGATAGGTTCGATTTCAGATACAGTAAGGAAAAATCAGCTGTCATGATGTTTAATGACAATGAAGGTAGTGAGCCTAGAATACAGGAGGTCACGCTAGAGATAACAGATAAATACAAATATCTGGGCGTATGGATAAGCAATGGGGCCGAGTACCTAAGGGAACACGAAATATACATGACGACTAAAGGTAACAGAAACGCAGCGGTAATGAAAAACAGGGCACTGTGGAATTTATTTATTTATTTATTTACAAAATACTGCAGACCCATTTAAGGGCCCCAGCAGGAGGGGCAAAGATCATAACATTGCACACAGGTGTGAACAGCAAGAACAAAAAGGATACATCAGATACAAAAGATACAAAAACATAGGTCATTGTTAAATACGCTCAAGTACCTCTACAGAGCTGGTTAACGATTGAGGTAGGCAGTTCCAGTCGTTTGTGGTTGGAGGAAAGAACGAGTATTTGAAAATGTTTGTTCTGGCGAAATATGGTGTTAATGAATGAGTTTGTCGATGCCGGGTTTGTCTTGTCGTAAGTGGTTTCAGATACATATCACGGTTTACTGACAGCTTGTTGTTATTTAAAATAAAAAGAAATTTGAGCCTGTGAATTTTACGACGTTTTTCAAGTGTGGGTATACTGTTTTCTTTCATAAGGTTTGTGGGGGAATCAGTTCTTCGGTACTCGGAGTAAATAAAACGTGCCGCTTTGCGTTGGATTAGTTCGAAAGCCTCAATGTTTCTTTTTGTGTATGGGTCCCAGACGATTGAGGCATATTCCGATGAGGGGCGTATAACAGTCGAATAACTTAGTTTTTTACAGTAGAAGGAGCATGCTTTAGTTTGTGTCTCAAAAGACCAAGTTTACGGAAAGACGATGTGCAAATATTAGAGATGTGCTTATTCCAGCTGAGGTCGCTTGTTAGAGTGACACCAAGGTACTTATACTCAACAACCTCAGCTAGTGTCTGGGTACCGGATTAATATGTAAATGGTAAAATATTTTTTTGTTGGTTACTCGCATGAAGTCTGTGTTTAACCTCATCTCCCATTGCTCGCACCATGCAAAGATATTTTGGAGGTTAGTGTTTAGCAAGACCTGGCCTTCATAGGAAGTTATTTCATTAAACAGCACACAATCATCAGCAAACAGTCTGATCTGAATCGGCGAAGAAACAGTATCAACAATGTAATTAATATAAAGTAAAAATAATAAAGGCTTAAGTACACTCCCTTGGGGAACCCCAGAAGTTACAGGAAGCGGGTCAGAGCAATTACCGGCAATGCTTACAAACTGAACGTGGTCAGACAAATAGGAAGAAATCAAGGAAATTATAAATTCTGGAAGGCCAATCGATTCCAGTTTTTGAATAAGCTTATCATGAGGAACAAGATCGAATGCCTTCGTGAAATCCAAGAAGATGACATCAACTTGACCTGCCTTATCTAAAATTTGTGAAAAACTGTGCACAACAGAAATTAACTGAGTTTCTGTGGAAAACCCTTTCCTGAAACCATGCTGAACATCCGAAAGTAGGTTGTTATCATTAAGAAACGTTATAATAAATTTAGCTATGATATGTTCAAGCACTTTGCAAGATGAAGACGTTATAGAAATCGGACGATAGTTTGGCACCAAATCTTTATCACCCTTTTTGAGCACTGGAGCAATGCGTCCCACTTTCCAGTCACGAGGCAAGCGTCCGGAACAGATGGAAGCGCGGAAAATGATTATAAGGAATTCCGATAGCATTTCGGCATATCGTCGTAAAAAAGTGTTGGGAATTTGGTCGGGACCGGTTGAAGTTTTAGTTTTCAAATTCAGGAGCAACGAAACAATACCGGGTAAAAATAAAATATCTGGAACGTCGTCATTAATTCGAGAAAATTGGTGCAGTGGCTTGTTAGAGGCAGAAAAAAGTTATGGAAGTTATGAAATACAATAGTTATGATGTTGTGAGAGGTATATGGAAATGGGTCATGGTTCCTGGTCTGACGTTCGGCAATTCAGTCGTGTGCATGAGATCAGAAGTTCAAGCAAGATTAGAAATTAAGCAACGTGGAAAAGGTAGGCTTGCCTTAGGAGCTCACGGGAATACACCAAATCAGGGAGCACAAGGTGAGATGGGATGGACATCATTTGAAGGCAGGCAAGCTTGCAGCCAGATAAAATTTGAGAAGCGATTGAGAGAAATGGGGGAGGAGCGTTGGGCTAGGAAGGTATTGAGCTACTTGTACATGAAAATTGTCGATACAAAATGGAGGAAGCGAACCAGAAAATAGACGGGTAAATACTTAGAAAACAGCAGCGATAAAAAATTTATCGGTTAAGAAGAAGGTGAAGGAAGCTGAAACCAATATGTGGAAAATCGGCATGATTAGGAAGTCCGCACTAGATATCTATCAAACTTTTAAGTAGGAAATTGCCCAGGAAAGGATCTATGATAATACTCGGGGTAGACCTACTGTTTGAGGCCAGGACGGGAGTACTGCGAACCAAGACATATCGGGCCAAAGACGAAGGGGTAGACACGGTGTGCTGTGCGTGTGGAGAGGAAGAAGAAACAGCTGCACACTTGATATTATTCTGGAAAGGGCTTCACCCTATAGCTCAGGATGATGGGGCAGAGTTTTTCATACACTGTGGTTTAGGGACAGGAGGGCAAAATAGACTTTAAGCGGGAAAAAATTAACTAGGAGGGGGTTATCTGATTGGTGGCTAAAGTCACGGCACGAGTGAAAATTCCACCTTTCACTGCAAAGCATGAATCCTCAACCTCACTATTTAAAGGGGAAAAAATAAATGTAGTTTTTGTTTTACTAAGTATTACGGCTTTGTGGCGCTAGCCACCGCCCGATCTAAAGGGGACAACCATATCAATACTTCTACGACATGGTGAAAAGAGGGCCGCCGCTGCTGTGACCTGGTGAGAATAGCCGGTTTGCTATATACACCCGGTTAGGGTGGCTAGAACCCATTCTAGCCACCCTAACCCGGTCGAAATAACAAAAAGGCTACTTTCACCCAACTTGGCTTGGATCTAGGCGGATTTGCGGAACATTGCGGCTTTTTGTCAAAGTTTACAACGCCGGTTCAGGAAACCTATGGAAGTTTTTATTTTGGTGAAGGCACATCGGGCCTATTTTTTTCGTGTTTATGGTCGGCTCGGTGTTCACATCGTTGGCGCACACTATGATTTCGTTTGTTGTTGCAATGAGCTTTGTGAACATGAATAGTTCACAAATTGTGTTCGCGTTTGGAACCGCTGAATTTTGTGGTTCGCCTGAGCTGGCGTGAAGGCCACGATGTCTAGGGCCACGAGTCTAGGACTCATCAACCTGTTTCAGGGCTCTCTGACATCCGTGATATTCACTTCTGTTGTGCGTGCGGTAGTGACGGTGTGGTAGTCCCTACGTGTTGCCAGTTTTGCTGGGTGCGCTTCTAGTTTTGTGGTTTGCGTGCCTGTTCGGCAATCTGCTCAGATTCTTGCGCTTATTCGTCGAATACTTCACTTTACATGCGTAGTAGCATCAAACTCGTATTACCTGAGCTGTTAAATGCACGGTACTTTAACCACTAGATTATTCAGAAAAGCTGCCGACCATTTCTGATTTCAAAGTACAGGCATCACACGATATAAATTTGATGGCTATCCAGTCCAAGTTTCTGATTGCATTAGATGTGGAGATGAGTCAATAACGGTCCATAAATTCACTTTCGATAGAAAGTGCCCATGTGACACTCGCATGCTGAATCAAGCCTCGTTATTCGCTTCCATGGCTGCACGAGCGATGAAAAAACTTTCGACTTTGAGCGTTCGGCTAACACTCCAGGGTTTCTGGGCATGGAGCAACATATGCGGCTGCGGACTAGTTGGTATTCCATACTTCAAACTGCTCAGTGCTAAACACAGCAGCACAAGTTAGACGAGGATTAGCACCGACATCCAATTGAAACTTATCTCAACTCTCAATTGTGTTGCCTACACCCGAGATAAAAACAACAGGCTTATGCTGAAAACAAAAAAAAAATCGAAGTAAAGCACAAAATCACAGAGACCACAAAAAAAAAGCGGTGACATAGAACTAGCCAATAAATCGAGGTAAGCCAGTTCTTTGCAGTCAAAAGTATTGAAGGTTCTGGGTATCATCCTGATGATTTATTTATTTGTAGGGTTTTACGTCCCAAAACCACCATATGATCATGAGAGACGCCGTAGTGGAGGGCTCCGGAAATTTAGATGACCTGGGGTTCTTTACCGTGCACCCAAATCTGAGAACACGGGCCTACAACATTTCCGCCTCCATCAGAAATGCAGCCGCCGCAGCCGGGATTCAATCCTGCGACCGGCGGGTCAGCAGCCGAATACCTTAGCCACTAGACAACTGCGGCGGGGCACAGGTGCCATCATGAGGATGAGTGGTAAGATCTTGTGTTTTCTCAGGCAGGTTCTGGCAATCGTTTTCTAATTATGAGAAGCCAAACAAACGTTTCTACCCTTGTACTTTACTTTTTGCAAATTTTTCTGTAGCCATCTGGTTAAAAACTTTCCTGTTTGACCAACGCACTGAATAAGCAATCTAAGTTATGTGCTTGAACTAGTGTTGTTCAAAAACCTTTGAAGCATAGCCAAGCTATGTACTGCAAAGCTTTGTTGACTGTGCAGTAGGCATCGATTACAGCATACCTTGGTTCTCTGCACACAGTTATGTGGGCCAAATAGATGGGTGCCTAAATATAGGGTTGCAGGAATATTGTCAAAAAGTAAAAACAATAGAGATGGTTCTTTGGCTTCTGATTGTTGACAATGTGGTTGCCAGCCTGTGTTTGAGAAAAGACAAGCTCTTGCAGCTCACCTTTATGATAGCACCAGGATTATCATTGAGGCTGCATGAACAGCTAAAGGAAGCTGGTGACATTGAACCTTCGATGTTACTATCTGTTAAAGAACTGGCTTACCTGTATTCATCGTCATGTGCTATTTTGCTTTAGATACTTTTAGTTTGTTTCAGTGTCCCTTCACTTAATTTTTTTCCTCTACCATGCGCATGTTATTATTTTTTTTTTGGGGGGGGGGGGGCTATATATTGTATGTTGTATAAAATTTCAATTAGAAGCCTTTGCTTGCTCTCGTGTCACTGGTGTTGCTTTATCTGCTGTTGTGCTGACTATTTTCAAATATCTGTGCAGATGCATTGTATGCATGTTGAAATGAACACAGCGATAAAACTAGAACGCAAGAAAAAAAATACACACCACTGCATCTAGCAACTATCCTTATAAGAAAGCACACCATTGGAAGAAAACCAAAGGTATCAAACTCCCCTGATCTGGTGGATGACATTCACAAAGTTTAGTTCTGAAAGGCTAGCACTGTGCAGAAACTTGAAGTGGTAGAGGGGATGACAAACGTCAAATATTGTAATTTAAAAGGCCATTTTACTGCATCTTATATATGGGACATTTTTAAAAGAAATTTGTCATCAAAACTTGAGATGACGATGCTGGCATTCAGAATAGCTGAAATATTCATGCTCATTATGAAATAATGAGCATGAATATTTCACTCTGTTATGTTCTGGCTGCACAGGGTGCTTAGGGTGCTTGTGGAACACAAGCTTGAGACCAGTTACATCTGTGTAATTCACCTGAGCACATTATCAAGGGCAAGAGGCAAGAAATAAGTGCAAGTGTCATTTAGCAAAGTGACACAACTTTCTTCCTTGTAAAGTACAAAACAGCTGCTGAAGTGCTGAACATGCTCGCATGATACCTTGCGAAATTTAGCAGCGACAAAAGAAAAAAATTCCGTATTAATTTTTCTCCAGAGACGATTCTCATGGTCGATCGCAGGGCCTCGTCAGTCAGCCTCAACTAGGGAACCTACTTTTATTCAGAATAAAAGTATGAGCTTCAGTGTCTTTTGTCCAGGCTTGGTCACTCAAGAAAGGTTGGCGGAACACATGTTTTAGGCATCTGATTTAATCTGCAACCAGTGCAGTGTTTTTCTCATGTGATAACAATGGGACAAAAAAAAAATTTGAGGCAGATTTTCAATAGTTGTGCCAAGCCTCAAAGAAGTGATACTGAACAACCCCCTTTGTTCTGAGTGATTAGTTTATTTCATCCTCCTATTTTTTATTTATTCTTCCTGTCTTCTTTCTTTCAATTTATTTTGTTGTCTATTTATATTACATTCTATATCCTTTTTTCACCTTTTGCCCTCACTTTTTTATTCTGTTTCTTCGTCCTTCTTTCTATGCGACACCTTTCTCTCTAACCACTTTTTTATCCTGTTCCTCACTCTCGCTTATCTTTCCAAACCCCTTGCACACTATAATGTAAAAAGCTATGATAAATTCTGCTAGCGTGCCTGTATAGCCGAGTGGTTGTTTTCGAATTGTCAGTACAACGATTCGAATGCCATTTTATTGAGATTTTTTTCCTACATTTTGTTTTGTTTTTTGTACTCGATCTGTCTATCAGTGTTAATGAATCCCATGCTGGACGTATCGGTGCATGTGTTCTGGGATCGAAGCACAGCAGGAGAAAGATGAACAAAAGGCCAAAAAGCATGTGCCGATTCATTATGATGGTTATATTTGTTCTCACATCGCAAACCAATGCTCTGCCTAAACAGCTCTAATCTTGAACTATGGAAAAGGCTGTCACATGCACAGTCTTTTACTATGTTCCATGTGATCTTCCAATTTAGTCTTGATAAGTGTGTGCACCAACTGAGTATGAAAGCATTTTTTAGAAAAATAAAAAGTATTTTGACCGTTTTTATCTATCCATTTAGATAGCCGCCTATGTCTGGGTGCTCGCGTGATCACCTCTTTTACTAGTACATACCAAAACTGCCATGCAAAAGTATGAGTGTATGACAAACATGACTCAGGCATCAGGACTTGAATGACACGAAACACCTGTCAGGTAAATCATGAAACCCTTGTCCTGGCAGATTTCTCTGCCATTGCAACATTGACGAGGATGGTCCTCGAATTAAATTCATTCGAGTTTAACCAAGAGTATTTTCGACAAATCAGCGGGACCGCTATGGGCACCAAAATGGCACCTAATTATGCCAACATATTTATGGGAAAGCTAGAATCTGAATTTCTTGCACAAAGTTCCTTGAAACCAATGTTATACAGAAGATACATAGACGACATCTTTCTTATTTGGACCCACAGCGAGGACGAACTTCTCAGCTTTATAGACACTTACAATGCTGTACACCCGAATATACACTTCACACACACATACTCGCAAGTTACCGTAAATTTTCTTGATGTTACCATAACGATAGAAGAAGAGAAGCTCTCTACAACCCTATATCGCAAACCAACGGATCGACAACAATACCTTCATTACCAAAGCGATCACCCACGCCACTGTAAAAACAGTATTCCATACAGCCAGGCTCACCGGTTTAAGCGAATCTGCTCTAGAGACGCTGACTTTGACACGAGCTCACAGAGGCTAAAACTTATGCTCGAGCAACAAAAATACCCCCCACATGTAATTAATGACGCTGTTCAAAAAGCGAGAAAACTAAAGCGTGAAGACTTACTTATGAAGCGACCACCACGAGAAGACCCACAACGAACAAACCTCTGCTTGACTTACAGCACAAACTTCCCCAATGTAAAGAAAATCCTTAAACGACATTACAACATTCTGGAACAAAGTGAACGTCTGAAACGCGCATTCCCATCCGCTCCAGGCGTCGTTTACCGACGACCACGTAACCTCAAAGACACCCTTGTCCACTCCCAAATTAACACATCACCCCCCAATAATTAATGCCGCCCTTGCTTAAAGCCACGATGTCTTGTATGTAAGGCGATGCGAGAAACAGACAAAGCAACCAGCACGCAATCCAAGTTTTCGATTAACATACGAGGAAACCTAACATGCGATTCTTCTAATGTGGTGTACCTACTCGAATGCAACGTGTGTGGTATGCAGTACATCGGACAAACAGAAACACCATTTAGGATTCGCTTCAATAATCACAGAGCCCATGCGAAATCAGCCCCAAGTCTACCTCTATCAAAACATCTCAATCTTCCCGACCATGCATTCGACAAACTATCAGTAACGCTCTTAGAGACGGGATTTAAATCAAATCGAGAACGTGAACAACGAGAGTCATACCTTATCCACCGATTTAACACCCTCGATAGAGGAATAAATGAGAATCCTGGTACACTTGCAGCAATTAAAGCATTAGAAAACAATAACGGCAACGATGAAAATAGTAACTGAGTTCACGGCACTGCAGCTGCGAAGGGCACTGGACAACCTAAAACAATTCCAAGTGTAACTACTGTTCCTAAGTGCAGCTGTCGCCTGTTTTCTGTTTTATTTTACTACCCAATCAGTTGTGCCATGCACGACATACCCAACAGCAACCATGTGCACAGCCGGGAGGCCCCCACGACACGCGTAATTTAGAAGCGGGCCAGGAATTCGCATTGCACGCGCTTGCACAGCCTACCGCAATACGGGGCACCCCTATTTTTACGACGAAATGTTGACAGGGCGCGGAGTAGTTAGAGGCTTAGAACTTCCTAAAATGCCCGCTGACCAGCCTCTGCCACAATACGCGGCCCCCGTCCTTCTACGACGAATTGTTTACGGGACCCCAAGCAGTTAAAGGCTTAGGACTTCCTGAAAAGCTCTTTTTTGCCCCACACCGAACCGCCAGTGCCAGGAGGGACCGTCTGATCGGGAAGAATGCGCTAGTGAACGGAAACATACACAGACCGCTGACATCAGAAAGGTGAAGGGGAGAGGGGGGAGAGAGATGGGGGGAGTGGAGGGAAAAGTGGAAGGGGGGCACCCGAGGGGCGTTCACCGTATATTATTTTTATCTTTTTTCTTTTTTTTCTTTCCTTTTCTTTTCTTTTCTTCTTTTTTTTTCTCCTCTTACCTTGCCCTCTGATTTGAGATTGTATAAAGCTGAGCACCGACAAACTGTATCTTTATTCCTGATGAAGGCCAGACTCTAGGCCGAAACGTCGAAATAAACCACGTTGTGACCGCTCACGGAGGATCTACTAGACTATATATATATATATATATATATATATATATATATATATATATATATATATATATATATATATATATATATATATATATATATATATATATATATACACATATTCATACATATATACACATACATATCTTCATCAGCCTGACTACATCCACTGCAGGACAAAGGCCTCTCCCATGTTCCGCCTGTTAACCCGGTCCTGTGCTTGCTGCTGCCAATTCATACCCGCGAACTTCTTAATAATCTCATCTGCCCACCTAAAATTCTGTCTCCCCCTAACCCGCTTTCCTTCTCCGGGAATCCAGTAAGTTACCCTTAACGACCAGCGGTAATCCTGTCTACGCGCTACATGCCCGGCCCATGTCCATTTCTTCTTCTTGATTTCAGCTATGATATCTTTAACCCCCGTTTGTTTCCTAATCCACTCTGCTCCCTTCTTCTCTTAAAGTTACACCTATCATTTTTCTTTCCATTGCTCACTGCATCGTCCTCAATTTAAGCTGAACCCTCTTTGTAAGTCTCCAGGTTTCTGCTCCGTATAGCTAAATACCGGCAAGATGCAGCTATTATATACCTTTCTCTTGAGGGATAGTGGCAATCTACCTGTCATAACTTGAGAGTGCTTGCCAAATGTGCTCCACCCCATTCTTATTCTTCTAGTTACTTCAATCTCGTGGTTCGGCTGCGCGGTTACTACCTGCACTAAATAGACATAGTCTTTTAAAACTTAAAGTGCACTATTACCTATCTCGAAGCGATGGTCTTTTCCGAGGTTGTTGTACATTACTTTCGTTTTCTGCAGATTCATTTTAAGACCTACCTTTCTTCTCTCCTTGTCTAACTCCGTAATCATGAGTTGCAATTCGTCCCCTGAGTTACTCAGCAATGCAATATCATCGGCGAAGCGCAGGTTACTAAGGTACTCTACATCAACTCCTATCCCTAACTCTTCCCCTTCTAGGCTTCTGAAAACCTCCTAAGCACGCGGTAAATAGCATTGGGGAGATGGTGTCCCCCTGCCTTACACCCTTTTTATTGGTATTCTGTTGCTTTCTTTATGAAGCACTATGGTAGACGTTGATCCCCTGTAGATTTCTTCCAGGATGTATATATATACTTCATCGACGCCCTGATTCCGCAGTGTCTGCATGACGGCTGATATTTCTACTGAATCAAACGCTTTCTCGTAATCTATGAAGGCTATGTACACTGGTTGGTTATATTCTGAGCATTTCTCTATTATCTGATTGATAATATGAATGTGGTCCATTGTTGAGTAGCCTGTTCGAAATCCTGCTTGTTCCTTTGGTGTATTGAATTCTAATGTTTTCTTTACTCTGTTAGCAATTACTTTTGTAAATAGCTTGTATACCACGGAGAGCAAGCTAATCGGCCTGTAATCCTTGAAGTCCTTGTCATCTTCCTTCTAAATTACTAGGATGATGTTAGCGTTCTTCCAAGACTCTGGTACTCTTTCCGTCAGGAGGCACCTCGTAAATAGGGTGGCTAGTTTTTCTAACACAATCTGACCTCCATCTTACAGCAGATCTGATGTTACCTGATCCTCACAGGCAGCTTTGCCTTTTTGCATGCTCTCTAAAGCTTTTCTGACTTCTATCATTACTGATGGGGTGTCATCTGGGTTACTGCTAGTTCTTATAGTATTAAAGTCGTGGTTGTCCCGGCTACTGTACAGATCTCTGTAAAACTCCTCCGCCATTTTAACTATCCTATCCATATTGGTAGTTCTTTTGCCTTCTTTGTTCCTTGGTGCATACAACCGATTTTTGCCTATCCCAAGTTTCCTCTTCACTGCTTTGACGCTTTCTCCATTTTTCAGAGCGTGCTCAATTCTCTCCATGTTAATATACCTTCTTCCATCAGATACCTTACGCTTTTTAATCAACTTTGCAAGCTCTGACAGTTCTATTTTGTCTGTTGTACTTGACATTCTCACGCTTCTTAATAATATTCTTCGTTTCCTGGGGAAAGCTTGCCAGTGTCCTGTCTAACTACCCTGCTTCCAACTTCCATTGCACACTCCGTAATGACATTCATCAGATTATCATTCATTGTATCTACACTAAGGTTGGTTTCCTCAATAAGAGCCGATTACCTGTTCTGAAGCGAGACCCTGCATTCCTGTACTTTCCCTCTCAGTGCTAGTTCATTGATGGGCTTCTTGCGTACCATTTTTAGTCGTTCTTTTTTCAAACCTAGGCGAATTCGAGACCGTACCATTTTATGGTCACTGCATCGTACGCTGCCAACCACTTCCACAACCTGCACGATGCCTGGCTGTGCGCTCATTATAAAGTCTTTTTCATTCTTAATTTCGCCATTAGGGCTCCTCCTTGTCCACTTACGGTTTCCTTGTTTTCTGTAGAAGGTATTCAAAATCCCTAAATTATTGCGTTCTGCAAAATCTACTAGTAGCTCTCCTCTGCCATTTCTAGTACCCATGCAATAATCTCGTACTGCCTGGTCTCCAGCCTGCCTTTTCCCTACCTTTGCATTAAAGTCTCTCATCAGTATAGTATTCCGTGTTTTTACCTTACTCATTGCTGATTCCACGTCTTCATAGAAGCTTTCAACTGAAGCGCCATCATGGCTGTGTGTAGGCGCGTAAGCCTGTATCACCTTCATCTTGTATCTCTTATTGAGTTCAATTGCGATACCTACCACCCTTTCATTATTGCTATAGTATTCCTCTATGTTGCCAGCTATGTTTCTGTGAATTTGAAGCCCCACTCCCAGTTCTCTTGTGTCAGCCAAGCCCCGATAGCAAAGGACGTGCCCACTCTGTAGTACCGTACAGGCCTCATCTGTCCTCCTAACCTCATTGAGCCTTATTATATCCCATTTAATACTCCACAGCTCCTCAAATAGTAGAGCTAGACTTGCCTCAATAGATAAAGTTCTAGCGTTAAACGTTACCAAGTTCAGGTTCCAATGGCGGCCTGTCCAGATCCAGAGATTCTTAGCACACTCGGCTGCGTTTCAAATCTGACCGCCGCCGTGGTCAGTTGCTTCGCAGCTGTTGGGGACTGAGGGCCATGAGTTATTTGACATCACCTTGAATCAAACACCTTCTTCTCCCATCAGCATGGCTTTAGAAAAGGCTACTCATTAGACATCCAGTTATTCAAATTCACGGCTGACCTTCACTTTAATATGAACGCTAACGAACAAACCGATTGCCTCTTCCTTCATTTCGCCAAGGTATTCGATACTGTCCCTCACTGTCATTTAATCTCTAAATTGGCCGCACTCCGCATTGATTCAGTAATCTTGTCTTGGCTACGAAGCTTCCTCTCTTCACGTGTGCAACCAATGGGAATCAAAGACATTTCATCTAACCTCTGCGACGTCACATCCGGTGTTCTCCAAGGCAGTTTAATAGGTCCGTTACTTTTTCTAATATACATTAATGATTTGCCCGATAACCTTTCATCCACAGTTAGGGTGTTCGCTGATGATTGCGCCATATACCGCAACATTAAATGTTTTAATGATCCTACCACTCTCCTAAACGACCTTGACCTAACCTTTTGGTGGTGCAAAACTTGGCAGATGGCCCTTAACGCCTCTATGCAAGTTATTCTCGTTCAATCGAAAGCATACCAATTTAGCAATTCACTATAAGATTAATAACGCCGTTGTGTCAGCGCCACCATGTTACAAATATTAAGGCGTTCACCTTACATCGGATCTATCCTGGACTACGCATATAGCAGCTGTCTCATCGAAAGCCTCTCAATCTCTCGGATATCTCTGCAGAAACTTGCGCAACACTCCTTCTAACGTACGCGCATTATCATATTGTTACGAACTAATGTAGCACCTGGTACTATATACTCTTTATTTAGGGCAAACTTGCGTCCGTATACTCAAAACTAAAAATGGTCAGCCAAAGTGTCTCTTGCTCGCTGACTCCAACCTCGTCGGTCTCTTCGGCTGCCCCTCAAGCCTCCTGCCAGTCCCATGGCGTAGCATTGTGGCGCGTGGAGGATCGCGTTCCATGGCGCGGCTATCTTACTACTTGTGTGGCGGCTTTTACGAACGCGAATTGTGGCACGCGTCTTCTGTGATGGCCGAGCTGTGGCATTAGTCTCCTTCTTAGCACGCATCGCCCCGATGCGTAGAGCCGGCTGACAATTTCTAAACAATAGGACTTGTCCTTGTGTTAGACTACGTGAGTCAATTCACTTGTTCAGTTCCTGTCGTAGTACGGTTTTATCTGTACTAAATGTACAACTTGCGGGAGATTCATGTGTCGTGTTCTCCATACTTGACCTTCAGGGATCACTTCGAAGTTTAAAGGGCCTAGCTGACGAAGAACCCTGTAAGGGCCAGAATAGCGCCGCATAAGCTTTTCTGATAGGCCACGTGCACGTACAGTCTTCCAGACCCACACTTGGTCTCCAGGGGAGTACTGAACGTCCTTTCGTTTTAGATTGTAACGGTGCGCGTCGACAACCTGCTGTTGAATGATGCGGTTCCGTGCTAGTTGTCGCACCTCTTCTGCCCTTTCTACATAATCGCTTATGTCAGGGTCCTCTTCATTCGTGCTATTGACAGGCAGCATCGCGTATAATGTCGTTATTACTGTCCGACCACAAACAAGTTGAACTGGCGTGAAGTGGGTTGTCTCTTGTACTGCGGTATTGTATGCAAATGTAGCATACGGTAATATGGTGTCCCAAGTCCGATCCTCGACGTCCACATACATTGCGATCATGTCAGCAAGCATCCTGTTCAGCCTTTCTGTTAACCAGTTAGTTTGCGGATGGTACGTGATAGTTCTTTTCTGGTCGGTGTGCGTTAGTTTCATGGCAGACTATACTAGCCTGGCAGTGAATGCAGTTTGTTTGTCAGCTATAAGGACTTTAGGTGCGCCAAGTCGCAGCACTACCTGGGTCACAAAAACTGAGCCACTTCATTTGCCGTTCCTTTTGTAAGAGATGGCGTTTCGGTGTACCAGGTCATGTAGTCAGTTGCTACAACTATCCAGCGCTTCCCAAACGATGACATAAGAAATGGTCCTAGCAAATCCATTCCGATTTGCTCAAACGGGACTTTTGGTGGCTCTATCGGTTTCGAAAGACCTGCTGGCTTTAGGGGTGGCACTTCGTGTCTTTGGCATTCTCGGCATGATCTTACGTAATGCTGTACTGAATCCACCAATTTTGGCCAGTAATGTCTCTAGCGGATTCTTGCCAAAGTGCTGCTAATGCCCAAGTGACCTGCCGATGGGTCATCATGACACGCTTCAAAAATTTGCCCTCGCAGTGATGATGGTATCAGCAGTAGGAACGTTTCACCAGTGTGTTGAAAGTTTCTCTTGTAGAGGACGTTGTTGCGAAGGACGTAGGAACGTAGTCCACGTGCGAAAACTCGCGGTTTTTCGACTTGCTGCCCCTCTAAGTATTGAATGAGCAGAAGTGATTCTGGGTCCATTTGTTGATCATGAGCCATCTCCGACACAATCACAGCTCTAAGAAATGCGGAGTCTTGTTCATGCTCAGGAGACGAGGTCTGGACTGGTGCTCGTGACAAGCAATCCACGTCATTGTGCTTGTGGCCAGACTTGTAGACTACGGTGATGTCATATTCTTGTAGACGCAGGTTCCATCTACAAGTCTTCCGGAAGGATCCTTGAGGTTCGCAAGCCAGCACAATGAATGGTGGTCACTGATGGCTCGGAAGGGTCTACCGTATAAGTATGAATGGAAATTACTGATGGCCCATACAACTGCGAGACATTCCTTTTCCGTAGCTGAATAACTATACTGAGCTTTCGACAGCGTGCGGCTTGCATAAGCAATAACTTTTTCTTCCCCGTTCTGCCCCTGAACAAGAATAGCACCGAGGCCAACGTTGCTGGCGTCCGTATGAATGTCTGTTTTGGCATCTTCATCCAAATGAGCGAGTATGGGAGGTGACTGCAAGCGCCGTCGTAACTAAGAGAAGGCATCTTCTTGCTTTTGGTGCCAGATGAATGGCACGCCTTCCCTCGTAAGCCGTGTCAGTGGTTCCACAATATTGGAGAAGTTTTCAACGAAGCGCCTGTAGTAGGCACAAAGCCCCAGGAAACGTTGCATAGCCTTTTTGTCTCTTAGCCTTCGGAAATTCCATTCCGACTTCCTCAAACGGGACTTTCGGTGGTTTTATCGTTTTTAAAAGACCTCCTGGCTTTAGGGGTGGTACTTTGCGTCTTTGGCATTCTCGGCATGATATTACGTAATGCTGTACTGAATCCACCAATTTTGGCCACAAATATCTCTGGTGGATTCTTGCCAAGGTCCTACTAATGCACAAGTGACCTGCCGATGCGTCATCATGACACGCTTCTAAAATTTCCGCTCACAGTGATGATGGTATCAGCAGTAGGAACATTTCACCGGTGTGTTGAAAGTTTCTCTTGTAGAGAACGTTGTTGCGGAGGACGTAGGAACGGAGACAACGGACGAAAACTCGCGGTACTTCGACTTGGCCAGTAATATCTCTGGAGCATTCTTGCCAAAGTCCTACTAATGCCCAAGTGACCTGTCGATGGGTCATCATGACACGCTTCTAAAATTTCCGCTCGCAGTGATGATGGTATCAGCAGTAGGAACGTTTCACCGGTGTGCTGAGAGTTTCTCTTGTAGAAAACGATGTTGCGGAGGACGTAGGAACGTCGTCCACGGACCGCAGTGATCTTATCTGGCTCTGGGCGGACACTGTGAGAACTGACAATGTGCCGAAGGAACCAAAGCTCCGGAATCCAAAGTGGCACATTTTGGGTTTGATCGTAAGTGCAGCCATACGAATAGCGTCCAGTACTGTTCTCAAACTCTGTACGTGCTCCTCGAACGTAGTGGAAAAAATTACTACCTCATCAAGATAGACAAGGCATGACTGCCATTTGAGGCCGGACAGCACAGTGTCCATCATTCTCTGGAAGGTAGCGGGAGCAGAACACAAATCAAATGGGAGTACTTTGAACTCGTAGAGTCCGTCGGGTGTCACAAACGCCGTCTTCTCACGATCTCGTTCGTCGACTTCTATTTGCCAGTACCCGCTCTTTAGGTCCAACGATGAAAAAAAGTGAAAATTGCGCAGTTTATCCAGCGTATGGTCGACTCGTGAGAGTGGGTACACATCTCGCTTCATGACGAGGTTGAGTTTTCTCTAATCAACACAGAACCGCATGGTGTTGTCCTTCTTCTTCACCAGTACTACCGGCGATGCCCTTGGTCTTTTGGAGGGCTGTATGACATCGTCGTCGAGCATCTCCTGTACTTGCTTCTTTATCACCTCCCTTTCTTTCGGAGCTACTCGGTATGGATGCTGACATACTCGTCCAACATGCCCTGTGATTAAAATGCGGTGCTTTGCTACAGGAGTACGTCCGACTTTCAATGAAGAGGAAAAACACTCTGCGAATTCTTTGATCAACTCCACAATCTGGTCTTTCTGCAGAGATGAAAACTCTTGGTCAATATCTATTTTCTCGAGGACACTGTCTACAGTTGAGGGCGTTGTGGGCACTTTATCTTTGGTGCAAACATCTGAGACTTGTACGTAGTCATGAAGTGATGCTGTGGCTGCTCCCTTCGCCACATGCTGTACCTCGTTGGTAAAGTTAGTCAATAGCACATCAGTATATCCGTTACACAGGTTCACTAGACCTCTCGCCACGCGTATCCCTTTTGTGACTAGAAGTTCGATATTTCCATCAGCTAGTCCGGCATATTCACAAACAACGTCGTTTTTCACAGAAACTGTCATGCTGCTACGTGGCGGCACTGTCACACCTTCATCCACAATGCGAAGAGACGAAACGATTGCTCCGCATGAAACACGGCAACAGCGTTCTCTGTAGAGAAAGAAACTTGGGATTTCTGCAAGTCGATGATGGCACTGTTTGCTTGCAGGAAGTCCATTCCCAGAATGGCCTCGTGGGAACATTCGTGGAGAACAGTAAAATTGCAGACGTACACATGGCCTCTTAATCCCACTCTCGCTTTGCACAACCCTACGGGGCTGACTAAGTGCCCTCCTGCTGTGCGTATCTGCGGTCCGGTCCATTGAGTGTGCACTTTCTTCAGCTTCTTTGGGAGCATGCTACTTATTACTGAGTAGTCTGCACCTGCGCCTCTTAACGCTATGGTTTCGACGTCGTCGATTCTGACTTGTAGCTCGGATGTCACGTCACCATTACTGCGCTTGTCCGTCATTGTGTCAGTGTCGTACTCTGATCCGGTTAACGATGAACGGTTTTTAGTTTTCCGAAAATTAGCGGCCGTGCCTCCACAGGTCGCTGGTTCTAGTTTTCCCGCCGCGGGCTTGGTGATCGACGCCTCGGGAAAGTAGATGATGGGTGTGGACTCGGCGACCTATTGCGCATTGGTACAATCGATCGCGATTCATGTCGCTGAGTGTTTGGAGAGGCATAGCGCGAAGATAAAAATTCTTCGATTTCGTAAGGGCGCTCACCGTTACGAGGGCAGGGTACATACACTGGGAAGCCACGTAGTCCGACCCGACGGTAGTGGCATGTCCGATAAAGATGACCTGCCTCCCCACAGTGGTAGCAGAGGGCCGCCGGTATGCCGTGCGCCATACATCACTTTTGCGGGGTCTCGCTTCTGGCATCGGCGGTGGCGTACTGCGAGGAAAGGTCGGTGGCATAACGGGAGCTTGTGCAAAGTTCGGGCGTCTGATGTCTTGCCGTACGACTTGCGCGTACGACAGCTGTGGCTGAGGTTCCGGTTGCGTGTGGTGGGGCACCTGAGGCTGTGGTTGAATAATTGCTTGCCGCACTTCTTCTCGTACAACGTCCGCGATTGAGGGCATCGCCGGAGGACTTTTAGGGAGTTGTAGTTTCTGGAGCTCCTCCTTAACGATAGCCCTCACCATTTTCCGGAGGACGTCAACGTTGGTGGGGAGGGCTGTTGACTCCGCCCTGACTGAAGAGACGCTGAAGTATCTGTTGTAGAGTCGCGCACGTTGTTGTAGTGTTCTTTCCATGGTCATTACCTTTGACCGGATTTCCGCCACTGTTCGCGGTGGATTACGCACCAGGCCTGCAAAAATTTCTTCTTTTACTCTGCGCATGAGGTGCCGCAACTTCTTTTCCTTGGCCATGTTTTGGTCGTCTCGACGAAAGAGCCGCGACATGTCTTCTATGTACATGGCCACGCTCTCCTTATTCCGTTGGTTCCTCGCCTGAAGAGCAGCCTCTGCCTTTTCTTTGTGGTCTGTGTTCGAATAGGTTGCGATTAGCTCTCGTCGGAAGTTGTCCCACGACAGCAAGGACGCTTCGTAGTTCTCAAACCACGCACGTGTCGAATCTTGCTGGGCGACGTATACGTAACGAAGTTTTCGGGCTTCGTCCCAACCATTCAAACGTGCAACGCGCTCAAATCCTTCAAGCCAGTCCTCGGCGTGGAAGACCTCTAATGTACGTGGCGAATCCACAATGAGGTGAGATGGAGATGGCATCGACTGGGTGGCCATCGCAGTTACGCTTGTGCTTGAGTTCTCAACAGGTCTTGATGGGTCAGTTAGGGGGCCAAACTCGGGGTGCTCACCATGTAGTCGGCGACTCATGCGTTGGTGCACAGGTGTTAATTCTGCTGGCTCCAATCTTCTGGGATCTGGACTTCTCTCCCTTGCCTGTGATGGGCTTGGAAGCATACCCCGCACCTCCACCTGATTGTTACGAATAAATTAGCACCTGGTACTATATAAACTCTTTATTTAGGGCGTACTTGTGCCCGTAAACTCAAAACTGAAAATGGTCAGCCAAAATGTCTCTTGCTCGCTGACTCCAACCTCGTCAGTCTCTTCATCTGCCCCTCGAGTCTTGTGCCAGTCCCGTGGCGTAGCATCGTGGCGCATGCAGGACGGCGTTCCATGGCGCGGATTTCTTGCTACTTGTGTGGCGGCTTTTACGAACGTGAATTGTGGCACGCGTTTTCTGCAATGGTCAAACTGTGGCAATATATTGTCACAAAGACACAGGCACGCAGGTACAAAATAGGGCGTTTACTTTCGTAACCCAAGGGCCAGAAACGCCAACACCAGAGCACGCGCACACTGAACTACTTCGTTGTCCTCTTCAGAGGCTGGCTACTATAGCTGCCAGCCTAACTTGCGTCAGTTCCCCCCTTTCAAGAGCGACCGTCTCGGTCGATTGACTGAGATGCTAGAGGTGGCCATGAAAGAAAAAAAATGATCACGTCAATGAAAAAAAAAGCCCACGCTGTTGTGGATAATAAGAAAAAAGTTCGAAGTGTTCGTAACTCGCGGGCGTGGTACGGTTTCATCCGTACTACATGGACTACTTCTGGACGTGGACGTCTTCGGTTTAAATTGGTGGTGGAGCTTTGGGGAACTACCTCGTAATTCACGTCACTGAGGCAGCGCACAACTTCGTAAGGGCCAAAGTAGCGCCGAAATAGCTTCCCCGAAAGCCCACGATGTCGAACTGGTGTCGACACCCATACATAGTCACCTGGTTGATATTGGACGCTCCTTCGGCCTTGGTTGTAACGGCGAGCGTCGACATCTTGCTGCGCGCGAATGCGGTTTCGTGCAAGCTGGCGGGCTCCCTCGGTTTTCTCAACGAAGTCGTCAACGCTGTAATTTCCGCTGTTGTCCTGGTCTACGGGGAGCATAGCGTCTAACGGTGTTGTGACGCGACGGCCATACACAAGCTCGAATGGTGTTAGGTCTGTGGTCTTTTGCACAGCGGTTTTATAAGCAAACGTGACGTACGGCAAAATTTCATCCCACGTTTTGTGCTCTACGTCAACATACATAAATAGCATGTCGGCCAATGTTTGGTTTAACCTCTCCGTCAAGCCGTTCGTTTGGGTATTATAAGCTGTTGTTTTCCGGTGGTTGGTGTGCGTCAGCTTGGTGACTTGTTGCAATACGTCTGCCGTAAATGCTGCTCCGCGATCGGTTATGAGAACAGCAGGTGCACCATGGCGCAAAACAATGTCGTGGACAAAGAATCTGGTGACTTCAACTGCAGTTCCCTTAGGCACAGCTTTGGTTTCTGCATAGCGAGTCAGATAGTCGTTCGCGACAATTATTCACCTATTTTCTGAGGATGACGTAGGGAAGGGACCAAGAAGATCCATTCCTACTTGCTGAAATGGTGCTCGAGGTGGATCTAAAGGTTGGAGGAAACCGGCGGGCTTTGCGGGTGGAACTTTACACCTCTGACAGTCACGGCAGGTGCGGACATATTGCTGAACGGACGAATACAGCTGTGGCCAGTAGTACTTCTGTCGGATGTGCGCTAATGTCCTAGAAAAGCCTAAGTGACCGGCCGAAGGATCGTCGTGGCACGCCTGCAAAACTTCCTCACGCAGTGCCATTGGAACGGCGAGGAGGAAAGTTTCCTGGCTGCTCTCAAGATTTCTCTTGAAGAGAACATTGTTCCGCAGGCAATACGTAGTCAAACCATGCGAGAGTCGGCGTGGGACGATAATGTCTTCTCCTTGAAGATGTTGGATGACAGGAAGTAGCTCAGTGTCCTCACGTTGAAGCTCAGCCATCCGCACCACATCGACGATGCCAAGAAACAGTAAATCTTGTTCAGTGTCAGATGACGTCGGGGAAATAGGAGCACGAGACGGGCGGTCAGCATCTGTATGCTTATGGCCTGATCGGTAGACCACTGTTATGTCGTACTCTTGAAGGCGGAGGCTCCAGCGGGCGAGGCGGCCTGATGGATCCCGTAGATTGGCAAGCCAACAGAGCGAATGGTGTTCACTGACCGCTCGAAATGGCCGGCCGTATAGGTAGGGTCGAAAATTGCTAATGGCCCAAACGACTGCTAGGCACTCTTTTTCGGTGGTAGAGTAATTAGCCTCTGCTTTTGTGAGACTGCGGCTCGCGTAAGCGATCACACGCTCTGCGCCGTTCTGCCATTGAACTAGAATGGCTCCGATTCCCACGTTGCTGGCGTCTGTGTGGATCTCGGTGTCGGCAGTGTCGTCGAAATGTGCCAGCACTGGAGCTGTCTGCAGTCGATTGCGCAGCTCTACGAAGGCTTGTTGTTGTTCTTCCGTCCATACGAAAGGTACATCTGGCCGTGTCAGTCTTGTAAGAGGTTCCGCAATTTTTGAAAATCCTTCGACAAAACGGCGGTAGTACGCACAGAGTCCGAGGAATCGCTGAACAGCCTTTTTGTCTCCAGGACGAGGGAAATCGGCAACGGCAGCCAACTTTTCCAGATCTGGTCGAACACCCTCCGGGCTAACCACGTGGCCGAGAAACTTGAGTTCCTGATAGCCGAAGGAGCACTTTTCGGGCTTGATAGTAAGGTTCGCTCTCCTTATTGCAGTGAGGACACTTTTTAGCCTTGAAAGATGCTCGTCAAATGTGGTTGATAACACAACAAGTATACAAGACACGTCTGCCACTTTAGTCTGGCTAGTACAGTATCCATCATGCATTGAAACGTAGCGGGAGCGGAACAGAGACCGAAAGGCAGCACTTTAAATTCGTAGAGCCCGTCAGGCGTCACGAACGGGGTTTTCTCACGGTCACCCTCGTCAACTTCAATTTGCCAGTACCCTGACTTGAGATCTAGTGATGTAAAGAACTGGGCGTGGCGTAGACGGTCTAAAGCGTCATCAATCCGTGGCAGGGGGTAAACGTCCCGTTTCGTGACTTTGTTAAGCCGTCGATAGTCGACGCAGAAGCGTAGTGTGTTGTCTTTTTTCTTTACTAAGACAACAGGTGACGCCCACGGACTTGTCGAGGGTTGGATGACGTCATCATTCAGCATTTCATGAACTTGACGCTTAATCACCTCTCTTTCCTTCGGGGACACACGGTATGGATGTTGGCGAAGAGGCCGCGTCGACTCCTCGGTAACAATGCGGTGTTTTGTAACGGTGGTACGCCGAACTTTCGATGCTGTGGAGAAGCAGTCCGAGAATTTCCTCACAAGGTTTAGCAGCCGCTCTTTTGGTGAATCTGGCAAGTCTGGATTAACGTGAATGCGGCTTCTCAGGTCAGCACAAGCTTTTGCATGCGGTGAAGTCGTATTCAATGTGCCGATATCGAAAAAGTCGGCGATTTCACTGAGGAAAGCGACAGTAGTCCCTCTAGGAACGGGCTGAAACTCATTGCTGAAGTTGGTCAGCAGAACTCGAGAGCGTTTATTCTCTAACCGAACAAGGCATCGGGCTATGCATATGTTTCGTTTGAGCAGCAGCGGGATATTTGCCTCTGCAATACCTTCATAGTCGTTGAATTCGTCAAAAACGTCGCAGGCTACCAAGGTGAACACGCTACTCTTCGGCGGTAACGTGACGTCATCGTGAACAATTTTCATTTTTTTTTCATTTATTGCATCCTTAAAGGCCCGAGGGCATTACATAAGGGGGGGGGGCAAAAAATACGCTATGAATGTGTGTAATTCAAGTTGAACAAATTCTCAAAGCAATGACGTAACTGCCGTGAGGGTTGCGCGCTTAAGCGTGTGCCGTATAAAACGTCACTTGCGACTGTTGCAAATCAATCACGGCTCCATTATCACGCAGAAAGTCCAGTCCGAGAATTAGGTCCCTCGAGCAACTCGGCAGTATTACAAAATCTCCGAGATACGTAAATCCGTGAATACTGACTCGCGCTGTGCACCGCCCCACCGGAGTAAGAAGATGGCCTCCTGTCGTGCGTATCTGCGACCCAGCCCACTGGGTAGAAACCTTCTTCAGCCTGCAGGCAAGACCCATGCTCATAACGGAAGTGTCTGCTCCAGTGTCAATTAGCGCCATTACTTTTTCGTCGTCCACAGTTACCGCAATGTTTGATGTCACCACTCTTCGCATCACGTTTGACTGCGTCTGTACATATTTTTGCTGCTGTCGCTGTCGTCGTAGTGGAGTATCTTCCGTAGAGTCAGCGTCAGCGGCCTCACCTCCGGAGGTCGCTGAACTCAGTTTTCCCGACTTGCAGAACTGGGTGAACGGCGTCTTGGAGCGCCGCGTGAATAGGCTAGGCTCGGTGACCTGTAGCGAGCATGCGACGACGAGCGAAGCTCTTGTGACCGATGTTCGATACTGCGACGATTCGAGATGAAACTCTCTATTTCCTGTGGTCGCTCGCCAGGTCATGGACGAGGGGCATTAGGCGAAAATCCACGGAGACCCACACGACGGTATGGACATGTTCGGTAGACGTGTCTGGCTTCCCCGCAGTGGAAACAAAGGGGCCTGTGGTCGGGTGTACGCCAGATGTCACTCTTTCTCGGTCTTGCTTCGGCGATCAACGGTGAGCTGCGAGGGCGGAAGCCTACCTCCATTTGCTGAGCGTGTCGCTCATTGGGGTAAAATACGCTGGTTGAACTGCACGATGGAGGACGTCGCACTGCTTCCGTGTAGCTCATCTCGACGCAGTGCCTCTGTTGTGGCGCCTCGGATGGTTGGGGAGCGTGAACGGCTTGCCGTAGCTCGGCGCGTACTATCTCCGCAATGGAGAGCTGCTCTGCAGGTGAAGCAGTCACCTGCATTGTTTGTAGCTCTTCCTTAATGAGAGCTCTGAAAAGCTCTCGCAACGCGCTGATGTCATTGCCGAGAGTGACAGAAGTGACCTCACTTGGGTTTACACCACGGTTATACTGCCTGGCACGCTGTTGAAGGGCCCTCTCCATGGCAGTGGCTTCCCCATGGAACTCCGCAAGTGTCGCAGGCGGGTTTCGAATCAGGCCGGCAAAAATCTTTTCTTTAACACCACGCATTAGGTGGCGAACTTTCTTGAATTCGGACATAGAGGGCTCCGCACGCCTGAAAACCCGATCCATGTCCTCTACGTAGGTCGTCAGCCTTTCGTTAGGGCCTTGAACCCTTGACTCTATAGCACGCTCCGCTGTCTCTTTCCTGTCCTCTCGGGCAAATGCCTTGAAAAACTGCCGTTGAAACTAATCCCATGACGTAAGCGCTGCTTCATGGTTCTCAAACCACGTTTTCGCGGAGTCCTCCAGGAAGCAGTACAGATAGCGTAGCTTACGCTCTGGGGTCCAATCGTTGATCACTGCGACCCGGTTGAAATGCTCGAGACAGTCGTCGGCATCTTCAAAAGCAGCTCCGTGAAATGTCTTCGGCGTCTTGGGCTGGTTGATAACCAGGTGCGCGGGTGCTGGCGCGGTGACGTTAGGCGGTGTTTGATTCATAGTCCTCTGACGTTCAGGCAGCAAACTGTGCTGTGGCTCGAGTCCCTGGAGACGACGGCTGGAACGTACGTGCACAGCGGTAAGCTCGGCTGAGATACTCGATGGACTTGCGTCAGGGGTGCTCTCAGGGGACCGTATCATCTACCGTACCCAGCACCTCCACCAGAAAATGTCACAAAGACACAGGCACGCAGGTACAAAATAGGGCGTTTACTTTCGTAACCCAAGGGCCAGAAACGCGAACACCAGAGCACGCGCACACTGAACTACTTCGTTGTCCTCTTCAGAGGCTGGCTGCTATAGGTACCAGCCTACTTTGCGTCAATATTACATATGTTCGCCCACAGCTAGAGTATGCATCATCCACATGTTCACCATATCAAGATTACCTGGTACGTATATTGGAAGCCGTCCAGAATAGGACAGCAAGATTCATCTCCGGAAACTACGACTATTGTTCAAGCATTACCCTAATAAAACAAGACCTTGCATTTCAGTCGCTAGAAATTTGCCGCAACATTGCTCTTTTATGTCTGTTTCATAGGTACATTTATAGTAACAATATTCACTGTTTGCCACTTTATTCTCCTGCGCGCACTTCCCAGCGCATTCACAATGCACGTAGTTTTATGCGCATTCATGGTCACATGCAGGCATTTACCTTTTCATCACTACCTCGAGCCATTGCATATTGGAACGGTCTTCCGGATCATGCTGTATCCATTTGTAACAGTGAAATTTTTCGTGATAACCTGATTTCGTTGCACTTTAATATTGTATAACGCAGTTGCACCTTGATTTTTGTAATTTTATATATATATATATATATATATATATATATATTTCGTCTGCTTTTCTCTTTTATTGATATTTCATTTGTATACTGATGCCCCCCTTACTCAATGACCTTCAGTGGGCCTGTAAGGTATTTTCAATAAGTAAATAAATATGCATGTGGGAGGTAATGGCCATATACTGCACCAGGGTGACCAATGCTTCTCTGTTGCGACCTTCCCCCTGCCTCCCGTTACCTTGGGTCCGTGGTGTCGCTACACACCAAACGCCTGCTTAGGCAGATGCCACGGCGGATGCTCGTTAAATTACGACAAAAAACACAATTATTCCCTTTCAGCATCGTACTCAGCAACAGATGACCAGCCCGCAACAAACCGCACCGCAGCACGTGAACTTCCATAGGTCCCCAGAGAGGTACCCAGATATGGCGGGAGAGGGCGACAACGGTGGTAGTTACATCACATGAACACTATGTGTAAAAGAAAGACTGCAGGCATGGATAGAGAATGAGGGGGGGGGGGGGGGCTGGGGGAACTATGATGATGATGTGTGGGGTATAACGTCCCAAAACCACCATATGATTGTGAGAGACGCCGTAGTGGAGGGCTCTGGAAATTTCGACCACCTGGGGTTCCTCACTGTGCACCCAAATCTGAGCACACGGGCCTACAACATTTCCGCCTTCACCGGAAATGCAGCCGCCGCAGCGGGGATTCGATCCCGCGACCTGCGGGTCAGCAGCCGACTAGTGCTGGGGGAACTGCAGAATGTGTTTCGAAAACACAGGAGGTTGGAAGACAATCTAGGAGGTTGGAAGACAATCTGTTCTCACTGACGCAGTGCATAGAAATAGCAGAAAAGGAACACAGGCCCCTGTGGCTAGCATTTTTGATATCAAGGGAGCGTACGATAGCGTGGTTCAAAAGAACCTGTGGGGAATACTGGACACACTACGGGTGGAAGATGGAGTCACTAATATTTTAAAGTATATCTATAAAAGTAACAAGGTATTTATAAAGTCAGTCACTGCGTCAATCAGCTGCACGATTACATATCCGATTGGGCCCATACTCTGTCATCGAGGACGTGGCATCCGTAGTGGTAGTAGGCATACTATCCCCTCACACATGCCACGCGATTCGCTCGTTGTGGCAGCTCTAAACCCTCCTGGACGTCCTCAAGTAGCGCTGTCATCCTGCTCACACCTATATCGCCACAACGTGTCCATAGCTATGCTCTAAAAAACGCGCCATGCAACGTGAGCCCTCGAGCACGGCAGCATGCAGCGGGCACGGGCAGCGGTGTTTTCCCCACGGAACACCCATACATTACGTTTCCCCGGCCGTTCCAGTCGGCGCCCCCCATTGAAAAAATGCACGACCTACTGTATAAACTTGTGTCTTTGTGTGTGTGTGTGTGTGTGTGTGTGTGTGTGTGTGTGTGTGTGTGTGTGTGTGTGTGTGTGTGTGTGTGTGTGTGTGTGTGTGTGAGTGTGTGTGTGTGTGTGTGTGTGTGCTTTTAACGCATGCGCTGACTGATTCACAGGGTTTAATATCTCGAGGCAACATGCTGGTCATAATGAGCGCAGGAGTCGAGTGAAATTGATGTTGATCAGCCGAATTTCCGTCAGACGGCCAGCAGACGGCCGGGAACACGTAGGCCGCATAATTAAATAATATACTAAAAATGAAGTGGGGAATGCAACCGTTACATTTCTAACTTCACTTCGCGGAGCCTCGCATCAGCTGTGGAAAAGTAATTCAGGAGTTGACGGAACATCTTGATACAAAAGTTTCCTAGGGCACTCTGCCCTGCTGGACCCACGCTGTCACTTTTCTTCAGGACCAATTCGTTGCCGCTGCAAGAACTTCTGTTTCAAGACACACCATTTTAATGCTGTGCAGATGTGGAGGGTGTGTAATGAGCGATAATTGTAACCGTCAGGGTCAAGTAAACTTCAGACGACGTAAACGTGCGGCCCTTGCACATTTCAAAGTTTTAGAAACGTAGCGGCTTGCCGCTAAGCAAACAGTTTGCGCCAACAGTATCTTCAAAACGTCCACCATCTAAATTTAGCCATCGTGGTTACAGTCAGCTGAAACTTTAACGCGCCCTCAATACAAATGCTACGTATCTTGCATCGGCGGTGCCACCACGCTTTCTCATGACTGCTGGTACACTGTCTTGAGAATATACTTCATACAAAAGCATTACGAGATAAACCCAAATTGATCAGTTGCTCTCCTTATCATTTTATGTATTCCGAGTATCCACTTTGCAATATCAATTTTTTGTTTCACGAAATGTTATATCTGCCAACAAGTTTTACAGTTTGCAAAACTATGTTAACCTACACAGCAATACCTACTGTGCATGCACTATTTCTGATCAAAGGCTGAATTTCCAAGTTATTGATTGACATCATGCATATAATGCATCCTGAAGGCCTGTTTGGCAATAACTTCAAAGAACGAAATTTAAATGCTGTTTACACATTCACCCTGGCAATTTACTAGACAAGTCCGATATATAATTCCCTACTACACAAGTTCATAAATTCCATGCTTGGTGCAGAAGATACAAAAGTTATTCCTCGAAAGCTATTGCCGGTACCCGTGCGAGCTTTCCCACTGCAAGAAGCAGAATTAAGAAGCAAGTTCACAATTTCAATGAGTTGATTTCACTCGGCATACACTGAAACACCTGCTTTGGCAGGCACATAGCCATTAACATTTCCAACATTAAATGTGCAGTCATTATCAGTGATGAAGTAGACATTCTTATTTTTGTGGCAGGAAAAAGGCTGTTACGAAGTGGAATTTGGTGTGAAGGGTGCAGATGGCAAAATATTTTGTGCAACTCCTCGAGTTTAAAGCATCGTTGAAAGGACACTATGTATAACATAGTGTCAAACCATGTATAACAAGCCTGTCGTGGGTTTTCTCTGTATGCAAGGACACTCTACACGAAGGGTCCCCCACATCAAGCATTCAAAATATAGTTTAATTCACTTCCATAGTGTACCCAAATGCTCATTCTCCCAATCACCCATCACCAGCGCGGGTGACACTGACGTCATTCTCTAGGAAGGGCAACGAAAGTTGCCCTTCCTAGAAAGTCGCCCGCTGGACTTGCAGTAAGGAACACAGCAGTATACCATCACAGAAAATAGTATTATACTGCTGCCATCCCTGGACGATGTTGCCGACTATGTATAGCAACTGATTACACGCAACAGCTTCACAAAGGGGCACCTATCGCACCTAGCAAACTTCTGAATCTGCGTTGGCGGCGAGTGGGAGCGTACGGAGAATGAAAAGGCCGCTAACATGATGGGGATTATTGGTAGCACCATGGCGTGCTGTGGCCGTTTCGAGAACCAAAAAAACTAAACAAGCAAAATCAAATATGGTGACAACGCCATGAGCAGGTCGGAAGTTTATATAGCAGCTCGTGATAAAAATGTAACTGGAGAAGTTCTGCCATTTGCCGCGACGCGGCACTCTTCTCCTGTTCTTGGGAGAAGAGGACTCTAACGTGTCCACGGTTAGGGATGGTGTATTCAAGACAGTGAAGGAAGATGGCAGAGTGAGGGTGGAGGCCAAGTCAGGGAAGGACATGATGGATGCACTGGCCAAAGCTCAGGAGGTTGTAGAGGACAGCATGGAGGGCGAAAATCTCGTCATTATTCATGCGTGGCTCAATGATGTGTCGAAAGGCAAGGATTAGAGCCTTTACAGACAGTTAAAATATGGGATGCGTAAGTTCCGAGAAGCCTCTGGGAGTGTGCATGTGACCATATGCACAGTCCCAGAGGTCTGGGGGCAGTCTCGTGGGACTTAAAGGAGGGTAGTGAAGGCTCGTGCGACTGAAAGGAGGGTAGTGAAGGCCAACGGTGTGATCAAGGGGATGAGCCGGCAACTCGGATACAGTGTAATGAAAGTGAGCCAAGACGTGTGCGAGCCCGGCGCTCGCCCCTTTGCAAAGGATGGCATTCACTACAGTGGTGCGACGGGCAGGAGGGTTGGTAATAGGATGGGTCGTCAAGCCACAGCTTGTTTAGGGGGGCCTAGAGCTCTGAGGCCGATAGTGTAGCCGAAGACGATTCTAAAGGGGCACAAATATTCGAGCAACACGGAGTCTGTGGGAGAAGAAGTCGACGTAAGCACAAGGGCCGAACTAAGTCAGGCATAGACTATATTAACATGCAGGGTGGCAGGAATAGGTAAAGTGGGAAGAAATAGAAAAGCACTTGAGGCAGGAGGAACTGATGGTATATGGGGTTGTGGAGACACATCTTTGGGACATGAAGCAACCACCTTGCAATCCGGACTACGTATGGGAATATTGTAATAGAACAGAAGGCAGCAGAAAGAGGGGTGGTATTGGGGCATTCATTCATAAAAGTGGAGACTGGCAAAGGGTCAAGCTGGAGTGCAAGGAACATTTATGGCTAAAAGGGAAAGTGGCAGGGAAAATGACACTCATTGGTTTGGTGTACTTGTGGACGGGAGCAAAGGTCAAAGAGGAAAACCAGGCAATGGTCGAGTGTATATCAAAGGACGCTGAGGAATTAGGAGGAGAGTGAGAGATAATTATACTAGGAGATATCAATGCGCACATAGAAGATATAGATGGGTATACTGACTCAACAGGCAAAATGATCATAGATTTGTGTGAAAGGCATGATTTGCTCATTTGCAACAGAACTGAGAAGCGTGAAGCGCAAATAACATGGGAGGTAAGAAGGCTGAAGCCTACGATAGATTATGCACTGATGTCACATAGGATGTACGATAAGCTCAGTGGAATGCACATAGATGAAGGTGGCCCCAGAAGTCTGGGTAGTGATCACGAACGTGTCAAGCTAAGTTTCGGAAGAGCATAAACAACTACCATCATACAACAGTGACATCAGTGGTCTACAGGCTGGCGATGCAGATTATAAAGGAAAGACTGCAGGCATGAATAGAGGAATAGGGGGTGTTGGGGTAACTGCAGAATGGCTTTCAGAAACACAGGAGGTTGGAAGATAATCTGTTTTCACTGACGCAGTGCATCGAAATACCATAAAAGGAACTATGGCCCCTGTGCCTATCATTTTTGGATATCAAGGGAGCGTACGATAGCGTGGATCAAGAGGACTTGTGGGGAATACTAGACACACTGGGTGTGGAAGATGGAGTCACTAATCTTTAAAAGAAAATCTATAGAAGTAACAAGGTAGTTATAAAGTGGGAAAAACAGGTATCCAAGCCCACAGGGGTGAGATGGGAACTTAGGCAGAGATGTCCACTCTCACCCTTATTATTCTTGATGTACCTACAAGGATTAGAGGCCAAATTAGAGGGAAGTGCATTTGGATTCAACTTCTCTTTAGCCAAACAAGGAAAACTCATTGATCAGGCACTACCAGCATTAATGTACGCAGATGATATAGTGCTAATGGCCGACAACAAGGAAGATTCGCAGAGATTGATGGACATCTGGAGTAATGAGGGAGATAGGTTAGATTTTAGATTCAGTATTAAAAAAATCAGCAGTCATGATTTTTGATGACAACGAAGGTAGTGAGCTTAGAATACAGGAGGTCACGCTAAAGATAACAGATAAATACAAATATCTGAGCGTATGGATAGGCATTGGGACCGAGTACCTAAGGGAGCACGAAATATTTGTGACAACTAAAGGTAACAGGAATGCAGAAGTGATGAAACATAGGGCACTGGGAAAGCACAATAGGTATTATTTTGTGAGAGGGATATGGAAGGGGATCATGGTTCCTGGGCTGACGTTCGGCAATGCGGTCTTGTGCATGAGATCGTAAGTTCAAGCAAGATTAGAAATTAAGCAACGTGGAATAGGTAGGCTTGCATTAGGAGCTCACGGGAATACACCAAGTACATGATTAAAGACACAGCGCAAACAACGGCAGGAAGAAAGGAAGAGACAGGACAGAGCGCTGACTTACAACTGATCTTTATTAGGAAATGCGAACAAATATATATCATGGCAGGCAAAAAACACGTGTCCACCACAATATCAAAAAATTTCGCACAAGCGTCACCATCACCATATCGCTACTGTCTCACCGCACACGTATTCATCCTACAGATAAGAAGTCCATCTCTTTTTGAGAGAGGGTTACAGATGCCCTACTTACACATTGATCTTTCAGACGTGCAATTTCAGCCGCTTCCATTATCTCCCTAGTTTTTCTTTCTTTGTGCCTGGCTAGGATTTTAGTGTCGCGAAACTGCGGTGTGCACCCACAATCCCTACAATGGATGCCAAGGTGGCCGCTAATAGTATTTTTCACGTTGTACTCGTGCTCCTTCAATCTTGTGTTTACGCACCTTCCTGTTTGGCCCACGTATATCCTTCCACAGGACAGCGGGATCGAATAAACTACATTTTCCGCGCAAAGTATGTAGCTAAATTTATGATTTACTGCGCAGAGCTGCGGCCCTCTTGCGGGTTTATTCACTTGCGCACATATGGAGCCAGGAATAGGCATACGGAGCCAGGAATAGGCAGGCAAGGTTTTACAAGGATTGCTTGTTCCTGCGCCTTCATGGCCCAAATATACAACCTCGACCAATTAGAAAATGGAGAGAATTCAGGAGCCTGGCGGATTCAACAGCTGAGTTTATGTGGATGCAAACTTTAGCTGAACTTCGTGCTTCTGAACCTAAGTTTACAAGGGCAAACGTCGACGGTGTCAAGACCCTCGGGGATGTGTCTCTTCCGGACGGCATTCGCAAAGTTCTGAACAAAGGACCGAAGTTCGCCATACAACCTGTAAAGACTGCGCCTGAACTGCTAACCTTGGTGAGACAAGTGTCTGAACTGGCTCCAGAGGCGGACGCTGACAGGTGCGTGTCTGAAGGTGTTGATGTATTGGTGAAGTGCGGTCAGAGGGAGAATGACTTTCGAGTTCGGCAGACGGTGTCCTTCTTGAGAACTAACGCTTTGGCTGTGTTACCGTCCGATAAAGAAGGGGGCTTCCTAGTTTTAAAAGAGTGCACGTTTATATCAAAAGCTGAGGTAGCGATATCTTCAGCTTTCACCTTAAAGGAAAATGTTTCCCTTCAGCAGGTTAGGTCAAAAGCCAAGAAGCTATGTAAAAAACTAAATCTTGAGAGCTTGGTGAAATCGATTGACAAAAGCAAAGGTGGGAGCTTGCATATGTTTTTCACTGCAAAAACCCATAAAGTGGACATGCCATTAAGGGTAATAGTATCGGAAAGTGGTACGTGGCAGAAATGCTTGTCTTCGTTTCTGCAAGAAAAGTTAAGGAAATTGGAAGTAAATGACCCCTTTATTGTGCGAAATTCGGACGATGTGATTGCGTTTTTAGATACCTGTAACGACAAAAGCTACATGGCATGCTCATTGGATGTAAAGGACCTTTACTATTCTTTGCCTCATAGTCAACTTATGCTGTGTATTGAAGAGTGTATAGATAAGCATGGTGCAACCGCCTTTCAGAACGACACAGGGTTAGCGGTTGGCAGTTTTTTAGAGCTTTTAACCATGTACCTTAATTCGACTTTTACAACTTGGAATGACAGGGTTTACATCCAGACAAATGGGGTCTGCATTGGATCTAGCATAGCTCCGATATTAAGTGATCTTTTCCTAGCGCATCTAGATAGGCAAGTGCACGACCACATGAATGTTTTAAGGCTGACCAAGGTCTTCCGCTACGTAGATGATTTCTTAGTTATTTTTCAGACGGACGAATCAGGCCTACAACCACTAATGTTAGAAGTGCTAAATGAATTTCGAAAGCATTTCCAGCCACTTGTTTTGACGCATGAATTACCAGTGGGGCAGGTCATTAGGTTTCTTGATCTAAAGCTTAAATTTGAAACAGATCACATTTGCTGGGAGTATGAGCCACGAGCCAGTAAACCATTGCTACCTTTTGATTCCTGCCATTCTAAATTGGTAAAGAGGTCTATTGCCACTACGTGCTTTACTAATGCCCTAAAGAAGTCTTGTCGCCACTTAATTTCAGAGAGCTTCAGTAAACAACTTGAACGCCTTAAGGCAGCAGCTTATCCATCACATCTGTTAATTTCTGTCGCAGAATCTATTTTAAAAAAGCTAAAGCATACCCAGGGCCGGCAATCGTTATCGGAGTGCAACAGAAATAAAAAGTGTACCGTTGTGCCGTATATGCATGGGATCGCACACAATTTGAAAAAGATAGGGAAGCATGCTAACGTCAGAGTGCTGTTCTCTGCGCCGATAAAGCTGTTGTCCATATGTGCGCAAGTGAATAAACCCGCAAGAGGGCCGCAGCTCTGCGCAGTAAATCATAAATTTAGCTACATACTTTGCGCGGAAAATGTAGTTTATTCGATCCCGCTGTCATGTGGAAGGATATACGTGGGCCAAACAGGAAGGTGCGTAAACACAAGATTGAAGGAGCACGAGTACAACGTGAAAAATACTATTAGCGGCCACCTTGGCATCCATTGTAGGGATTGTGGGTGCACACCGCAGTTTCGCGACACTAAAATCCTAGCCAGGCACAAAGAAAGAAAAACTAGGGAGATAATGGAAGCGGCTGAAATTGCACGTCTGAAAGATCAATGTGTAAGTAGGGCATCTGTAACCCTCTCTCAAAAAGAGATGGACTTCTTATCTGTAGGATGAATACGTGTGCGGTGAGACAGTAGCGATATGGTGATGGTGACGCTTGTGCGAAATTTTTTGATATTGTGGTGGACACGTGTTTTTTGCCTGCCATGATATATATTTGTTCGCATTTCCTAATAAAGATCAGTTGTAAGTCAGCGCTCTGTCCTGTCTCTTCCTTTCTTCCTGCCGTTGTTTGCGCTGTGTCTTTAATCATGTATTTGAACCAACTCGCCCAAGCTTTAACCTTAGGAATACACCAAATTAGGGAGTACAAGTTGATATTAGATGGACATCATTTGAGGGCAGGGAAGCTAGCAGCAAGATAAAATTTGAGAAGCGATTGAGAGAAATTGGGGAGGAGTGTTGGGCTAAGAAGGTTTTCAGCTACTTGTACATGAAGAATGTCGATAAAAAGTGGAGGAAGCGAACCAGGAAATTGATTGATAAATACTTAGAAAACAGTTGGTGGCCAAACCAAAAGGAACTATCGGTTAAGAAGAAAGTGAAGGAAACGAAGACTGACATGTGGAGAATTGGCATGACTAAGAAGTTCGCACTAGAGATCTATCAAACTTTTAAGCAAAATTGCCAAGGAAAGGATCTATGATAATACTGGGGGTAGTTCTCTGTTTGAGGCTAGGACGGGAGTTTTGCTAACCGAGACATATCGGGCCAAATGCGAAGGGGGTAGACACAGTATGCAGTTTATGTGGAGAGGAAGAAGAAACTGCTGAACACTTGATGATGTTCTGTAAAGGGCTTCACCCTATAGTTCAAAATGATGGCGGAGAGTTTTTCAAAGCATTAAGGTTTACGGACAAGGAGGGCAAAAATAGACTTTAATTGGGTAGACTTAACTAGAAGGAGGTTATCTGATTGGTGGCTAAAGTCAAGACACGAGTGAAAATTAAACCCTTCACTGCAAAGTACGAACCCTCAATCTCACTATTTAAAGAAGAAAAAATATAAATATAATCGTTGCTTTACAAAGTATTCCGGCTAGGTGGCATTAGCCGCCGCACGATTTACAGGGTAGAGCCACATCCATCGATCCATCCATCCATAGTCCAGAGGTCTGGGGGCAGCCTCATGGGATTGAAAGGAGGGTAGAGGAGGCCGATTGTGTGATCAAGGGTTTGAGCCGGCAACTCGGATACACCGTAATGGAAGTTAACCAGGACGTGTTCGAGCCCGGCGCTCACCCCTTTGCACAGGATGGCATTCACTACAGTGGTGCGACGGGCAGGAGGGTGGGTAACAGAGAGGGTCCCCAAGCCATAGCTTTTTTAGGGCGACTCAGAGCCCTGAGGCCAACAGTGTAGCCAAAGACGGACCTAAAGGGGCACAAATATTCAAGCCTCATGAAGTCCGTGAGTGAAGAAATTGACGTAAGCACAAGGGCCGAGCTCAGTCAGACGTAGGCTATATTAACATGCAGGGTGGCAGGAATACGTTCACGTGAGAAGAGATAGAAGAGCAGTTGAGGCAGGAGGAGCTGATTGTATATGGGGTTGTGGAGACACATCCACTGCACCTGGAGCAACCACCCTGCAATCAGGACTACGTATGGGAATAATCAATAGAACAGAAGACAGCGAAAAGGGGGGTGGAATTGGTGCATTTATACGTAAGAGCATGGGTTGGCAAAGAGTCAAGCAGGGATGCAAGGAACATTTATGGATAATAGGGAAAGTAGCTGGGCAGATTACACTCCTTGATTTGGTGTACTTGTGGACGGGAGTAAAGGCAAGAGAGGAAAACAAGGCAATGGTGGAATGTATATCAAAGGACATTGAGGAATTAGGAGGAGAGTGCGAGATCATTATAATAGGAGATATGAATGCCAAATAGAAGATATCGACCAATCACCTACGGAAATTGGCGCCCATGTGACCAAAATGAACCCTATATAGACGAGCAACGCTTCTGCCTCGTGGGATTTGGAGCCGGCACGCTGGCGGACATGCAGCTGATTTCCCTGTTGTTCACGCAGGTTTTCGCAAGTTTTGGATTTGCCTTCAGGCTCGCTGCGATTGTCGGCAGCGCTGATCTACACTCTGGCCAAAACCAAGCTTCAGCGGTGCTGTCATCTTCGGCGAGTATCGCATCCCACGCCTTGTCGGACCACGCCACGAATTCCGAGCCCGCTATCTTCGATGACGAGCTCGGCGCGTGGCGGAACTTCAGTGATTGCCATCGACCAATCATCTACGGACATTGGCACCCATGTGACCAAAATGAGCCCTATATAGACGAGCAACGCTTCTGCCTCGTGGGATTTGGAGCCGGCACGCTGGCGGACATGCAGCTGATTTCCCTGTTGTTCACGCAGGTTGGTTTGCAATATCCCATTCGGGCTTCTCGGCTATTGTGTGCGTTGCCGGCTCCTCCCACTTTGGCATTCGCTGATGCTCATTGTCGTAAAAGAGCGCGAGCGCCTCGAAGAACGTCTTTTCTGTTTGCTAAAAGGGTGTTTTATTTGTTCCTACTGTTGTTGCTTTCCGGCGATGTGGAACTTAACCCGGGCCCTGTTGAAATGAATATCTTACAAAGCCTGCAAAAAGGGCAGACTGAAATCCTAAATAAGCTAGATTCTATTGAATCCCGGATCGCGAAGCATGAGGGAATGATAGCGGACATAAAGGACAGCCTTGGAGCAACTAAGAAGCAAGTCGAAGACTTAGGCAAAAATAGTTACAGAGCATAAGGATGACATTTCGATTCTGCAGTGTCACACAGGTCCCGTTAATTAGGGAGGCGATCGCCGGGCTAATTCCAAGGGCCGAAGTATCGGGCCCCCGAACCGCACCACGAAAGCGTGGACAATTTAGAAGTGGTCCTTTTTGGCGCGCCAGCGGACGCCGGCTGTGGCCCAAAGAACAAGTCAGAGCCGAGAGTTGATAAACAAACAAATTATATTCTCAATAATGGCAGATCGAAAACAACACACAAAAATGCACACTCCACAATAGTTGCATACAATATGTCACCAATCAAGCCAATCAATCAACGTACTACACGATACAATCAGCCACACGTGAAACAACGGACACGGACAACAGTTCGCACTACAATGCAGTCGCATGCATTGAACAACCAAGACACTTAAAGACTAAAGAGATAGAAAACCTATTCAGTCCAAAGTCCTTGGAACAAAAGTCGAGATGATACTCTTCCGAGAATCACTCACTCAAAGTCCAGCGTTGTTGTCGTTCCGCAGCTCTCGAAGTTTCTCTTCCAGAAAACCTCCCGTCTTCAATTGGCCACTCTTCCAACTTCAACTTCCTCGCCGGAACACGTCGGCTTCACACACGCAGCTGTTGCCCCGCGTCTTCGCTCGATAGCGGTAAACACACACTCTTGCCGGTAGCTCGAGTCGTCACCCCTCAGGTGGAAATCCTCTTCATCTCCGGCTTCGTCCCTACGGACCAAAACCTTCGCCGACTACACGGCGGAATCCCTACGCGCTCTGGCGTTCACTTCTGTCTCCTCCTGATTTCTCGTCTCGGCCGCTCGATTAAATACCTTCCGCGCCACCTTCCAGAAATTTCTCGTCATTTCGTCGGCGCGATACGCGGCGAAGGCTGAGGGGAGAGTGAGACGGTTGGAATGCCCTCCCCGGAGGATGATTCAACTCGGTATGACCACGCCCCTTTCGTTCTGGAAAAATCGAGCGCTTGCCCGGCCGCCGCTGTGGGGTGAGGAGGTTCATCGGCGAAGCGACGCTTCCGAGAGGAGAGGCGTCGCGCGCCCGGGGAGCCTTGGATGCTTGTTTTCTTTTTTTTTTCTTTTGACCTCGCGGCGTTTTCTCCCGCCCTTGTCGCAAGAATTTGGCGGCGCGCTCATTTTTAGCGCTCGTTCTGTGACATGCAGAAAGAATTGAGGAATTTGCAGGCTAAGAACGTTGACCTGGAAAACAGAAGTCGTAGACAAAACCTTTTGTTTCATGGAGTAGATGACAATAAAAAAGAAACATGGGATGAATCCCAGGAATTGATAAAAAAATCGTTGGCGACAAGCTTGGAATCGAAGTGGCATCGTTAGAAAGGGCACATCGCATTGGTGTATACCGAGAACAAAAAAAGCGACCTATCATCGCAAATTTCGCTTCGTACAAAGAAAGGCAAAAAATTTTGTCCAACGCAAAAAAATTGAAGGGGTCATGTTTCAGCATTGATCAGGATTTTGCGCCAGCTACTCGGGAAGTGCGAAAGCGGTTATGGGAATACGGTAAAGCCCACAAAAGTGAGAGCACAAAAGTAAGACTGAACTTTGAGAGGCTTTCCCTTGATGAAAAAACGTACGTATGGGATGACGAGAAGAAGGAAGTCGTTCCATTGCGAAAAAAATGACGCGCACCTGAAAAAAAAACACGCCCGACACAACTTCGTCGCTGTTTTAATAAATTGTAGAAGCATAACGAAAAAGACGGACGAATCGGCGGGGCTTATCGAGCCTGTTAAAGCTGACGTAGTTATCGGAACGGAATCGTGGCTGCACCGTGATATCGGCGACTGTGAAGTATTTCCAAGTGACTTTGTCGCGTACCGCAAAGATAGACCAAGCCATGGGGGCGGTGTATTTTTACTTGTGAGAAGTTCTTTGAAATCTGCTGCCCTCGACATTCAGTGTGATATTAAATCTGTTGGGTGCACGATTACCCCTAGATGATAATTCTTCATTCGCTGTAGATGCATTTTATCGACCCCCAAACTCTGACTACAAAACACTTCAGTCGTTAAATGAGATTATCTCGGAAGTTTCAAACCGAACATTCCTTCTTGCTGGTGATTTTAATTTGCCAGACTTAGAATGGCATGATGGAATATGCGTACGAGGCACTGGGTGCCGCGCAAACATAGAAATGAAAAATATAATAGACAACTACGGCCTTACCCAGTTTGTTACTTGCCCAACTAGAAATAATAACCTTCTTGACCTTGTGTTCTCAAATTCACCCAGTTTGGTGAATAATGTCAATGTTATTCCAGGAATCAGCGACCACATGGGTGTTGTTGCAGAAATAAAAAAAGAATGTAAAAACACCTCAAATAGTGAGGCAAGAAAGATTTTTCTGTTCAGTAGGGGGGACTACACAAGAATAGTCGAAAAGTTAGAAGATTATTTGCCCGTGTTTGAATGCCTAGCTGAACACTACAGTGTGAATGATTTATGGCTTAGCTTTAAGGACAAGTTGTTAGCACTCGTAGATAAGTATATACCTGCGAAACAAGCCGGAAAGCTTCGTAAACGCAAGAAGCCATAGATGACGTCCGGTATTTTGAGATTAATCCGGAAAAGGCGAAGGGTTTTTGGTAAATTAAAGAAATCTGGAAGCAGTGACCACATGAAAGAATTACAAGCATTAACGGAGCAGTATAAATCATGTGTGGAAAGCGCAAAAACCAAATATTTCGAAGGGCTCAGCAATAAAATGAAAACTAATTCAAAGTGTTTCTGGCATTATATCAAAGAGTGTGGGTCTGATCATGTTGGAGTGGCTGAACTAAACTTTAATAATATGGTTGTAGTTGATGAGGAAGCAAAAGCTACATGTTTAAACAAATATTTCCAGTCTGTGTTCTTGCCCAAGCTTGACGTTCCTTCAAAACCACACCCAACCACGATTCCGCCGATGCCACCGGTAGAACTGAGTGTCCGTGGCATATGTTCTCTTCTAGAAAACCAAGATGAATCCAAAGCAGTTGGTCCTGATGGCATCTCTCCTCGTATTATAAAGCGATGTGCACTGCCAATTTTCCTTTACCTTTATATAATTTATTCAAAATTCCTTTCAACGAGAACTCTACCCGAAGATTGGGAAATTTCTCATGTTGTTGCGGTTCATAAGGGTGGCTCAAAAAAGATGTAACAAATTACCGACCCATTTCATTGACGTCAGTGGCATTGAAAATTTTTGAGCACATTTTATCCAAGCACATATTGACCCATCTTACTGCTAATAATGTATTATTAAATGAGCAGCACGGTTTTCGTAAAGGTTTTTCTTGTACGACGCAACTTGTAGAGTTCTTTCACGAGCTGGCTTCCAACGTTGATGAAGGTGGCCAAACAGATTGTGTGTTTTTAGATTTTCGAAAGGCCTTTGACACCGTGTCACACTCCCTTCTCCTGGCCAAATTACAGACTCTAAATTTCGACCCAAATGTGTTCATCTGGATAACCAATTACTTGCTGAAAAGCGTCAATGCGTTCTTTTAAATGGGAAGTGTTCACCCTATGTTAATGTTACATCAGGCGTGCCCCAAGGCTCTGTCCTTGGGCCTCTCTTATTTCTTATTTTTGTAAATGATGTTTCTGTGGGTATTTCGTCGCGCTTGCGTTTATTTGCCGACGATTGTGTGTTATATCGACAGGTTCAGAACGAAGGCGACTGTGCTTATTTGCAGAACGATTTGGATTGTATTGTACAGTGGTGCCAGAAGTGGCAAATGACGCTAAACCCCAAAAAGTGCGTTCATATGCGTGTTTCCAAAAAAAAAAGAAACCAATAGTAACGGCGTACACCATAGATACGCATACTGTTATTACCGAACCAACATGCAAATATCTTGGCGTTGTTTTGTCGCATGACTGCTCATGGAATGCCAATGTTGATCACGTTGCTGGCAAAGCGGCGAGGGCTCTAAACTTCATTCAGAGGAACCTAAGATTGGCACCCCGAACATTAAAAAATACAGCCTATCTCACATGTATTAGACCGATTTTAGAATACGCATGTCCTGTGTGGGACCCGATGCAGGCTAACTTGATTGATAAGCTTGAAAAAATACAAAACAGAGCTGCGCGGTTTGTCTTAGGGCGGTACGAGCGGAGAGACAGCTGCAGTGCTATGAAAGCTGAATTGGGTTGGGAATTGCTTTCTTTACGCAGGAAAAAACTGCGTTTGAAGTTTTTCTTTTCTGTTTTTCATGGGCGGACTGGGATTGACCGTCATAACTATTTCAGTGAACCCAGTTACATATCTAGTCGATATGGCCACCGACGCAAAGTGAAAGAGTATCGTGCAAGAACGACCATGTTTTATAATTCCTTTTTTGTGTTGACCATTAGAGATTGGAACCGCCTGCAAGACAAGCAAGTGTGCTGTATAAACGAAGAACTGTTTTATTCCAGTCTGTAACCCCCCTGCTGTAACGCCTTTTTGAGCAAAGCGGGGCACTCACCGAATAAAGAATAAATAATAAAGAATAAAGATGGGTATACCAACCCGACAGGCAAAATGATCATTGATATGTGTGAAAGGCTTGATTTGATCATTTGCAACAGTACTGAGAAGTGTGAAGGGCAAATAACATGGAAAGTAGGAAGGCTGCAGTCGACGATAGATTACGCTCTGATGTCACATAGGATGTATGATAAGCTCAGGGGAATGCACATAGATGAAGGTGGCTCCATAAGTCTGGGTAGTGATCACAAACGTATCAAGCTGAGTTTTGGAAGTGCATCGAAAGTGGGAAAGAGACAAGATGAGCAACTACAAGAGAATTTTCATTCAGAAAGGCAAATAAAAATTGCTACTAAACAAATTGAGAAAGTAATCACTGAGGATAATAAAACTGTGTAAACATACACTAAGCTAATTAGACTCTTTGGGCTAGAGCTTGCTAAGGCACGTGACAAGTGACCCCGGAAAAGAATACACAAGCCCAAAAGTTTGTGGGATGAGGACGTTAAGAGAGCCATAGCAAAACATCAGGAAGCCTCTAGCGAACACAGACATGTTAAGCAACGGGATGAACCGACAGATGATGTTGAATGAAAACGGGAAATCTTTCTAAGCTCTAGAAGGGAAGCATCCCTCCTTTTCAATGAAAAGATTAGAGGAAAGGGTGCTCAGTGGCTGGCAGAAGTACATAAAAAGGACAGAAAGGCAGCTGCGAAATTTCGGAACCATCTAAACTCCCTAAGAAATGAAACAATTCTAGAGCAGAGGTTCATAACTACAGCTCAAGGTCCTTGGCTAGAGGGGGACGAAGCTATTGAATATATAAGAACAAGGGTGACAGCAAAACTTTCAACAAAGAAGTGCCTTATGCACCACAATAGACAGGGATGGATCAAGTGGCACAATGGCTCCATTTTCACAACGAGAGTGGAAAAGGGCTGAGAAGAGGGTTCCAAGTAGTACATGAACAGGCCCAGATAGCATTCCAATATGCTGATAAAGACATTGGGTCCGAAGTCTAAGCAGGCTTTGAAAGAGGCAGTGAGCAAAACAATAATCGATGGTGAAGTCCCGATGGATGAATACTTAGCAGGATGAACATGATCTATAACTCCGGCCTGCTAGCTCAGTTGGTTAGAGCGTCGTGCTAATAACATGATCTATAAAGGAAAGGGGGACGAAGATGACATAAACAACTACCGCCATATAACAATGACACCAGTGGTCTACAGGCTGGCTATGCAGATTTTAATGGAAAGACAGCAGGCATGGATAGAGGATGAGGGGGTGCTGGGAGAACTGCAGAATGGGTCTCGGAAACCCAGGAGGTTGGAAGACAATCTGTTCTCACTGACGCAGTGCATCGAAATAGCAGGAAAGGAACTCAGGCCCCTGTGGCTAGCATTTTTGAATATCAAGGGAGCGTACGATAGCGTGGTTCAGGAGGAATTGTGGGGAATACTGGACACACTAGGCGTGGAACATGTAGTCACTAATCTTTTAAAGGATATCTATAAAGGTAACAAGGTAGTTATACAGTGGAAAAAACAGGTATCCAAGCCTCCAGAGGTAAAACAGGGGCTTAGGCAGGGGTGCCCCTGTCACCCTTATTATTCATGATGTACCTACAAGGATTAGAGGCCAAATTAGAGGCAAGTGGACTGGGTTTCAACCTTTCTTTCGTCAAACAAGGAAAACTCATTGAACAGGCACTACCAGCATTGATGTATGCAGATGATATAGTGCTAATGGCCGACAACAAGGAAGATTTGCAGAGATTGGTGGACATCTGCGGTAATGAGGGAGATAGGTTAGATTTGAGATTCTGTAAGGAAAAATCAGCAGTCATGATTTTTATAGACAATGAAGGTAGTGAGCTTAGAATACAGAAGGTCACGCTAGAGATAACAGATAAATAAAAAATATCTTGGCGTATGGATAAGCAATGGTTCCGAGTACCTGAGGGAACACGATGTTTACGTGACGACTAAAGATAACAGGAATGCAGCAGTGATGAAAAATAGGGCACTGTGGAATTACAATAGGTATGATGTTGTGAGAGGAATATGGAAATGGGTCACGGTTCCTGGGCTGATGTTCGGCAATGCGGTCTTGTGCATGAGATCAGAAGTTCAAGCAAGATTAAATATTAAGCAACGTGGAATAGATAGGCTTGCTTTAGGAGCTCACGGGAATACACCTAATCAGTACAAAATTATATGAGATGGACTTCATTTGAGGGCAGGGAAGCTAGCAGCAAGATAACATTTGGGAAGCGATTTAGAGAAATGGGGGAGGAGAGTTGGGTTAGGAAGGTATTGAGCTACTTGTATATGAAAAATGTCGATACAAAATGGAGGAAGCGAACCAGGAAATTGGGTGGTAAATACTTAGAAAACAGCAGGTGGCCAAACCAAAAAGAACTGTCGGTTAAGAAGAAAGTGAAGGAAACGGAGACTGACATGTGGAGAATTGGCATGAATAAGAAGTCCGCACTAGAATTCTATCGAACATTTAGCAGGAAATTGCCAAAGAAAGGTTCTATGATGATACTCGGGGTAGTTCTCTACTGTTTGAGGCCAGGACAGGAGTACTGCGAACCAAGGCAGTATGCAGTGCGTGTGGAGAGGAAGAAGACACTGCCTAACACTTGATAATGTTCGGTAAAGAGCTTCACCCCATAGTTCAGGATGATATCGCAGAGTTTTTTAAAGCACTGGGGTTTAGGGACAGGGAGGGCAAAATAGACTTTAAGCGAGTAGAAATAACTAAAGGAGGTTATCTGGTTGGTGGCTAGAGTCAAGGCACGAGTGCAAATTAAACCCTTCACTGCAAAGTACGAGTCCTCACCCTCACTATTTAAAGAAAAAAAAGATAAGTCTAATAGTTTGTTCACTAAGTATCACGGCTAGGTAGCGTGAGCTGCCACCCGATCTAAAGGTTACAGCCACATCTATCCATCCGATCATGCTGTCTGTGCCCTACTTCCGAGCTGTGGGGATGTGTTTTCGCGCGCTTCGCCTGTTCAATGGGTTCAAGGTGATGCAAGGTTGGGCAAGGTTGGTTGGTGCAGAAGCAGCGCGCAACGAGAGATAAGTTTCTCTTCATTTGTTTGTGTTTGTGAACACCAACATTATTTTTTTCTCTGCTAATCAATAATTAGCGTTGCGAGTATTGTAGGTGTGGGACACAGGCAACGTTGCAGTGACGACCACGTGAACGGGTTAGGGGGCTGTCTCACACAGCGCCTTTAGAATCGCATTCGCCGATGTTCTCACGCAAAACATCATAGTCAGCGCTCACAATATTTGTTTATATTCACTCTCTCCAGACAGAAGACAGTCGTCTTTCAATGACATTTGCAGTCGAACATGCAGGTGTGAGGCCACTTCTTTAGTAGCTACCTCGTGCTCTTTAAAAGTGATCTTAACCTATCTTATTGGCAATATTCAGTTTTTGTTGCAAAGTATGGAGAACTCAAACTTGTGAAAGCAAGTAAAAATGAAAAACAAAGTTTTTGGGAAAAACTGTTTTATGACTCGCAGCTTCCTGACTCGCACATATACAAATGCAGCCAAACCCAAAAACACAGGCGAATGCATGTACACAACATGCACACAGAAGCGCACTCACACAAAACATTCACAACAGGATGCAGGACGGGCGCAACTATCATCTAACATTATTTGAGGCTTCGCCCATAAACTTCTTCAGGAAAGCGCATGCACACACACTCAAATGCATTGTCAAACAGTTTCTGTATATATTTGTGGGCAGAACATTAAATAAGTTTAGATGAATGTAGCTCCCGCCTTGTCTCTTGTTATTGTGAATATCTGGTTGCTCGAGACGCCAACGTTCTTGTTGGCGTCTCGAGCAACCAGACAGAGCAAAAAGATTGCTCGAGACGCCAACGTTCTTGTTGTTTTTTCAGCACCTGAAAAATTGCAGAAGCTTTGCAAACGTGTAAATACACCTCGCGCAACTTCTGCCGCGTGCTCTGTCGCGCACAGGACATGCTACGTCCCATGCGCAGTGGGAGTCGTATACTTAATTCCACTGACGTGTGGGTGCGTCTATGTCGGCCAAACCGGCAGGTGCATAAACGACCGCCTGCGAGAACACAGAAACAATGTGCACAATGTGGTACAAGGGCATCTTGGCATTCATTGCCGAGATTGTGGGTGCACCCCCCTCTTTGATCAGTGCTCTATATTGGCAAGGCACAGGGAGCAACTTACCCGAGAAATTATCGAAGCAGAAAGAATACACGTGCTAGGAAATAAATGCGTAAGCACTTCATCGGTTGCTTTATCCCAGGCTGAACGCGATTACCTGGCTGGGCTTTGAGGCATTAGAGGACCTGTCACACGTACTGTTACTGGTGTGTAGATTGGGCTTGTTGTTTACATTTATGCTCTGTAATCTTCCTTTTTAGACGTATAAATTCTTGCCACTCTGCGAAATAAAGTTAGTTGGAAGTCAGCGCTCTTTCTGTCTACCCTGTCCTTTTTTCCTTTGTTCGCGCGCTGAAACACCTTGCAAATATGTATTTTCCTTACGTTAGTGTTCTAGCTGATTAAACTACTGCCTTGATTTCACATTAATCAGTGTGTGGGTGTGTTTGCTACAATGAACTGTTCTTGTGTGCCATGAACATATCTCTACTTTTTTATGCATTGATTGCAGTAACAAGCATCAATATTTGTGGTACCTGTTCTTTTTTTTAATGCAATGAAAAGCCTTGCACTCATTATGTATTTAAATGGTATTGTAGCATGTTTATCAAAATTTTGTGCTTGCAAAGCCGATGAACTCTTTCATACATCACTTACAGCTGACAGTGCTAGGCGAGCATAACAGATAATTCTACTCCAGCAAACAAGGAAGGCCTTGTCAATATGAAGGTAATAAGCTTATGAAGCCTGTATTGTCGCAGCCTAACTTGGTGTGCTGAGGTATGCTGCATAGGTGGGAACAGTGGCTCGATAGCTTTTCAATTCCAGTAATTGCTGTGAAGAGAGCATTAGTGCTTAGATTTAAGTGCATTTACAACGTTTGAAGCACATAAGAAAGTAGGGCGTGTAGTAATACTATACGTGCTGTAATTTTATGAACAGATTATGGTGCACCTACACAAATGTTTCAGACTATAGAGGGTTTCAGCTTGTCCACTATTTTGATATATGCAAAATGCAAAGGATTGAACAGAATACTGGGTACCTGATTCATCTTGCCGCGACAGATCTTGCCAGTATCTAGGCTTCTCACATTTAGGACTACGACATCTGGTATAACGCTAACACGAAGGAGTTTGCCGATAGGCTGAAAATCTAATGTAGGGTACACTGAAAATCTTATGTACAGCAATCCTAACAACCCCTTTGCACATTGAAAAGGCTTGTTCTCCAGGCAGTGCAATTTACTGGTTTTTGCGGCCTCCGAACACAATTTAAATATGAAGATCCTACTGAAATTACGAAAACAATGGTAAATTTTGTCATTATAGTTCATGGCTTTTTTGTCATTTTTGCTAAGATAAAATTCTATGTTGCTGTCACTAGTTACTTTTTTTTAAGCAATACTCTAAACTTAGTTGATCATCTTGCAGCCTCAAAGCTTTGTGTGGTCACGTGACCAAGCCACCTACACTGCTACGTGCCCAACTCAGTGCCCCGAAATCAAAAATTCTCCTCATAAATGAGGCGATATGAACATTTTTAGCGGGAATAAATGAATCTTGCGTGTATTGTGCTTCTTTGCCCTTATTGAGACTTCACTCAGAAAACTGCCTGTAGCATGCCCTCCAATGACATTTTGTAGCCATAACAGTTCACCGGATATAATAAGTTTTTAGGCATACGCTACAAATGTTAAACAAACTTTGGGGCTGTGTGAACATTTTACTTTGTGCGTGTTTGTATGCTGTGTGCACCATTTGCACATTTTAATGACGGGAGCAATAAATGACAGCGATTCTGTGACCTATTTATTACATTTTATAACTGCATTAACATGATCAGCAGAAAGAAAACTATATAGATTTGTTGGACTCTTCAAACAAGTATATAATTACTGTTAATAACATCCCTGATACTTTACTTGGCATGATTGCTACATCTAATGTCTAACAAAGAAAATGAGCCCTTAAATGTACGCTTATTTCCTTCATTCATAGCAAAGGGCTCCTTCTGAGAGACTTTGTGCCTTGAGATAGTATATAAGCGATTACTGCCCAGTTGCTAGCTCATAAGATCACATATGTGATGCCAAACAGGCAGAAAAAAAAGTGCTTCACACTCGCCGTCATGGCTACTGGCAGTGCTGTCTGATGCTCCCACATAAAAGACGCATATATAGATAGCCCAAGATGTGGAAGGGGGCATAGCTCAGTAGGTCGCGTCAGTTGGCTCATTGGACGCGTTATTCGAAGGTCGCAGGTTTGGTCCCTGGCCACGGCATGTCATCTTTTTGGCCCCTTTTCTTCGGGGGCGGCGCCATGCGGGGAACTGAAGCTCCCCAAAACTTGTTCCTGCCCCCCACCCCCGGTAAAATAATCCTGGCACCGCCCCTGCTTCCCTTTCTTAACATAAACATAAGAACTGCTTCTGATACCATATCCTATACTTGGCATGACTAGTTATTTATTTTAACATACTGCTGCTCCGAAGGGCTATCACAGGAGAATGTGAGATCTGTTAATACTGCAATGTCGGCTAGATCTCATTCATAGTGCACTGCATACATTACTTCCGTGTGCGTGAGATCGTAGGCGTGCGCACAAGAAAAAGCGCGGCTGCCTCTTTAGTAATCCAAATGGTGCTCCGATTCGGCTTCGCACCTGTTCCCATCAAGACGTTTCACGTAACCTTTGATGCAGTGTTATGTCCGTGTATTTGTTATGTCCGTGTATAAATAGTACGCCGGATTCGAGCGGCGCATGCGCATAAAAACGTTCGGCAAGCGCCATGTTTGTTTTCATTCTGGAAGTTGAGATGGTGGTTACACGTTGTCGGAGTCCTACGCCAGTGTTTTCGACTTACACATTTCGTGTGGAGCTAATTTCTACGTTTTGTGCGAGAGTTTTGTGTGTACAGCAGACGTTTGCGTACAAGTTGTGATTTCTTCCATACGCAGGAGCGGCGCGTTGATATTCGCCAAGTCGAGGCTGTCCTGAACAACGATCTCGGGTAAGACTCCTTTCTTTCTCCTGAACATTCTTCAGCTGTGTTGAGTTCTGAAGGCACAGGCACTATAATAATTTAGTGTCAAAGTTGTAGTGTGCACCTTTACTCGCATGTGTACGGAATGTGCCATTGCATACCTCTGAAGTTGTACGTGCCATTGAGTCGCCGACCGCAGCTGGCACCAATGATATGTATACAGACGGAGTCGCTTTGCCTAGAGCACCCAGCCGGCCGCTTCAGCTGCCGTTTTCTGACGAAATATGCCAATAGCGACACCGTCATGGTCGTTTTATGTCCTTATGGTGTAATTCTAGCATGAGTGAAAGCTTGTAGCTAGCGTGAAGTAGCAGCTGCGAACACCAACTGCGTCCACAGCCACGCGCTCCGCTGCTTTATACATGTGTAATCAGTGCTCACGGATTCAAACATGAGACGTTACTCGAATATTAGAGTCAGGGCGAGTATTCAATATCGCTGGAAACATCGGGCAGCGGAGTGGAGTTCAACCTTGTGGTGTGCTCGTGCAACCGCGAAATCGAATCATGTCGCGGCGGAACAAAGTGCCCCGGCATCTTTTTTTAACATTTGCTAGAGATAGCAGAGCACGTCGTATAGCTGCATTTTTTACAGCTTTTTTTCTTTGAAAGAACTGAATGACAAGAACACAGGTCAACCAATTTCTCTGAAAATGTTTTTTTTTTAATTTGTAATTGACAATACGCTAAGAATTCCTTGAAACATAGACACAAGTTCGCAGGTGGAAAAATAACGGTGTTTAGAAGGACACGAAGTAGTAGTGCATGAACGTTGTCGCGGACAACCTTCTTGCGAGATTTCGAGCCATTAAAAGCGCACATGTTTAAACGGCTTCTATATTCCCCTTCGAAGTGGGCCATAATCAATGTCAGTGGTTTCTGTGTGCTTCAAGGAGGAGAACCCAGCGGAATCTTGAGGTCATCAGTCTCCAGGGAACCTTTCTGCTGCCTGGACGTTCCCTGTTCTTGGTGTCATTGCATAAGTTATTTTGATTTAGTCCCCAGCTTTGCTTCACTCTTTGGTGTTTCATTACATGAGCCATCGAGTCATAGGGACACTACAAACGTCATCTTCGTTTTTCAGTGTTCCGGTCTGACCACCTTCACCTTCTCGGTTTACGATCGTTTTGTGCAAAATAGTAACAAAGTGTCATTTGAAGTCTCTCAGCTAAAGTAGAAATGTGACTACACTGAACTACTCCTCCCTCAGTGGTTGAAAAAACAACTATATTATTCCCTTGTTCACTCACATCTCCATTATTGTCTTCTTGTATGGGGGAATACGACTAAAGCAAACACTCACAAAATTCACATCTTGCAAAAAAAAGCTATACGACTAATATCAGGGGTGTCATTCAGGCATCATACCGCGCCTCTCTTTAAGGAACATAAAATACTTACGGTAACCAGCGTCATGAAACAAAAATTGGCAATGCTTATTTATAAACAGGTACGAACTGATCGCACAGGGTTTTATCAGAGGCATCTCCCGAGAGATCACAGTCACAACCTACGGCACAGGGTGTATACATATGAGAAGCCACGTACAAATTACGGCACACAAAAACTATTGTATCAAATTTCGCATTTCTTGAACGAACAACCGATTGTAGCTTCTCTAATTGACAATACAGTCTCATATGGCATTTTTAAAAAGAAGATACAGGAACACTTCCTATTTACACAAACGTAATCACCGTCACCATCTTTTTCTCATATTCCCTGAAGTATTTTCTTGTATATATCACATTAAGGTTTGCTTATGTTATCCAAACTGTGTTTCATTTATCGATCAAACATATTCCTTATTGATGTTGCTGTCTCTTGATTGTTGAAACCTCGTATTCAAGTTTAAAGTTTCTTCAGGTATTTTACATGTCTTACATTAGTCTTTGTTTATGTCCTCTACAGTTTGTTTCATTTGTCGGACACGCATATGCTTTATAGATTTCATCTCCTGCGCAAATTTTCGCTCATTCATGTTTTCCTGTACATTTTTTGCATGTAGAAAGATATTTATGCTTAATTTCTTATTGACTCGTTACTTTACACTGAGCACTGTGTTATTTTGGTGGGTTTTGGGTTTACAGGGGGCAGGCGCTTTGTCAGGCTTTTATGCCTTTTCGCCGGTCCCCTAGGCAAATTGTACTTCTTTTTTTTTTGCTTTTGCCTGAAATAAACTTCAACTTCAACTTCAACATAGTGCTTTTTTTTGGTGCTACATTGCTGGGGCATCAAGTTGCATGTGACATCTGTTTGAAAAGAGCATTGTGTGCATGGCTTAACGGCTGGGTTTACTGTAGTTGTGCTCTTTTTCTTTAGCAATGCCGGCAGGCCCCTCTGATTCATTTTCACCTTTGAAGAGATCGTGCATTGCCATCTGCTCACTTAACGAAGGCTTTGCCATCCTTGGCTTGCCTTCGTTAGTGGGCTTTTCTCTTTTTTTAAAAAAAATTTCGCTGAAGCTGAATTGTTCTTTGTGATGCCATTTTTTGTACTGTTTGTGTGTTCGTGATAGCACTAATCTTTGTGCCTCTTGCAGTGTTGGCTCCAGCCACAACAAAAAAGTATCTCGAAGTGGTTGTTGTTGGTGGCCACAGTGTGCCGAAGTAGCCCGCTCCTTTGGTCTTACAGCTTGAATACTGCTCTGCGGCAGTCATTAGTTTGTCTTCGAGTGCTTGGTGAATGGCAGCCTTTAGGGGGGGGGGGGGTCGACAAAAAAACGAGGCACTCAAAAAGCTTTTTTGCAGCAACTTGTGTGTTAAATTCAAGGCTAAACATGCACACAGTATACACATTTCTATAATCTCTTTTGTGTATGATATATTTGCGACATTTGTATGTTTCACCACTCAAGTGTTACTAATGACATGTTGGCTGCAATTTCTCTAGTTTGTTTCAGTTATCATTCTGAGCCTGTTCTAGTCCAGTGCTTAGACAAAGGCGTTTTCCAAGGATCTTCAGTTTACCCTATCCTGTGTGCGCCGATTATATTTTATCCCGGCAAAATTATTGATTTCCTCACTCCATCTAACTCTCAGCCTTCCCTGACAGCATTTTCCAACCCTTGGTACCAATTCTTCAGCAGAAAACATCACCAGTACAGTATCTCATCACCTTAACCCAACCAAAAATATCACTTCATTTGCTTCAGCTGCTCGGTGGTGTTTGTAATGAGCAAACCTGTAGCACACAAGGTATTCAAACATTTGATGTACTGTAATCTAGCTGTTTTATAAGAAAAATAAAAAAGCCGGACTTTCGCAAAGGAGTGTAGACTACGCCAACCTCCGATTCTAGACATCATGGTGCCATAAAAGCACTACTGTTTTGGCTGCTGATATGAGTTGCACTCCCTTTTTGTTTTCCTTACATACATCGTCTTCAAGGGCACAGCTCAGTAAATAAATGTATTCATTACCAGCAATTGTAAAAATGTTCGAACAGCAACATTTGCAGTTGTGAACTGTTATAAAGAGATGGCTACTGCCGACATGAAATGTTATAACTCCACTGAATTGACACATTGAAATGTATATGTGCTCTTAGTGACTGGAAGCCAAAGAAGGGGTGAAATAGACATATAAAATATAATTTATTGACTTGTGCTTCAACTTTTAAGTCGGTTGAAACAATGTTGTCTGCAGGCCTCGGGAAATTTTTGCTGCATATTGCCTCCAGCCTTCAAAACCTGGAACAAAAAAGATTGAAAGCCTTTTCAGCCAGTTGGAATAAAAAAAATCACAGAAATCCAAAACATGCAGGCTTCCAAAACTCGCTATACAATAGCTATTAGCTGAATTATGCCCGAGATTGACCTAATGTTACCAAGATAATAGAGCACACACCACACACCTGTTAATGAACATAACAATAATGTCTCAAGGAGAATTTATTTATTAGTAGCGATTATGTACATACAACCACCCAGTTGACCTGTCTCGATCTGTTTCACCAGTTGACCTGTTTTGAATTGTGCAACGCACTACTTCCACATTGCCCAGCGTGTGAGCTTGACAACCCCATAGTCACAATGTTGTGACACACAATCATCATTTGATCTATTCCTGCATTGTGATGACCCCCAAATGTAAGTTACCAGCATGTTGATGTTGGCTGTTTTGTGGTGCAAGGGCAAATATGGCCGAAGATTGCCAGGTCATGAGACAAGAGAGAGAGAAAGAAATAGAGAGGAAATGCAGGGAGGACACAAGAGGAACAATGATTATGATAATGCATGGCAAAAGGCCGTGATAATAAAACCATGGTTGAGATATATGGCATTAGTGCAAGGACCAGCATGTTGATGTTGGCTGTTTTGTGGTGCAAGGGCAAATATGGCCGAAGATTGCCAGGTCATGAGACAAGAGAGAGAGAAAGAAATAGAGAGGAAATGCAGGGAGGACACAAGAGGAACAATGATTATGATAATGCATGGCAAAAGGCCGTGATAATAAAACCATGGTTGAGATATATGGCATTAGTGCAAGGGCCTTATGAATGCCCTTGCGTCCAAGGGCTTTGTTTATATAGCCACCACAGCAGTGACCTCTCAGAGTTTTTGCTACAGAATGCCTGGGTATATGACATTAAAAGTGATTCCTTACCAACGAACATTGCTGGCTGAAGTGGTATCTGTTGTCAGTAGGGTAATAGAAAGTGTTTTCATCTAGGCATGTCCGATACCTTGTATTAGATTGAAATGTGAAGCACTGTTAGTGCTTCACTATATCTCTCGCGCAATGGTGGATTGCCACCAGATAAAAGGTATGAATCTGTAGTGTGAACTTGACCTCTAACTTCATTCAGCAGGATCTGTACAGCCGAATTACTGAAAAGGTGATAAAAAGAAATATTAATGACTAATTAAAAATAATGGCAAGAGCAGGGGTGCGACAGCTGCGCCAATGTGATACAATTCCCAATTGTTGTGCCACGCTGTGACAAAATGCTCAGCCAGCCTCAGTTTTGTCAGGTGCATTAATTTCAGCGAAAAATGCAAGCTACGTGCAGTTTGCGCCATCAGTCAGAGTGCCTACACCCTAACTATATGCCTAGAATATACTTAAAATATTCTAGACACCCGCCCTACACTCGTGTGACGCGATCGACCAGATAAAGTAACGCTGGCCGCCCATCGGTCGCTGACCGCAGCGCTATCGGCGGGATGACAAACTTCAAGACAAAAATGCATTGCCACCACACTTCGCCGGAAATGTAAATTTCCCAGCCTGAAAACACGGCTGTGGCTTGTTAGTAACTAAAGCTGGAAGCGTATGCCGGCGTTGCTAGCGACCACGCAGATTGCTTAGCAGTAAGTAGCACATATTTTTTCTTATTTGAAGGTGCATTATCCTGGCCACCGTCCTGGCGATAGATATCCGGTACAGTCCTCGAAAGTATGTGCAGATATATGTACAATGGACATGTGGCAATCTATCATCTGCCACTCCCATGGTGGCAGACACACTGCAGGAGCCAACAAACGGTGTTCAAGTGTCACACCGGTTTCCTCTTTTCGGCGCCTCAAACGAAGTAACTAAGGTTGTCTCAACGAAGGACAGTTTTCAAACCGAGCAAAACTGGACATGTCATAAATTGTAAAATGTGAAGGGCGTTCCTTGTCTGCATTCACTTATATAGAAAGGACATGTAATATCTCTGCAGGGGAGCGACCACTTGGATTCCACAAACAGGACTTCAACGGGGCTGGTGAATGCCTCAATGATTTAGGGTCAAGAATCTTTAGGGCAGTAGGTGTCGCAGACTAATGGGCTATTGTCCCTTAGTATAGGCGAGTGCGTTTCAGGCTGCGATACAAGTTCATCAGATATTTCTTTTCACTACCCCCCATAGCGCGTGACAACACTTACAGAACATTCACGGCTTTTATGCACCTGTTTCTTAATTAAATACGATAGACTCTCGATAATTCAAGCTCTCTATTATTCATACTTTCAGTTCATTAAAACAAAGTTCAATTTTTTGGTCAGCCCTCTTTTCTTTCAACCCACCAGTCGGTTAATTATTACCTCTTGAGGTTCTATACCAGAAAACATTTGCTGCTTTGCTACTACTATTTTAAAATTTACATTTATGCATGCAAATCATAACAGTGTGAAAATGAAAAATAAGCACCTCAGGCCTTCAAAAAAAAACGGGCTTTGCTAGTAAACAAATGTTGGAAATGAAGCACACGCATGGTAAATCGTGAAAAAGCAGTTGGCAATTCACGATTTCTGAAAAAGGTCTGATCAGCAGTAAATGGCCAATAAACTTGTGGACCCTACATCTCTGCTTTCTGTTCATTGCATGCAGTTAGGGTTCAAGTCCTATGCCTAATTATAATGTGTGGTGTCACCTCACCTGAAGTTGTACATCTGAGAACTTTCGATAAGTAAACAAAATTCAGAGGTGCGTTTGAGTTCGAATTGACAAGAGTCGACTGTACTTGGTGTGTGGTACGAGGGTTTGCTTGGTGTCAAGATTAGGCCTATTAGTTTTTTTTTTTGGCATTACGAGACATTGACCATGCACTTGAATTTCAGTTTGGAATGTCTTTTTTTTTTCGGAGAATAAAGCACACATGCTTTGCTTTTTTGTGGATTAAGTTGGAACCAGTTTTCCTCTGCTAATTCTGAGACCTTGCTCAAACCCAGCTGAATCTGCCACTCGCACATTACCAGGTTACAAGACACAGCCAATCTTGACATTATCACCATACGTGCAGTAAAATGTATTGCCGAGAATAGACAAGTGCAAGGAATTCATTTTTATAATAAAAAGTGTACCACCTTGCTAATTATACTACCTTGCAGCACTCCCGCTTATACAAATGTTTGGAAAAGAATGCTGCCCACTCGGACACCAGATGTCCGACTGGACAAGTAACGTTTCATAATAAGGAACATTCTGCCACGCATATTACGGGGAGACAAGTCTCCTAATATTCCAAAGCACCACGCCTTGTTTTAAGCCCTTTCGATATCGAAGTACAAAGAAAGTACTGTTTGTGGACGAACATTTCTCGGACTTGTGCTTCTCTACATATCAGGTCGTCGGTGACGGATGTACCCTCTCGAAACCAGCACTAAAATTGGTCGAGCAGATTGTTTGAAGAATAGGTACAAGACAGCGGTTTATCATTTTTTCAGAAAGTTTACAGAGGCAGCTAGCAAGTGCCATGATGATCCTATAACTCGTAAAGGAGGAAGGGTTCTTGCCCTGTTTCAAAATGAAAATAACAGTAACCTCTTTTCAAGTAAGGATATGTGCCAGACAACCAGATAACATTGTACAAGGAAAGTAAGGTTATTTGTGTTTCAAGAGGTAGGTTTTTCAACATTTGGAATCTGGGGGAGAATTACTGCAGTAGTTTGGTATTGTTAGTAGCTCAGCTAAGCTGAGAGGTAGGTTGTATACCTCGTATTATATACGTTTAGGTTCTATTTTCTGCTTTTGTATTTTGTATCTTCGGAAAGCCTCACTTATAATGCGCCGAGGAAGTTCACCTGATCTTCCAAGCTGTCTCCCTGTGTGTTTACCAAGGAGTGAATGTGCATGGTCTTCCTGCTACCCTACTAACCATGTTCCAGACTTTTGCCGCCTGCGTGTATGAATTGATGCTCGATAAATACTTGTGCCAACTTTCTCTTCTCGTTTGTCGACGTGTCCTCCTGCCTTAAGACGGATTTTGAGAAGAGTTGCTACTCTAAGACACTTTTTTTTAAATATTCACCCTAGAGCAAAGAAACTTGAGCTGTTTATGGAACTTTTTATGCTGATTTCAAATGTATAATTAGTTTTCTTGCAAGTTACACACTTTTCGCTCTGCGACATGACAATGTGAAAACCTTAACCCTTTTGCCCACCCCCCCTCTCTGCTCATCCTTAAACTTCTGTAATTTTTTACCATTCATAGTTCATAATGCTTCAAATAAAGTGTAGAGTGGAAATAACTAATTAGGAAGCACATACAAAATATGTACTATGAGTGAAAAATAATAGACATAAGAAGTCTATAATTCACCTACCTAGTAAAGGCATACATACAACTTTTTATTATACAATAAAAGATTGAAATTTAAACAAAATAATTGCATTTGTCATACTTTGAATAAAATTTGGGCGAAATTTCATTCAGATCCGAGCACTAGAAGTGCCCGAAAAAAAGGGGGCACATTGGAAAAAATGGCAAAATTTGTGTTATGAGAAAAACGAGTTTTAAAGTTGGAACTCAGTTTTTATTTATGAAAGGTATTATTAAATCAGATGAAATGTTCACACCAAAAAGAACAATCTTTCTTGTAGTGGCCACTGCGAGTAAAATATGCCAGCACCATGAGTTTGTCCCTCTCGGCTTTTTCGAGCAGACTCCTCAATGACGTTTCGCTCACAGACAGGGCAATGAAACACTTGCGAAACTTTGGCTCCATCTGGCAGAGCCTTGTGCCAAAAGCAAGCTAGGAAGAAGTTTGACAGGACTGCGAAATAAAAACCAAGTCCAGTGTCATGCCACTTTGCAGCCATGTTTTTGCCTCATACCGTCGTACATAGTGCCAATGGCGTCCCTGCTAAGTTCTCTCACTGCGAGCTCTTTCGACCTCTCAAGATGGGCGCTGACGTCATCAATTGCCGCATCACGAACTTTCAGGCTGACGGGAGTGAATGACTTTTGATGCATTGGCTTTCGCAAGCCAACAACTGCCGCAAATCGGACCTCACACACCAAAAAAATTTATTTCTGGCCTTGACACATTGTGAAAATATAAATATTGAGCTGCTGGGCACTTATATACTATATTTACTGTGATATGGTGAAAAGTATGGAATGCACATGCCGACGTCACATTTCATGCACTGTGTGCACACCGCGCTGTCTTGAAGCGCACTGTCATGAAGCGTCAACATTCTTCTACGACCAGGTTCGTTTGGCTTGTTGTTCCATCTTGTCAGGTAGCTTTGAGCAATTTGCCTTCGGAAGTTAAGTTGAGCGATGCTTGATCCTGAGCTGCGGATTAGCACCCAGCCACTACTTACGGCTACGTCACAGAGCCTAGTAAACATAGGCCACCACCATTTATTTCCACAGATTGCTATTCAGTAGGTACCTACATTTGCGTCCATCTAAGAAGTGCCTCCCATAAAGCTGTTATACGGAGTAATGGCATTAGGGTGATTGATTGATTGATATGTGGGGTTTAACGTCCCAAAACCACTATATGATTATGAGAGACGCCGTAGTGGAGGGCTCCGGAAATTTAGACCACCTGGGGTTCTTTAACGTGCACCCAAATCTGAGCACACGGGCCTACAACATTTTCGCCTCCATCGGAAATGCAGCCGCCGCAGCCGGGATTCGAACCCGCGCCCTGCGGGTCAGCAGCCGAGTACCTTAGCCACTAGACCACCGCGGCGGGGCGTATGGCATTAGGGTGAGGGACTTGATCTTTTTATTCTGCGCGCGGGAATACCTATCTGCAGAGGACATGTGTTTTACGCCATGCACGGTGCTTGCAATTGTTACGACAGAGTTGTCCATCCAGCGTACGATCATTATCCCATCATCCGAAAGTGCGTGCTCTTCGTATCCATGAGTCATGCGCTTGATCAAATCAGGCTGAGCGATGGGGCACATGGTTCCTTTGGCACACGGTTTTGCCTCACTGTGCCATAGTTCTTTTCTTGCAGGCACCTGAGTGCAGGCTGGGGAAGTGATTGTTGAAATAAAAATGGAATGGCGGTACGAACTCCAACTAGAAATTCTACCATTTTATGGAAAGGCACTGCCACTTTTCTGAAGCCTTTTCATAAGGCGTGCTTGTTACAGTGTCTTCCCATTTTCCTAGGTATACTTCAGCCATGATGATCAAGTTTGCTAGGTAGCCATTTTTCGCATTCAGGCGAAAAATGGCTATCACTTTGTAGCCAAAGCAGATAGGTTTTCCGCGAAATAACTGCTTGCAGCCATGACTACCCAATATTCTATTATGCTTTTGTCGTAACTCAACCGACGCACCGGCTGAAAGTGCTGCAGGAACTTTGCCTTTAGAAATTTCATCAGGAGGCACAACCTTTTCAGCTTGTCGCTCAAGGTAAGGCTCATATTGTCGGCACAATGAAGAAACCTTATGATTTGCACGAAATGGTTTCTTTGCAAATGAAAATACGTGACGCGTTCCTAGGGCAGTTTTTTGTTTACAGCGAAAGTTGTACATGGCTAGCAGAAAGGAAAACCAGTCCGGCAGCGGTGTTACGAGCAATCTCCATTGGCTGTCTTATCACTTACGTTGTTCGCAGTATCGTACCCAAGCACGCGTGCTATTGGTTGTGTTGTGACGTCGTCCATCCTGTCGCAGCCGTGGCGCTGAGCACACATGCATCAGTTTCTTCTGAAACCTGCCACATGGGTATTCAAAGGACAGCTCTAGGAGAACGGCGACAGTAGAAGAGTCTGAAAGCTCGCATTCGCCAAGACAATGGGGCAGCCCGGGCACAAAAACAGGCCAGGGAGGTCGAGAGCCTGCAGCATCTGCGTACCGATAATCCGCAGCCTTCAAAGCTGCGCTAAATCACGAACAGGAACGCAAGTGCCGGAGGCAGGCGGATCCTGCAAACCACGCAGCCGAATTAGCGTGCAATTTCAAAGGCTTACAAAAACGCGGCGTCAATGTGATGATTACGGAAGCGAGCTCACCGGGACAAACGCCAGGTTTCAACTAGTTTCTCCCGTGCCACATTGACTTTGGTTGCGACCTCTGTGACCGCCTGCGGTTCCAGAACAACTAATGTGATTATGGCATTGCGAAACGCATTTAACCATTCATTACACTCCGCCATGATCGCGATCATAAGAGACATAATGTATGGCATGTAAAATAAACACTGCGGTAATTAAGCCAAATATGTGTCTAACCTCATCAAGAAGCACGCAGATGTAACCAATAATTGTGAAAGGCCCAAGAGAAGCATCGGTTGAACCCAGTGCCGAACACCGGGGCCACACATTTCAATTTTCGCTGGTTAACCACTTGGACGCAGTGCTTGGGCAATGATTTTTGTTTGTTAATTTTTTTATCAAATGCACGGCTTTTTAGTGCCATCGCACACACTCTTAGACAAATAGCGAGATCCCGCAGCGGCTTTACTAATGATGGAGCGCATGCCCAAATCGGCCATTGCCCAATACTTGGCTCGTAACGTAGCGATTTTTGAGCTAGTAGCGTCGTTCGTCGGCACAAGAAAAGCTGACCTGAAAAATTGATTGTAATTCCAAGTCATGTGCGGCGCTATAGTTGACCTTAATTACCGATCAGCATGCTTAAAAGGTGTTGCAGGATCACTTCAAGAGTTTACAATGCACAAGGCGTTGCTTGACGATTTTCGCTACCATAAAAATACATTTTCAGTGCAGCTGCAGCATGCTCACTGTGATGACACAAAGCAGTTTTTAAATACTGTCGATCATTATTAAGTATAGTATTTGCTATATCAAACTCCCACCCAGAAGAACATCCACTATATTGGGTACTGCATCGAACCATGGAAAGTTAATTGCTTCAAAGCACGGGCCTAAGTGTAAACAATATCCGAAGGCACCAGAATGAGGAGTGATTTGGCCTCGTTGCAACGTTCGCATTTTCTTCATTGTTGGCTTCAGCATGCACTGAAGGGGTACTACTGCAGAATACATCTATTTTAGGGGAAAATCAGGCAGCACTGTAGATATATTAGAGAAAGCAACAGACACAACATGCGCTTGCCATTTTCACCTTATCCTTTAATTATGGTGCTATTTGATTTCTTTCTCGTAAAAAAACTGCATGGCGAAAATTCAATCTTGGAAAATGCAGCACAGTCCCATCTTTAAGCAGGCTACTGTACAAATTTTTTGTAGAACAGGCAGGCCTGCGAAAAAAAAAAAGAGCTTGATTGAAGCTGCAGATGCAGGTTGTTGTTGCCCCATTGTGTATCAGAAGATGCTCTGCATAGACACATAAAAAATATTACTGGAGAAATTAGTCATACCAATAGAAAACAATTATACTCAGCAGAGCATTAATGCAGTATTGTTTGTTACTTTGGAAACGGTTTTGTTTGTTTCTTTGTTGATGCAACCGCATAATTCTGTATAACATGGAAAAATCTCAGCTCGCAATTTGTCACCTGAGTTGTGATCCCCACAGGGCTTGTTTCATCGTACATTTACCGTGCAACAGAAAGTTTCTTTTCATTTGCTGCATTGCATGAAACATGGCTAGAACTGTACATGGACTGTACTTGCATGTGTGGCATAAATTAACCTACATGAGAAACAGAAATATGAATTTCAGTTTATTTTAAGGCGCTCAAGAATGTCACCTTCTACTTTGATGCTGACAGGTAAGAGAGAGGAAACTATATTTTTTCATACAATGTGAACAAATTAGAAATTCTTCGTTGTTGCAAACTCGTTCAGCAAGAAGGCAAAAGCCAGTGATTTGTGCACCATAGGAGTCATATGAAATAAGACACACTGATTACGGGCTCGTTACAAGCCATTTTATGGATGTTTCCCAGGAAGACATGCTTTCTTAGCCCCTTTGCCATAGCAAGCATGCAGTAATAAACAAGGCACCCAACATGGGAGGCTTTACATGTATGAGTGTTTTTTGGGTGCATTGAAGGCCACAGAGGACAATTAATCTATCTGTGATAAAATACAGTGTACCCCGTGGTATAAATGGCAATGCATCTTATCTTGCTTCCTGCAACAAGGTGAAGCATGATAAAAATAAGGCACATCTTTCCTTTATAGTTGAATACATGTGGTAATCAAGCTTTCAGAATTGAGAAGTTGTAAGACACTGATTTCTTATATAAGCAAATAGTATGTGCCAGCGTGAAAGAATACGACGTTCGTGTAGCTCGTGCTTGCTGGGTTTCTGCTCCAACCAGCTCGTTGTGGGTAACGCTTCGTCAATGTTAATAACAACTGTTTGTAGGCATACTCGCTTGTCGCATTATGACAAGTCCTAGAGAAGTGACTTTCGTGGCCGGGATCAAACTGCCGAACTTCGGGTCAGCAGGTGAGCATCTTAGCCCCTGATCCACCATGGTGGACGTAACTTTAAGCAGTCGTACAACTCTGGGGTTGAAAAATTGACTGCTTTACAGAATGCCTGGGTTCACTTTTGGCTTTAATTGTGATTTTTTATTTTTTATGGTCCAGAAATACTTTACTCACCAGCATTGTCAGTAAAACGGGCAGTGAATGTTTTTTTTTCACGCAAGCTCTTTAAAGTTATTAGGGTAAGATTTACAATGTCTGTTTTAGCTATACTTGAGAAGGCAAAGCCTTACTGTGGGCTCATAACCTGTGGGCCATGCCCGCATTTCATGGGTATGCACCAGATGTGTATGAAAAAGGGTTTCATGATTTACCTGACAGGTATTTCGTGTCATTCAAGTCCTGATGCCTCAGTCATGTTTGTCATACACTCATACTTTTGCATGCCAGTTTTGGTATGTACAAGTAAGAGAGTTTATATAGTCAAGAGTCCAACGGAATCCCGTCGGACTCTTGACTGAGGTCACTGTGAACTAGGCTTCCGTGTGGGTAGCCGAAACGTCTTTTTTAGTTTTGTGTATTTCACCTTGGTCGGCGTTTTGGTATTTGTTATTTTGCACTAGTAAGAGAGGTGATCACGCGAGCACCCAGACATAGGCAGCTAGCTAGATGAATAGGTAAAAACGGTCAAAATACTTTTATTTCGCTAAAAAAATGCTTTGGTACTCAGATGGTGCACACACTTATTTAAAACCGAATTGTAAGATCACTTGGAACATAGTAAAAGACTGTGCATGTGACAACCTTTTTCATATTTCAAACGTAGAGCTGTTTAAGCAGAGGATTGGTTTGCGATGTGAGAACAAAAATAAGCATCATAATGAACCAGCACATGCTTTTTGGCCTCTTGTTCATCTTTGTCCTGCTGTGCTTCACTCCCAGTACACATGCGCCGATACGTCCGGCATGGGATTCATTAACACTGATGGACTAGAGATGCAGTACAAAAAAAAAAAACAAAATGTTCGGAAAAAAAATCTCAATAAAATTGCATTCGAATCTATGTACTGACAAATCGAAAACAACCACTCGGCTATACAGACACGCTAGCAGAATTTATCATAGCTTTTTACAGTATAGTGTGCAAGGTGTTTGGAAAGAGAAGCGAGAGTGAGGAACAGGGAAAAAAAGTGGGGAGAGAGAAAGGTGTCGCATAGAAAGAATGACGAAGAAACAGAATAAAAAAGTGAGGGAAAAAGGTGAAAAAAAAGGAAATAGAATGTAATATAAATAGACAACAAGATAAATTGAAAGAAAGAAGACAGGAAGAATAAATAAAAAATGGGAGAATGAAATAAACTAATCACTCAGAACAAAGGGGGTTGTTCAGTATCACTTCTTTGAGGCTTGGCACAACTATTGAAAATCTGCCTCAAATTTTTTTGTCCCATTGTTATCACATGAGAAAAACACTGCACTGGTTGCAGATTAAATCAGATGCCTGAAACATGTGTTCCACCAACCTTTCTTGAGTGACCAAGCCTGGACAAAAGACACTGAAGCTCATACTTTTATTCTAAATAAAAGTAGGTTCCCTAGTTGAGGCTGACTGACGAGGCCCTGCGATCGACCATGAGAATCGTCTCTGGAGAAAAATTAATGCGGACTTTTTTTCTTTTGTCGCTGCTAAATTTCGCAAGGTATCATGCGAGCATGTTCAGCACTTCAGCAGCTGTTTTGTACTTTACAAGGAAGAAAGTTGTGTCACTTTGCTAAATGACACTTGCACTTATTTCTTGCCTCTTGCCCTTGATAATGTGCTCAGGTGAATTACACAGATGTAACTGGTCTCGAGCTTGTGTTCCACAAGCACCCTAAGCACCCTATGCAGCCAGAACATAACGGTGTAGATGTTTTTTATTTCATAATGAGCATGCATATTTCAGCTATTCTGAAAGCCGGCATCGTCTACTCTCTCAAATTTTGATGACCAATTTCTTTTAAAAATGTCCCATATATAAGATGCGGTAAAAAAGCCTTTTAAATTACATTATTTGGTGTTTGTCATCCCCTCTTTCACTTCAAGTTTCTGCACTATGCTAGCCTTTCAGGACTAAACTTTGTGATTGTCATTCACCAGATCAAGGGAGTTTGATACCTTTGGTTTTCTTCCAATGGTGTGCTTTTTTATTAGGATAGTTGCCAGGCGTAGTGGTGTCTATTCATTTTTCTTGCGTTCTAGTTTTTTCGCTGTGTTGATTTCAACATGCATACAACGCATCTGCACAGTTATTTGAAAATAGTCAGCACAACAGCAGATAAAGCAACACCAGTGACACGAAGGCAAGCAAAGGCTTCCAATTGAAATTTTATACAACATACAATATATAGCCCCCACCCAAAATAATAACATGCGCATTGGTAGAGGAAAAAAGTAAGTGAAGGGGCACTGAAACAAACAAAAAAACTAAAGCAAAATAGCACATGGCGATGAATACAGGTAAGCTAGTTCTTTAACAGATAGTAACATCGAAGGTTCAATCTCACCAGCTTCCTTTAGCTGTTCATGCAGCCTCAATGATAATCCTGGTGCTATCATAAAGTTGAGCTGCAAGAGCTTGTGTTTTTGCGAACAGAGGCCGGCAACCACATTCTCAACAATGAGAAGCCAAAGAACTATCTCTATGGACAATATTTATGGACAATATTTCTATGGACCTGTCTTTGGACAATATTCCTGCAACCCTATATTTAGGCACCCGTCTATTTGGCCCCCATAACTGTCGGCACAGAACCAAGGTATCCTGTAATCGATGCCTACTGCACAGTCAACAATGTTTTGCCGTGCAGAGCTTGGCTATGGTTCAAAGGTTTTCCAACAACATTAGTTCAAGCACATAACTGAGATTGCTTATTCAGTGCGTTGGTCAAACAGGAAAGTTTTTAACCAGATGGCTACAGAAAAATTTGCAAACAGTAATGTACAAGGGTAGAAACGTTTGTTTGGCTTCTCATAATTAGAAAACGATTGCCAGAACCTGTCTGAGAAAACACAAGATCTTACCAGTCATCCTCATGATGGCACCTGTGCCCCGCCGCAGTGGTCTAGTGGCTAAGGTATTCGGCTGCTGACCCGCAGGTCGCGGGATCGAATCCCGGCTGCAGCGGCTGCATTTCTGATGGAGGCAGAAATGTTATAGGCCCGTGTTCTCAGATTTGGGTGCACGTTAAAGAGCCCCCGGACATCTAAATTTCCGGAGCCCTCCACTACGGCGTCTCTCATAATCATATGGTGGTTTCTGGACGTCCAATCCTACAAATAAATAAATCATCATGATGACACCCAGAACCTTCAATACTTTAGACTGTAAAGAACTGGCTTACCTGGATTTATTGGCTAGTTCTATGTCACTGCTTTTTTTTTGTGGTCTCAGTGATTGTATGCTTTACTTCGATTTTTTGGTTTTCAGCATAAGCATGTTGTTTTTATCTCGGGTGTAGGCAACACATGGGAGTTGAGATAAGTTTCAATTGGATGTCGGCGCTAATCCTCGTCTAACTTGTGCTGCTGTGTTTAGCACTGAGCAGTTTCAAGTATCAAATACCAACTAGTCCGCAGCCGCATATAATGCTCCATGCCAAGAAACCCTGGAGTGTTAGCCGCATGCTCAAAGTCGAAAGTTTTTTCCTCGCTCGTGCAGCCATTGAAGCGAATAACGAGGCTTGATTGAGCATGCGAGTGTCACATGGGTACTTTCTATCAAAAGTAAATTTATGGACCATGATTGACTCATCTCCGCATCTAATGCAATCAGGAAACTTGGACTGAATAGCCATCAAATTTATATCGTGTGATGCCTGTACTTAGAAATCAGAAATGGTCGGCAGCTTTTCTGAATGATCTAGTGGTTAAAGTACCGCGCATTTAACAACTAAGGTGATACGATTTTGATGCTACTACGCATGTAAACTGAAGTATTCGACGAACAAGCGCAAGAATCTGAGCAGATTGCCGAACGGGCACGCAAAACACAAAACTACAAGCGCACCCAGCAAAACTGGCAACAGGTACGGACTGGATGAATGGATGGATGGATGTGGCTGTACCCTTTAGATCGGGCGGCGGCTAACGCCACCTAGCCGTAATACTCAGTGAACTAACCATTAGATTAACTCTTTTTTTTTTCTTAATATAGTGGGGTTGGGGATTCGTACTTTGCAGTGAAGGAATTAATTTTCACTCGTGCCTTAACTTTCGCCACCAATCGGATAACCTCCTTCTAGTTAAGTCTACCCGCTTAAAGCCTATTTCTCCCTACCTTCCCTAAACCCCAGTGCTTTTAAAAACTCTGCGCCATCATCCTGAACTATAGGGTGAAGCCCTTTACAGAACATTATCAAGTGTTCGGCAGTTTCTTCTTTTTCTCCACACACAGTGCACACTGTGTCTACCCCTTCGCATTTGGCCTGATATGTCTTGGTTCGCAATACTCCCTTCCTGGTCTCAAACAGTAGAGAACTACACCGAGTATTATCATTGATCTTTTCCTTGGCAATTTCCTGCTTAAAAGTTCGATAAATCTCTAGTGCGGACTTCTTAATCATGCCAATTCTCCACATATCGGTGTCGGCTTCCTTCACCTTCATTTTAACCGATAATTCTTTTTGGTTTGGCCCCCTGCTGTTTTCCTAGTATTTTCCAGTCAATTTTCTGGTTGGCTTTTTCCATTCTGTATCGACATTCTTCATGTACAAGTAGCTGAAAACCTTCCTAGCCCAACGCTCCTCCCCCATTTCTCTCCATCGCTTCTCAAATTTTATCTTGCTGCTAGCTTCCTTGCCCTCAAATGATGTCTATCCTATATCACCTTGTATTCCCTGATTTGGTGTATTCCCGTGAGCTCCTAAGGCAAGCCTACCTATTCCACGTCTTAATTTTCTTCGTGTTAACAGAAGATGGCCCAACTACGTGACGCTATACTTCCAAGGGTGTTCCTGAAGGCGGAGTTCTTAGCCCGACGCTATTCAATCTTGCACTCATTGGCCTTGCTGAATACTTGCCAAGCACCATTAAAATCTCAACATACGCAGACCACATCTGTGTCTGGACTTCGGCAGTCACACGTCCTCGTATACGTTCCCGGCATCAAAAAGCAGCAACTATGATTGCCAACTACTTGTTAAAACAAGGTCTCAGCATATCACCAGAAAAAAGCGCGCCGGTGGCCTTCACTCTTAAAGCAATGACCCCTTATGTCATCTCAATCAGCGGGCGACCGATTTCTTACGCGAAAACCCAGCGGTTTCTGGGCATCATTATTGATAGGGACCTCTGTTGGAGTCCGCATGTGACCTATATGAAGAAGCGCCTGACTGCTATTTCCCGACTGTTCAAGTTCCTGGCAGAAAAGATGGGGTACATGCATACATATACATACATACACATACATATACATACACATACATATACGCACATACATACACAGACATAAATACATTAAAGTAAAACGGGCTTCCATATTTAAATACCATTGGTTATAGTGATTCTCGAGAGCGTTTATTGTCGGTGACTGATGCGATTCCAGTTGGAATGTGGTTCCCCTCGATCGCGGTGCGTGGTGAAAATGATTGGGAGAATGTGTTCGATCTTGAAAACAGAGCGCCTACTCTATATGGCGTTGATCTGTGCGGTGGGGAGTATACCGTGGCGGAAGAAGGAATGCACCGTGAGAAGTTGATTGATAATATACCTATATTACGAAACAAGTTCTGGCAAGCAATTTTCCGACGCGTGCGTGAAGATGGGAGAGAAAGAATGGGGTGAAGGGTTAATTTTGCTTGCATCTGCAGTCCCACAACACACAGGCAGCGTATTCTAGCTTTGGTCAATGTAAGGTTTTGTAAAGTATTAGTGGAACAGAAGAAGATATGGCGGAAATGTTGCGGCGTAGATAGCGTGGCATGCGGTTAACATGGATGATTTACTCTGCGTGCACACTACAAATTAGAATAAATGGAATGTGGATACTTAAGCTGTAATGGAACGCCACTAAGATAATAAGAGGGAGGAGGAAAGTTAGCGTTCGTCATTTAGTGCACCAGTTATACCAGATAGATCAGATTGGAGAGCGTTAGTAGCATTATCGGTTTTAATTTCGAGAAAGCTCACGCAGTTATCAACGAAAAGAAAGATCTGCGAGGAGACATCAGAGGAAAGATCCTTAATGTCGATTAAAAACAGGTCCGAGGACGGAATCTTTTGGCACCCCAGAACTTACGGGAGTAAAGGGTGAATCATGGCCATTAGCACTAACAAATCGTAAGTGGTCGAGAAGCAAGCACCTAATCCACCAGAAAAGGTTGGGGCCGAGGTTAAGAAAGCCGAGTTTGTGAAGTAGCTGTTTATGACAGACCTGATCAAATGCTTCAGAAAAGTCCAAGAGTATGCAGCCCGCGCGTGATGGTTCGTCAATGTGGTGCAGTTTATGTGTGAATGAGAAAGCCCAGTTTCGCATGAGTATGTTTTGCGAAAACCATGTTGGGCAAGCGTGAACAATGAGTTATCTTCTAAATGACTACCTTATTTATATAGTACACGCTCATGAAATGTACAGGTTAGTGAAATCGGTCTGTAATTAGGAGGTGAGGTTTTGCGGCCAGATTTATGAAGCGGAACCAGCTTCCCAGTCAATTTATAGGTTCGATGTGTCAAGAGATTTGCGAGAGATCTTTTTCAGCAAAATGGAACTGTAGGCAGAAGTACTCTTCAAAAATGTAGTACAAACAGAGTCGTAACCAGGAGACGAATAATGTAATGAGTGTAATGAATCGATTAGTTTACCGATACCTGATACATCAATAAAGATTGAATGCATAAGCGGAAAACCGACATGACACAAATCAGGTGAGTGCATATTTGATGTAAAACAAAAAAAAAATTGAACAAAAGAGTCATTTAATGTGGAAGCACAGATTGTTAGGCATTTGGTCGCCGTTATGGTCCTGAATCGCAATAATGTAATCTGTCACTGGATATATGAGGGGCTAGAACTTTTTAACATTGTCCTGTAGCACAGAACGAAGAGTAGATGACAAGAAGTTATTTTCAAGGGATTTCAGTGCTTGTAAATGTCTCCAAGGCCGACTAATAGGCGTGCCATCTGAAGTCGGTTTGCCACGAAGTTAGTGGTGATGTATTGAGGTGGTGGTGATGCTTCGCTTTGGAATATGTATCTGCTAGTTCATGCACTTTGTTAAAAAAAAAAAAAACTCCAGTTAACTTCAACCAACCGGTAATCGAAATCCTGCAAGAAGTGATCGAGAAACATGGCGAGTTCACTGTTAATAACCTGAAGGTTAGCTCTTTGGTAATCTAATATCATTACCTTTCTAACTTTAAAATATGGAGCGTATAAGTGAAAATTAAAAGGTGATCACTATTTCCTGGCAAGTGAACAATACGAGACACAAAATCTGGATTAGTTGCAAATAATAAATCGGGAGTGTTAAAAACCGTCGTAGACTGGTTGCATTTGTTATTGGGTGAGTGACAGAGAACACAGGTTCAAAAATTCGTCAGCCTGGCCAGAGGGCGGTTATACACAAGGTGATTGAGAGTGCCACGAAATGGGAAGTGAGCATGAATGAAGTTCATAGCATCTGGTAGTTGATTAATGAACGACGAAGGTTAATCCGAGGAGCGATAGCACACTTCTAGGATTAATTCATGGTGATCAAGTGAGGCGTGAAAAGTTTATTTCAAGGTCCACGTGAATAGGAATACAGGAAAATGGGACATCTTTTCGGATTGCAAGTAAGACGCCACGGCTGCGTTTGGTTGAGCGGTCACACCGAGAGAAAAAAGTCGCCGGATGTCATGTTCCAAACACAAAGGCGACCTTCCTTGGACGATGGGGCAGGGGGGTGAGACGAAAATTGAAGTCGTTTGTGACACCCTCCTTCCCACTTAGCATACAAGCGACATGCGCTCGTGCCTTCTTTCAGGTCCGCTGGCCGCTTGGAGGATGCGATCAATCGTAAAATTTTGCTAATTTTTTTTGAGTTTCATGAAGAGGCGAAAGTTGAGCTGACTGATTTCTCAGTTAGACGAACTTCGTTCGGTTTCCGCCCTGGGCTGGTTCCCGATCGAATTTCTTCTTACTGAGAAATCAGTCAGCTCAACTTTCGCCTCTTTGCTGGATTCCGTGCTGACCGTTGTGCCCTCGCGATCTCCGACAACAGTGCAGCTCTGACCGACTGGGTGGTCTTACGCCACTTCCTGACGCCGGTCCCCGACGACGACGACAGCGTAGCTATGGCCGACTGGATTAGCCTTACGCCATCTGCTGTTGCCGACAAGAGCTCTCGCCAGTGGTGCCCCGTCCTCGGACTCGTGCGCCTCTTTCTTTCTCTCTCTCTCTCTCTTTATATATTGACCCGTGTCTACATATGGACAAAAACGATGATGGGGGGATTTAGCGGACACCAGGTAGTGGGCCTCTGGCTTGACGCGAGAACGAAGAAGATCGTGTACCTCAGCTGTTGAGAACACGCTGCTTTCACTGCCTCAAGGCGTACTTGTGCTTTGTTCGCGTTGTACTGCGACACTGGTGGAGGTGCTGGCCCGCGACCCCGCCTGATGCTCCACACTCCCACGGGGAGCCGTTCATCCAGCCCAGAAGCACTTGTCGACACTCCCGTGCATCGCTTCAGTCGTCGCTTGCGAGGCCTCCTTCCAGAGTTCACTCTCTCACAGGAACACTCTACAAAGCACCGCTCAGATCTACCGATGGCCACCGCCAATCCACAACAGTTACTACGAGACAGTAGTTTGCCAACCCCATCTCAGGTAACCTTTTTTTCACCGCTGGTGCCTGATCACTTTGGTGGTGGAGCACATGAAGACGTCGAAGAATGGCTTGATCACTATGAACGTGTCGCTAACACCAACCAGTGGTCCCTTGAACAAAGGCTTTCCCGCGCCTACTTTTATCTCGACGACAGCGCTAAAACTTGGTACGAGAACAGAGAAGGCAGTTTGTCATCATGGAGCGACTTTAAAAGAGGGATGATTGACACATTTGCCGATGTCGACCGGCGCGAACGTGCGCAGCATTTACTCGAGCTACGGGTTCAGAAACCCAATGAAACGGTCGCAATGTTCACTGAGGACATGGCACGTCTATTCCGTAAAGCTGACCCGCACATGACCGACGACAAAAAGTTGCGCTACCTCATGCGCGGCGTTAAAGAGCAACTGTTCGCCGGACTTTTGCGGAACCCGCCAAGCACCGTGACAGACTTCATCAAAGAAGCTACGGCTATTGAACGGGCGCTTCACCTACGATGCCGACAACACGATCGCTTGTCCAGCAGCGCCCACATGCAAGTCGCCGCTACGGCATCTGACAATCAAAGCTCATTGCGCGATTTGATAAGAGAGATTGTTCGCGAAGAGCTGCTGAAGTTCCGGAATCCGGTCACGGAACCACCCACGGCGTCTGTCGCTGAAGTCGTCCGCGAAGAAATACGCCAAGCGTTTTCAACAGCTGATCCTACTGACGATCAGCGACCTATGAGCTACGAAGCCGCGCTTCGCCGCCCGCCGCCCGTTGCGCCGTCGTACCGCCAGCCATCGGCAGCCATTCCTTGGTCGCCACAAGAACAGACAACGCGACGACCTGCCGTCGTACCGCCGTACGAAATGCCGCCGTACCAAGAGCCGTCTCCCAACGAGACACGGCATTTGCCACATTACGAGCCGTTGCGGCGTCCACAGCTTCGTAAAACAGACGCCTGGCGCACTGTAGATAGGCGCCCGCTTTGTTTTACTTGCGGAGGTGTGGGCCACATTTCCCGCCATTGCTGGCACCGCGTAGATGTGTTTCGACCTCTTCGGCAATGGTCTGACGATCGACGCGCCAACGACGGCTACGCACCACGCCGGGACACTCATTCTCAAGGACTCCCCTTGTCTCAGTCCCACTTTGACAACCGCCGTGCCAATAATGACGACAGTGTGCCTGATTACCAGCCAGGTTTGGGACGTCGACCACGCTCTCCGTCTCCGGCATATTCGCCTTCGTCGCGCCACCGAACTACAGCCGACGTCAGTGGAAGGAGGTCACCAAGTCCACGCCGGGGAAACTGAAGGCGGCGACCTCCGGGGGTGAGGTTGCAGGCCGTCAAGGCGACGAAAAAAAGCCCCCGTTACTTGTACCACAGCACGCCGTAAAACCGAGAAGTTGTAACACCGACGAAACTGTGACCACAGATCTTACCGTTTCGGTAGACGGACAGCAAGTAACAGCCTTAGTTGACACCGGCGCCGACTTTTCTATCATAAGTGAAAACCTTGCCGTACGCCTCAAAAAAGTGAAGACTACGTGGACGGGACCTCACCTGAGGACAGCAGGCGGCCAGCTGTTGATGCCTGTCGGAAGGTGTACAGCAAGACTCGACATCGGTGGCTCTTCTTTCGTGGCGACGTTCGTCATCCTCACCTCGTGTTGCAAGGACTTGATCATAGGGATGGACTTTTTAAGAGAATATGGTGCCGTCATCAACATCCTGGACCGTTCAATTACATACCGCAACAGCCCTGGTTTAGTTGACTGTTCAGACGCAATAAGCAACACTTTACGTATAATTGATGATGATGTGGTCGTCCCGCCCCGGTCATGCACTCTTGTTTCAGTAGAAGGCGACGACGCGTTTGATGGCGAAGGAATTGCTGACTAAATTGGCTCGCTGCTATTTAGTCATGGCATTTTGGTCGCACGAGGTATTGTCCGTCTCACTGGTGGACGCACGAATTTACTTCTGACGAACTTTAGTGCTGAGCGCCGGCACCTTCCGAAGGGCACAGCTATCGCTTCGTACGACAATATTGTAGAAATGCGAGGCAGTTTATGTTTGTCGGTATTGGACGAAGAGCCTAATCAAGAACCAGAACCCATTCTCGATGTTGGCACCACTCTGTCAAAGGACGAGCGACAGAGACTTCTTCAGCTGCTAGCCGAATTCCGCGACTGCTTTTCAACGACATCACGAGTTGGTCGAACACCTTTGACAAAGCCCCGAATAATCACTGAGGACACGGTGAGACCTATTCACCAGAACCCTTATCGTGTAGCTTCAAAGGAACGCGAAGCCATACAACAAGTCGCGAAAATGCTTGCAGATGACGTCATTCAACCGTCGCAGAGCCCCTGGGCATCGCCTGTAGTGCTAGTAAAGAAAAAGACGGCACCCTGCGTTTTTGCGTGGACTACAGGAAGCTGAATCAGGGGACCAAGAAAGATGTGTACCCGCTCCCACGTATTGATGACTCCCTTGACAGACTTCGGCACGCTCCCTACTTTTCTTCCATGGACCTGAGGAGTGGTTACTGGCAGATCGAGGTAGACCCAAGAGACCGAGAGAAAACCGCTTTTGTGACCCCAGATGGTTTATACGAATTTAAAGTCTTGCCTTTCGGTTTGTGCTCCGCGCCCGCAACTTTTCAAAGGCTTATGGACACGGTACTTTCGGGATTGAAGTGGAAGACGTGCCTAGTCTATCTGGACGACGTTACAGTGTTTTCGACCACTTTTGACGAGCATCTCAAAAGGCCGGAAGTTGTTTTACGTGCCATACGGTTCGCGGGCCTAACATTGAAACCAGAAAAGTGCTATTTCTTTTTTCACGAACTTCAGTTTCTCGGTCACGTCGTCAGCAACGCAGGCGTCCAGCCCAATCCTGGAAAAATTGCCGCCGTCGCACAGTTCCCAGTACCCTCCAATAAGAAGGCTGTCAGGCGCTTCCTAGGCCTTTGTGCCTATTATCGCCGGTTTATCGCAGACTTCGCCCGCATCGCGTCGCCACTAACTCGCCTCACAAGAGATGATGTTGCCTTTGAGTGGAAAGAAGAACAGGAGGCTGCCTTTAATGACCTGCGTCAACGTCTCCAAGCGCCCCCTGTGCTCGTCCACTTCGACGAAGAAGCCCCGACGATGCTTCACACAGACGCTAGCAATGTAGGTCTTGGGGCTGTGCTTGTGCAACGGCAAGAGGACACAGAAAGAGTGATCGCCTACGTAAGCCGAACGCTAACACGCGCAGAGGCTAGCTATTCAACAACAGAGAAAGAATGCCTCGCCGTAGTATGGGCAGTAATGAAATTTCGCCCGTACTTGTATGGCCGACACTTCAAAGTTATTAGTGACCATCACTCCCTTTGCTGGTTAACTAATCTAAAAGATCCCACCGGCCGATTAGCGCGTTGGAGCCTAAAACTGCAAGAGTTTGACATGACGGTCGTGCACAAGTCAGGAAAGCGACATATGGACGCTGACTGTCTGTCCCGTTCACCCATTGAGTCGGCAACCCTACCCGAGGAGGAGGAAACGGCATTTCTCGGTGCCCTCGACACGACCGCCATTGCGCAGCAACGACGTGACGACACTGAGTTGCTTGGCTTAATTAACTACTTGGAAGGCAGATCTCAGAAGGCGCCAAGAGTTTTCGCAAGAGCATTGTCATCGTTTTGTTTACGGGGCGGAGTACTTTACAAAAGAAACTTTTCGTCGACAGGATCCACCTATCTGCTCGTCATACCAGCAGCGCTTCGTACCGAAATATTCAAAGCATGCCACAACGAGGTGACCTCTGGCCATTTGGGTTACATGAGAACATTGGCCAGAGTACAGCAAAGGTATTACTGGCCGAGACTAACCACAGCCGTGAAGTACCACGTTCGTACCTGTCTCGACTGCCAGCGACGCAAGTCACCACCGACTAAACCAGCTGGCCTACTGCAACCCGTGCAGATCCCAACAGCTCCATTCTACCAGATAGGCATGGGCATTTTGGGCCCACTTCCTATTTTCACTGCAGGAAACCGCTGGGTTATCGTCGCGACGGATTATCTGACCCGTTATGCCGAGACAAAAGCTATTCAGAGAGGTACAGCAGCGGAGGTGGCAAGATTATTCATCGAAAATATTGTACTGAGGCAAGGTGCACCAACCGTCGTGATCACAGACAGAGGAACCGCATTTATGGCAGCTCTTTTGGATCACGTCCTGATGCTGAGTGGAACAACGCATCGTAAGACCACTGCCTACCACCCACAAACAAACGGGCTGACGGAGCGTCTGAACAAAACCATTGAAGACATGCTTTCGATGTACGTAAACATTGAACACAAAAATTGGGATGAAATCTTGCCATACATAACGTTTGCGTACAACACGGCCAAGAAGAAACGACCCGCATGACCCCGTTCAGCCTCGTTCATGGACAAGAAGTACGAACTATGTTAGATGCGATGCTGCTGCACGAAAGTGACGACATCGACCCAGACGCCAACACGTTTACGGAACGCGCGGAAGAAGCTAGACAACTGGCACGTTTACGGATCCGCCAGCAGCAAGAGTACAATGCAGGCCGCTACAATGCTCACCGCAGAGCAGTTGTCTATCAAACTGGCGACAAAGTATGGATTTGGACGCCCGTACGGAAACGAGGACTATCAGAAAAGCTCTTAAGAAGATACTTTGGGCCATACCGAGTGCTGCGACAACTCAGTGACGTCACTTACGAAGTTGTTCCCGACAATTCGTGTAGTACCAATCGTCGCCAGCACCATCCTGAACTCGTTCACGTAGTGCGCATGAAGCCTTACGTCAGCGAGTGATTGCGTGAGACTTATCTTTTAACAAAAACTGCATTATTGACTTCGCATCGGGTCGATGCTCTTTGAGAGGGAGGCAAATGACCCGTGTCTACATGTGGACAAAAACGATGATGGGGGGATTTAGTGGACACCAGGTAGTGGGCCTCTGGCTTGACGCGAGAACGAAGAAGATCGTGTACCTCAGCTGTTGAGAACAAGCTGCTTTCGGTGCCTCAAGGCGTACTTGTGCTTTGTTCGCGTTGTACTGCGACAATATATATATATATATATATATATATATATATATATATATATATATATATATATATATATATATATATATATATATATATATATATATATATATATATATATATATATATCGCCAAGCGAGCTCCTACAATGTTCCCAGCATTGTGTGACATTAACGCAGTATTGGATGTAGCTGCCTCATGCGACCTTGAGGCAAGCACACCGGAGCAACTCAGGCAGCTTTGGTCATCTCTGATCGAGCTCTCACACCAGCTCGACTGCTTCGCGTTGGTGATCTCTGCGTTGCCACCTGCCACCTCACAATCACCAGCCGTCGGCGAACTACCGGAATTCCATGGGGTCCGGAACGACGCCGACAGCTGGGTGGCAACCGTCAACGCGATAGCAATGCGCGAGGCCTGGACGAAATCTCAGAAATGGACTGTGGCCGTAGACCATCTTCGGGAAGGTGCAGCGGCGTGGCACCGGTATGAAGGCTTCAAGCAGAAGTCCTGGGTGGAGTGGAGCTCCAAGCTCATAGCTGCCTTCGGCCGGACACTCTCCGATCTCCCTTCCACCACCCAGTCCAACCTGACCGGTATCGAGGATGGAGGACAAGCAGGGTTCCATGTCGAGAATCCAGCTGAGCACTCCAGTTCTCCACATGAGCTTCCAGACTCGTCGCTGGTACCGGACCGAAATCCATCGGCCACCCCGTCCTCTTTTGTGGGGGGAGATACAGAGGGGCACAAGGTGGCTTGACTCTTCGTCAACGCGCCCGCTACCATATATCGAGCTCAAGTGGGGCGGCAGCTCGATGTCTCATCGCAGTCCTCCGGTCTGACAACAGGCAACAAGACCACCCTCGAGCCTCAGCAATTCACATGGCGGCCTTCGAACCCGACACCTCCTGGGCAAGTGGAGTCGTTCACCCCTGTCCTGCCGGATGGGTCACGACATGACCCACCCTACCTGCCTACGATACCAACAGTTCCCACTGATAGCAGCGAGGTGAGGCCTTCGTACGCCCCTGGTGTCTGCAGCATGATGTGCAGTTATGGAGGCGTTAACTTGTATGGACGCCGCGGTACAGAACAACCAAGGAGCATCTTGCTTCCTTGTGGCCGCAGAACAAGAGGAGCCAAAAATGGCAGCGCAGAGGCTTCTGCGTCAAAGCATGATGGCCGGCAATCGCAGCCTGTCCAGAACGCCGACGGGAATAAAGACCAGTGCCCCAAACTGCACCAACTGAATTGCCTGCTGCTGCGGCCACCTCGAGACAGTCAAGGTCGCCCACCAGAGTGTTAAACAGCCCCACTAGGCGAGTCATGGCGTACGCGAGAGAGACCCCACAGACACAGCCAATACCGCCCGCCAGAGACGGTATTGGCAACTCAGGGCTCCGGGCCTGCGGGCCGAAGACGACCATTGCGAAACACTCAATAGCGTCCACTAGAGCCATCGTCGCCCGACTTTCTACGCAAGACACAAAAACCAACACGACAAAGTCAATGGCGTCCCCCAGAGACATCATCGCCTTACTTTCAGCGGAAGACGCATCGTTGCCATGACCAGCCTGTGCGAGGCAGCCAATGCCGCCCACCAGAATACACCCTGACATATCTTTAAGCAGAGGCGCACCATGGCGTAGACCAATCGGCTCGAGGCAGCGAGTGTGTCCAACAGAGACACTTCCCCCAGACCGTTACTCCATGTTGCATTGTGGTTCGGGACGACCACCACGATGCAGCCAAGCCCACCAAGCAGAAACTTTGCCGCCAGCTCCGCGCGCGCAGTCATGGCCGAGTGTCAAGACGATGAAAGACACTGGGGCTCGGGCGCGTGGGCAGCTAAGAAAAGGTAGAGGAAAAAGAGGCAGAACAAGAACAGCTGGCCCAGTATCGGGTGTTGTCTCTTGTTTTCTGTCTCACTCATCACAATATTATATATATATATATATATATATATATATATATATATATATATATATATATATATATATATTTATATACCTTCTAATCCTATCCTTTTAATTCCTCCTTACCCCATCCCTTGTGAGCTACTGTTGAGGTGTCGCACCATATGCAGACAGATACCGGGCTCACCTTTCTCTTCTTTTCCCTTGTATAACCACACAAGTAAAATTCGATCGGCCCAAAGAAAATGAACTTTTCTTTATTGCAGATTTTGTATAAAAATGCCGACATAAACGTAGTTCTCGCTCTCTGTTGCGCTTCCCTCCATGGTATCTTTTCCCAAAGACCACATCAAGAAGTACGGACAGTTGCTATTAGTCTAAGCGGAAGTCGTAGGCTCTTCTTGCTCGACCAATCGCAACGTAATTGTGGCTAGCGTGGACAATCGAACGGCGCGTCACGCGAAGGCCTTGAGAGAAAGAGGGATTGTTTCTTGAAAGAGGGAAAGAGGAATTGTAGCCCTACCACTTGTAGAATAGTTGATCGCTTCGGAATTCTGCGCACGATGCGCGTGTTTGCTTGAAATGTTTTGAAAGATATCGGAGGTGGTTTGCGGGCCCTTTAAGACGTATTTCATGAGTCAAAGCTCATTATTCCGGCAAAAGTGTGTTTTTAAAATCTTTTTTTTCTTCTATAATGAGATTGACAATCATTGTGATTTTCAGCATGTGCCTTTAGTGAACTTCTCATGCGAAATAAAATGGTAAGCAGCCGGGTGTCAGTTCCTAGGGAACTGCAGACAAAAGCTCTTTTAGTTTTAGTAAGAGTGACTTTAACCAACAGTTTGAGTTTAATTACAATATTCAGTTTCTTGTTGTGGAACTAAATTATACTTCTGAAAGCAAGTAAGCTGCGGCGGCTGCATTTCCGATGGAGGCGGTAATGTTGTAGGCCCGTGTGCTCAGATATGGGCGCACCATAAAGAACCCCAGGTGATGAAAATCTTCAACACCCTTCACTACGGCGTCTCTCATAATCAAATCGTGGTTTTGGGACGTTAAACCCCGCAAATCAATCAGTAAAAAACAAAAAAATATGATTTTTCGAAAAACCCTGTTTTTCAACAATGTTACAAGCTGCCACTCTAGCGTCGCCAACGCGAAGTCGGCGACGGGAATGACAGCAGGTTGGTGAGTTCCGTACGCAAGCAGAGACGTGAGAAAACAAAACAAACTTTACTCTGGTGATATTGCAGCACACGGGATCTAATACAACCCTTCAATACAACTAACAAAATACAAAAACACTTGATACAACTAAAAAAACATATAAAAACAATAAATCAGCTTACGCGAGAGAACTATTACAAACTACACAAACTAACACCAATAGACTACGGGGGAGAAAGTTCGAAGATATAAACAGGTGAACGCATACGTGTGATGACCGGCCGCGTTGCGTCCCCGACGATCGGATGCGAGAAGTCGAAGAGAGTTTTGGCACGACTGCGATGTCGGCGGTGTTGCAACGCTGGTGGCTCCGGGAGTCTAGTGCTTGCAGGTGACTTCGAGCAGGTTGAGCTAACTCGAGGTGAAGTCCCGATGTCTACGTTGCAGACGGTAATATCGCGTCACAACTAGACGAACGGCTAAGTTAAGGTGGCCAGCCGATACAGAGCCACACTAAAAATTTCTAGAAGAGATGCTTGTTGATCTGTTTCTACACCATGTTGGTCAGCGACTAGTCTGCCTAGCAGGGCAAAATCCTGCGCTTAAATCCCCCTCGTGTCTCCTCGCTCTCTTTCTTGGGGACAAGAGACCTCTACATGGGTCCAATCATGCGCGTTTAATTGATGGAAACTCCGCCCCAAAAATATTTTGACCCCTCCCCTTTTTAATTAGGAGAGGGCCCTCAACTATCGAGAGTGACAACCTGTTGGGTTGTTGTCATACGGCTTGGCCACCAGAGGTTTTCCTACGCTTTTCCCCGTGGGAACTGTCAAACCGTTTGGCTCTCAGCCGGTGCGTCTCGTAGTCTAATCCTTGTTCGGGGTACATCGCGGCCTTCTACGACCTTGCAGACGCCGCCGCAGTTACAAAAGGATCAACCGTCGGCGGCGACGTTCTAAGAAGAGCACCCCATTCTGCACTTCTCGGCTCCCTTTCATGCGCCCGCCGTTCTCACGGTCAGTGAGGGAGTACGGCGCCCGTTAATTGCCGTGACGCGGTGTCGCCAAAAAATGGCCGTCCGTGACAGACACATGTTCCCTTGAACCCCAATAGTTTTTATTACATACCATATTGAAAAAAAAAACAGAACAAATGAATGAATGGAAACTGTCTAGCAAGGCAAACAGCAGAACAAATGTTTGTGCTGGAACTTTTTGTTGCACCACACACAAAAAAGAAATTTACACAAAACATTTACAGCACACCACAGTTACGATTCCAGTTTTAGTCGCAGTGGTGGTTTGCATTTGTGGGCCTCAAGCGCAATCAACAGTTACACGTAGAAGTGCATACGTTTTTTTTTTTCAGCAAGATTCCTTTGCGTGAAAAAATACACAGTGTGTCTCTGGCTTCTCTTGGCTGTGATTACTCATGCGTGGTCTTTCTGTTAGCTTATTCTTTTCCATACCCGGAATCTCCTAAGGGTTAAGACAACACGTTCCTACCAGGCGAGTGTCTGCAAAGTGCAGAATAAGGTAAGCTTAATGCTCTTCACTATGTACACTACAATAGCGCAATGAAAAATAAGAAGCACAGAAAAAAGCAGGAAATTTGTTGTCCCTGTCAGAGGTACTACGTCGGAAGCAGCGCAAGGAGGCCATCAGGCATTTTAATTTTTTCCCTACCTTCTATGCAATTCTTTGCGTGTTTACCTGCAGAGAGAGAGAAAGAAATCATGAGCATTATAATAAGTTTTGGTTTCGTCACTTAAGCAGAAGTTGCAGTTCAATACTTTCAAGCAAAAATTCAAGTATACAGATAGGCGAACAGTAAGTTTGAGGTTTGAGGCAAATGTGAACCAAATACACTCAGACCTCATTATAACGAAGTTGCATCGTTCACGAAAATAAGTTTGTTTTATCTGAAAGTTTGTTATAAAGGTATATTCACAACACTATATCTATTGCAAGATTAGTCCTCATTACCTTTGTTATAACCGATATTTCATTATGTCAGGCTTCGTTATATTTTGTTTGACTCTCGCTATAACAAAGTCCACTACAACAAAATTTTTCCCTCAGTCATTACTTTTTAATTAGCTCGGGAGTTCATCGTGACAGACGCCACTGTGCGTGAACCTGTCTGCCGGAATGCTTTCAGCCCGATATCGGCGCTTAATCTGGAGCAGAGAGCACCGCGTTTCCATGCCGGTGTACTGGTGAGCTGCTGTCAGACATTTTTCAGGCGGTTCAGGCAGTTCGCTGTGGATGGGCTACTAGGACCCTTTTCTCTGTTGAGTGGGCTTCAATGGCATGAGACAACGTTACTGTAGTGGTTCTCACGGCGCCAGAACTTGAATGCAGACATTAACTCCGAACGATGTTCATCTCATCGGCCATCTTATCCTCAGAGCCTCAACTTCCCTCTTCTCCGGACTCTATCTTCTCGCCTTGCGTTACAGATCAGAGTCTTCGAGGCGTAGGCAGGGTACACCATCGTGTGGTACGCCCCATAGGACATTTCGCCAATGCCCCTCATCAACGAGTGACCCAATTTCTGCGCCCGCTCATGCGGGCAGGACACTGAGATAGCGAGTCACCTGACTCGCGCGAGCAGTGGTTACCGCCTTCCTCGGATTCTTCATGTTGGGAAACGAGCGGCCGTAAAAGCCCAACATAGAGTCACTGTATAAGCTACCTTATATGCTACTTATAGGTAGCATATACATTAACTCTAGCCGAAGAAATTTGCGCAAATTCCAGCTCTATCAGTCATTCCTCCATTATGTAAATACCCCTCCGTATATAGAAACGCCCCACGATTGAACTTGAATTTCCACCGCAATAAATGCAATGCATTTAGAAACACGCTCGCGCTGACTTGGAACCACCTAAAGGCACGACCACACGTCTGCGTTTCAGCCAGTAACGTACCAACTCTTTCGCACGTTGGGGGGGCTGACCTACCTCGCTCGTTAGCCGGGATATATATATTATGAGGTCACGTCCGGTACGGCAGCAACCAGGTTATTCTTTAATCCAGACGCACGAGCTAGAGAGCCAGCCCGCGTGACATACTATGATGATGATCACTACAATGGTTTGGTCATACAGATGAAGATGAAGTACATAGTCAGCGCTCACACTATATATATATATATATATATATATATATATATATATATATATATATATATATATATATATATATATATATATATATATATATATATATATATATATATATATATATATATATATATATATATATATATATATATATATATATATATATATAACCCTACACAGAAAATTCACACAGTGGCAATGTTAGCAAACTTTCTCTATCTTGTAACATAGCCTTATAACAACTTTGTTCTCTCGTAAGGACACATTGAGTGATTACACAAGCGATAGAAACCTTCGCCTTACTTGTTGGTTTCTCCATCGTGCAGCCTAGAGTGACCGAGCACTGTAGAAAGTGGGGGGCCAACTTTTCACAGTAGGGGGGGGGGGGGGCTCGCACCCTCTGCCCCTCCCCCCGGCTGATACGCCTATGGTTGCAGAAGCTCGTGGCTTTTTGGCGGGCTGCAACGCGTTCTTTAACACCCAAGGCGTCATGCAGGCTCGTATCCGCACGAGGTGCACATGATTACATATTAATCAATCAATCATGTTTCATCGTTTCCTTAACTCCCCCACAGCATATGCATCGCTCTTCTTCAATTTGTGCCCAATGTTACGTCGTTGAAGACATCATTGGTGTCCTCTGTGAGTGTACTAAATACGCATCAGAAAGACAATCTCTGAAGACGGCCTTAAAAAAATTAAGGCATATTCACGGGGTGAATGATGATGAATGGGCGAAGCTCCGGAGGGATTCATCGGTAAACTGTGAATCTTCCGTGTAATTCGCCCAGTCGATCATCATGTAAAGACGTTAGCAGCGCTGTGTGTGTATATACACAAATCAACTTTTATTTGTTCTTAGACGATGGATGGCTTGCGATGTCTGCGAGCGCGCGCTGCTGCCGCCTTGCGCTCTCTCCGCTGTGCAGCCTTATCCATCCGGCAACTCCGAGCGCGCGCCAACAGCGAACGGATTTTATTACAACGCTCCCCCTAGCGTACGTCGCCGCACTGAATCGAACGATTGCCTTCAACCAATGACACGCGCCATATGTGACATCATTCCTATTTTATAAGATCTCGCGTCTTTCATCAACTACAAGTACCGCTTTCTAGTTTATAACATCTTGCATCTTTTCATCATCAGCTACAAGTACCACCATTTAGTAAACACTACAAGAACTAAACGAGAGGTGGCTACATGGATGGATGGATGGATGTGGCTGTACCCCTTAGAACGGGCGGCGGCTAACGCCACCTAGCCGTAATACTTAGTGAACTAACCATTACATTTATCTTTTTTCTCCCTTTAAATAATGAAGTTGAGGATTCGTACTTCGCAATGAAGGGTTTAATTTTCACTCGTGCCTTGACTTTAGCCACCAATCAGATAACCTCCTTCTAGTTAAGTCTACCCGCTTAAAGTCTATTTTGCCCTCGCTGTCCCTAAATCCCAGTGCTTTGAAAAACTCTGCGCCATCATCCTGAACTATAGGGTGAAGCTCTTTACAGAACATTATCAAGTGTTCGGCAGTTTCTTCTTCCTCTCCACACGCACTGCATACTGTGTCGACCCCTTCGTATTTGGCCCGATATGTCTTGGTTCGCAGTACTCCCGTCCTGGCATCAAACAGTAGAGAACTACCCCGAGTATTATCATAGATCCTTTCCTTGGCAATTTCCTGCTTAAAAGTTCGATAGATCTCTAGTGCGGACTTCTTAATCATGCCCATTCTCCACATGTCAGTCTCTGTTTCCTTCACTTTTTTCTTAACCGATAGTTCTTTTTGGTTTGGCCACCTGCTGTTTTCTAAGTATTTACCAGTCAACTTCCTGGTTCGCTTCCTCCATTTTGTATCGACATTCTTCATGTACAAGTAGCTGAAAACCTTCCTAGCCCAACGCTCTTCCCCCATTTCTCTCAATCGCTTCTCAAATTTTATCTTGCTGCTAGCTTCCCTGCCCTCAAATGATGTTCATCCCATATCACCTTGTACTCCCTGATTTGGTGTATTCCCTCGAGCTCCTAAAGCAAGCCTACCTATTCCACGTTGCTTAATTTCTAATCTTGCTTGAACTTCTGATCACATGCACAAGACCGCATTGCTGAACGTCAGCCCAGGAACCATGACCCCTTTCCATATTCCTCTCACAACATCATACCTATTGTAATTACACAGTGCCCTATTTTTCATGACTGCTGCATTCCTGTTACCTTTATTCGTCACGTATATTTCGTGTTCCCTCAGATACTCGGCCCCATTGCTTATCCATACGCCCAGATATTTGTATTTATCTGTTATCTCTAGCGTGACCTCCTGTATTCTAAGCTCACTACCTTCGTTGTCATTGAAAATCATGACTGCTGACTTTCCCTACTGAATCTAAAATCTAACCTATCTCCCTCATTACCGCAGATGTCCATCAATCTCTGCAAATCTTCCTTGTTGTTGGCCATTAGCACTGTATCATCTGCGTACATTAATGCTGGTAGTGCCTGATCAATAAGTTTTCGTTGTTTTACTAAAGAGAGGTTGAAGCCCAGTCCACTTCCCTCTAATTTTGCCTCTAATCCTTGTAGGTACATCATGAATAATAAGGGTGACAGGGGGCACCCCTGCCTAAGCCCCCGTTTTACCTCTGCCGGCTTGGATACCTGTTTTTCCCAGTTTATAACTACCTTGTTACCTTTATAGACACCCTTTAAAAGATTAGTGACTACATGTTCCACGCCTAGTGTGTCCAGTATTCCCCACAATTCCTCTTGAACCACGCTATCGTACGCTCCCTTGATATCCGAAAATGCTAGCCACAGGGGCCTGTGTTCTTTTTCTGCTATTTCGATGCACTGCGTCAGTGAGAACAGATTGTCTTCCAACCTCCTGTGTTTCCGAAACCCATTCTGCAGTTCCCCCAGCACCCCCTCATCCTCTATCCACGCCTGCAGTCTTTCCTTTATAATATGCATCGCCAGCCTGTAGACCACTGATGTCACTGTTATAAGACGGTAGTTGTTTATGTCAGCTTTGTCCCCCTTTCCTTTATAGATCATGCTCATCCTGCTAAGTTTCCATCCATCGGGAACTTCACCATCGATTATTATTGTACTCACTGCCTCTCTCAAAGCCTGGTTAGACTTCGGACCTAATGTTTTTATCAGCCTAATTGGAATGCCATCTGGGCCTGTTGATGTACTACTAGGAACCCTTTTCTCAGCCCTTTCCCACTCTTGTTGTGAAAATGGAGCCATTGCACCACTTGATTGGTCTTTCTCTATTGTGGTGCATAAAGTACTTCTTTGTTGAAATTTTTCTGTCACCCTTGTTCTTATATATTCAATAGCTTCGTCCCTTTCTAGCCTAGCACCTTGGGCTGTAGTTATAAAGTTCTGCTCTAGGCTCGTCTCATTTCTTAGGGAGTTTAGATGGTTCCAAAATATCGCAGCTGCCTTTCTATCTTTTTTATGTACTTCTGCCAGCCACTGAGCTCCCTTCCTTCTAATCTTTTCATTGATCAGAAGGGATGCATCCCTTCTACAGCTTAGAAAGGTTGCCCATTTTCTTTCCACATCATCTGCGGTTCACCCTGCTGCTTAGCATGTCTGTGTTCCCTAGAGGCTTCCTGACGTTTTGCTATGGCTCTCTTAACTTCCTCATCCCACCAACCTTTTGGTTTGTGTCTTCTTTTCCGGGGTGACTTGTCACGCGTCTTAGCAATCTCTATCTCAAAGAGTCTAATTAGATTCGTGTATGTCCACACTGTCTTATTATCCTCCGTGATTACTTTCTCAATTTGTTAAGTGGCTATTTCAATTTGCCTTTCTGGATAAAAATTTTCCTGTAGTTGCTCATCTTGTCTCCTTCCCACTTTCACTGCTCTTCCAAACTTAGCTTGATACGTTTGTGATCGCTACCCAGACTTCTGTAGCCACCTTCATCTATGTGCATTTCCCTGGGCTTATCATACATCCTATGTGACATCAGTGCATAATCTATCGTCGACTGAAGCCTTCCTACCTCCCATGTTATTTGCCCTTCACACTTCTCGGTACTGTTGCAAATGATCAAATCAAGCCTTTCACACATATCCATGATCATTTTGCCTGTCGGGTCGGTATACCCATCTATATCTTCTATGTGCGCTTTCATGTCTCCTAGTATAATTATCTCGCACTCTCTTCCTAACTACTGAATGTCCTTTGATATACACTCTACCATTGCCTGGTTTTCCTCTCTGGCCTTTGCTCCCGTCCACAAGTACACGAAACCAAGGAGTGTCATTTGACCTGCCACTTTCCCTTTTAGCCATAAATGTTCCTTGCACTCCTGCTTGACCCTTTGCCAGTCTGTACTTTTATGAATGAATGCCCCAATACCACCCCCCTTTCTGCTGCCTTCTGTTCTATTACAATACTCCCACGCGTAGTCCGGATTGTTCGGAGGTTGTTCCATGTCCCTGAGATGTGTTTCTACAAAACCGTATACCATCGGCCTCTCTTCCCTTAGCTGTTCTTCTATCTCTTCCCACTTCAGCCTGTTCCTACCACCCTGCATGTTAATATACCCTATGTCTGAATTGGCTCGGCACTCGTGGCTACGTCTATTTATGCCCCGGACTCTACGCATCTTAGATATTGGTGCCACTTTGGAATCGTATCTGTCCATACCACCTGTCGAAGAGTCTCCCTGGTTGTTATCCTCGTTACTAGCTATCCTGCACCCCGAAGGGCTCGCTTGCCCCCCAAAAAAGCTACTGCGCGTCCTGCAAGTCACCAACGCACCTCATGACCTAGCCGCCCATCGAAGTGAATTCTGTCTCGTTGAAAACCCCCCCACCTATGCACCTCTCTGTTTATTTCCACCACCTCAAAGCCTTTCTCTCGACTCATCCGCCATATCTCTTGGTTTGCCTTGACCACCGCTCTTTGCAGGTTGCTATCTCGCACCGGTACCTCCGGTATCGTGCATATCACTACCTGCACCTTAGGAGAAGTGGCGCGCACGTCATCGACGCCTTTCGCCAGTGTGGCTGCTAGTCCTGCTGCATCTTCATTTAGGACATCGTTTAAACTGCTTGAAATTATCACGAGGTTGCGTCTATCAGCTGTCGTTTTGAGCTTTGCGCTCGCTTGCTTCATGACTGCTTCCAGCTTGCGTCCTGGGAACGCCCCAACTGCAACCCTCTTGTCACCTCTTACCCTCTCTTTGATGGCTTTTGTGCATCGATTTCAATTTGAGTCCCCGGCGATTATCACATGCTGTGACTTTTCCGCTGGAGCGTTCTGCACCTGGGGGCTACTTGCACCTGTGACGCCGGCTCTTTTGTTCCCTTCCTGCCCCACCACTACCTCGCTGAAGCTGGGCCTTGCGACAATTGAACCGGCTGAACCTGTTTTTTCGAAGCTTGCTTGCTTTTCCTTCTCCACCGTTCTGGTTGCCGGTTCCTTACTGTTCTCTCGGTAGGTCGCTTCTTTGTTCAGCTTCGCTAGCACTTCCTCGGCGGACTTCAGTCTTTCTCCCATTGCCCTTGTTTTTTCTTGCTCTGTCGCCAACGCAGTCTCGAGTTTGGCGATTCTCATCAGCAGTTCACTCTGGGCAACCATCATTTTCTCCATTTTTTCCTCGACCTCACATTGCCTACACTTCGCGTCAGCCTCTTCTCCATCCGCTTCTACGCTTGGGTCCACTTTCAAACCCACTCCACATCCTGAACACTTTACAGACTTTTTAACCATGCCTTTCTGACACCAATTGTCCCTATACTCGATAATTACTAAACTCGAGCCCTGCACTACGAAAAAAAAGAAAGTCCAAGCTCTACTACAAAAATTTGCGTGTTCAATGTACGCGCACCTCCCCAATGGGGTGGCAAAAAAAAAAAAAAACAACAACAAAATTCAAACACACACACCCGCACTAACTAATAAATACCTGGTGACTGGTCCCGAAAAAGCCGTACCATAAAATAAGTGCTACGAAGATTTCAACCGCTGCCTTATAATTATAGAGACAAGCTCAAAACATGCAACAACACTTATCTGCGCAGTCGATCCGGAGCGCTCAAAAAACACGTCCATCCACCTTGACAGCCTGAACTGAACTACATACAGGAGACGGTACCGCAATCTAGTGAACACTGCAAGAACTAAACTAGAGGTGGCTACATACAGGCTACAGGGGACGCACAGCCCACGCCCTAAGGAGCTTCGCCCCTAAAATGCAACAGGACACAAACTTGTGAGTTAAAAAATATTCTATTCCCATTGGAGAACACCTCCAATGCGCTAGACTCTACAAAAGCTCTATTGACATTCTTACGGGCAACAGGCTTGAACGAAACGTTGTAAATAGCGCAATGTGTGTGAGTGAGTGTATGTGTTATGTGATTGTAATTGCGTGTATGTAACTGTACGTGTTGTGTGTTTATCAGTGTATATATCAATGTCATCATCTGGCAACTGGGCCCCACAGCGGTGGTGTAGTGGCTAAGGTACTCGGCTGCTGACCCGCAGGTCGCGGGCTTGAATCCCGGCTGCGGCGGCTGCATTTCCGATGGAGGCTGAAATGCTGTAGGCCCATGTGCTCAGATTAGGGTACACGTTAAAGAACCCCAGGTGGTCGAAATTGCCGGAGCCCTCCACTACGGCGTCTCTCATAATCATATGGTTGTTTTGGGACGTTAAACCCCACATATCAATCAATCACCCGGCAACTGGAGTAGCCTGTCAGGTGAAAAACCAGGCAAACCTCTCCAGCTTCCCATTGAATGATTATCTCTCTTTGAAGAACCTCGCTTTATAACTACGCGTCAAATACAACCTGGCCAAGCTGCTACCCGAAATTAAGTGTTCTCTTTCTCCATGGGGAGCGCGCGTGGCGCCGAGTCTTCCAATTCACTCGCTGGAACGCGTACGTGTGCTCGGACCTTTTAGTCCCCGTTCGAGTTGCACCGTGACCCTTTCCGCGGGTGCTTACCAAGTGTCGGTCACGAGTCGCGGTTTAGGCGCCGTCAGCTAGCGCAACGATCTTTCGGTTATCTCGCAAGCGATCCTACAGGAAACGAACCGTCTCCGGCGAGGCGCGTTTCTTGCGACGGATCTCTGAATTCGATCGGCGGGTAGAAAAGAAAAAAGGTGCCGCCGCCGCCTGTTTAGGGGTATCAGGCAGCTTACATCCGGTTGTGCCAAACTCGGAGATAAGCTGTCCTCGACAACGAGGAGAATAATTTTCAGCTGAAGCAATCGCTAAAAAAAAAAAAACGCGTTAGCCACAAATGAGTTTTTTTTTTTTTTCAAGCGAAGTTTGTACTGATTGACCTGCGTAGCTGGTGATGATCAAAAAAAAAAAAAACCTCCTCAACCACAGCTACCAAAGAAATAATGAATACAACTTAACAAATTTTCTCTTTAGGCATGGGGTCACCATGCCTGAAACCGGGTACCTCTCCCATCCGAAAACAGGTGTCGTGAACATAACCCCGAGCATTCATGCCCACCCTATGAGAACTAAACGGAAGCATACATAAGAATGTGATCTGTTGACGGTGCAGGAAAAGAAAAATGGGGACCCCAAGTTTTCGCCGTTGAACGCGATAGCGACATCGTGTTCATAGTGCGTATACTTCTGAACTTGCTATGCTCCCGCTACTGGGTCTTAGGAGAATAGGCGCAGTGACGTGTGCGCATTTCGTAGTGGGCGACTGGCTTTGAACGATGGAGCCACGAAAATCCAAACTTCTGACGCCCCATGGCCACGTGCGCTCGTGCCACGCGTTATTACTGCAACATCAACATCAACATAGAAGACGAAAAGCCGCTTGGAAAAAACTTCTTCTTAATCAGAGCCCAACAAACTGGAAAGACTATCAATTCCTTGCTGGCGTATTTAAGCGTACAGTGAACCGCGCGAAAGAAGAATACGAGAGTAGACATTTTGATTATCTTTCTAAATCAAAGAATAAGCGTGCTTTGTTCGCTTATCTTCGGACAAGAAAAGTACTACCAGCACCTTTAACGTTGCAGTCATGTGTCTTGACGCCGGTAGAAATGAACACCTCTCTGGAAGACATAGCGCAAGGTTTAGAACGCCGCTTCACTGCGAATTTTTCGGCTATTCAGTCCATTCTGGTAAACTTGCATGAATTTCCAGAAGTTTCTTTAGCTGAATTGAATAAGACAGTATTATGCTTACCGAGGACGGCTCCCGGACCAGATGGGATTACGAACTCTATGTTGAAATGTTTACTCCAGGAATCGCCTAATCTTTTGCTAGAACTAGTGAATTACTCTTTGGGGAATGCATGGATACCTCCAGAATGGAAACTTGCCAAAATTGTATTGTTGCTAAAAAATGAAAATGATGCATACACGTTGGATAACATAAGGCCGATCGCACTGACATCAAACTTAGTGAAATTGGTTGAGAGAATCATCAATATACGAATTAATGAACTTATTACAATGAGGTCTATTCTAAGTCCCTGTCAAATTGGGTTCAGGGCTGGTTGTTCAATTTGGGATGCCCACGTTGACTTAGAAAGTAGGCTTCAATTAGCTCGGCTACATAAAAAATATGCTGCTTTAGTTACCTTAGACATCGCTAAAGCATATGATACCGTGGAGCACTGTATTTTGATAGATCGATTAGAATACCTTGATTTTCCATCATACATAGTAGCGTGGGTTCACAATTTTCTCGCAGACAGGAAATTTTATTGTTTTAAAGATGGATTTTCATCATCTACTCATACCCAAACGAGGGGAGTACCGCAAGGCTCGGTGCTTTCCCCGGTGCTATTTAATTTACTAATGAGCACCATCCCACGTAAACAGGATATAACAACTTATGTTTATGCAGACGATATCGCATTTTTTGCAATGGCAGATAACATTCAGACCTTATATGAACGGCTGCAGACTTACCTTATTATATTGGAGAGCTGGCTCGATGGCAACAGCTTTTTACTTAATCCAAGTAAATGTGCCCTCCTTGTTTTCCCGCTGCAATACCCTGTGAACATCTCTCTGTCTTACCATCATGAGGATATACCACAGGTGGAATCTGTTAAATACCTTGGAGTAATTTATCACACATCGCTCAACTGGCGATCTCATATCGAATATATCGCCGGAAAAGGTGTGCGGGCCATTGGCATATTACGTAGGCTAAGTAACTACCGCATAGGTATGAGAAGAGACACATTATTAATGATATATCGCATGTATGTTCGTCCCATTTTGGAATTCGGTTGTGTGCTTTTCTCTGGAGTTCCAGCTTACAAGTTGCGGCCTCTAATTCTTCTGGAAAGAGAAGCTTTACGCTTATGCCTTGGCCTTCCCAAAACAGTCGCCAACAATGTGTTATATCTCGAATCGAGGGTCCCTCCGCTTTCTTGTCGAATTCGCCTTCTGATTGTTCAGACATTCTTAAGAATTTATGAATCACCATTACGACATTCAGAAACAGCCTTTATTTCCACCCCGGAATCATTTTTTGCTGCCAGATGGCCGCGATTTCACATGCCACAAATTATATTTGTGCAAAATTTACTGGAGCCTCTAAACGTACGTATATGCGACATCATGCCGAGTCGTTATAATTCAGCCCCGGTAGAAATTCAATTCGACGACATTTTTCCTAATAATGCCAAATTACTTCCCCATAATATTTTGGATGGTTTACTCCAAGATCACCTGCGCCGTATTACAACGAACGTTATTATTGCTACAGACGCATCGCAATACGACGAAAAGTCAGGGGTTGGTATTTTCAGCCCTATTTTAAATTGGATTTATTCCCTTCGACTACCCGATTTCATACCCGTTTTTGTGGCTGAGTTTCTGGCAGTAGTGCTCGCCTTACGCAAGTTAGATACAGCAATTACATCAGCTGTCATAATAACAGATTCTCTATCTCTTTGTGCGGCACTTTCTGTTGGTGCTGATAATCACGTAACAAAGGCGTTCCGTGCATTAGTACCTGCGCATTTAAGAAAAGTGCGATTAGTTTGGGTGCCTGGACATAAAGGTTTGTTTCTTAATGAAATAGCAGATTCCTTAGCTAAGTTGTCAATCAGCGAACCAATTCTACCGCTCTGTCCATCTTCCGCTTATGTGACTGCTGCTCGATTCCGCAGACGTACGCTTATGCAAGTCTTTAAAGGTTCAGCACTAACAAACTCTACAGAATATCGCCATTTATTATATCCCTGGCGAAGAGACTTTTGCCGCACTCGAAAACAAGAAGTAGCTATCACAAGGCTGCGTTGCCGGGTACCAAATCTAAATTTCTATAAACACAGGTCTGCTCAGGCACCTTCGCCACTGTGTGCATTCTGTGATGAACTGGAAACAATAGACCATTTCTTTTTGACCTGCAGGCGGTTTAACACATTACGAAAAACCCTATTAGAAATACCTTTGCGTGGCATTGGTATGGACTTATCTCTGCCTGTCATTTTGTCTTTTGGAGCTTCCATTTCTGGTTTCTGTAATGGCACAGTATGCGCGGCCGTCCGGGACTATATTGATGAAACTAATAGGTTGACTAATTAACCAGTTTCATTATCTTAACATGTTCACCTAATTATATACGTATAAAATCAGACTAATGCTCTATTCTAAGAATAAATTTGTTTATGTAAATATTTCTATGCATTACATTAAGCACCACACTTGCCTATAGGCTATCGGTAATCTTTCTGTTATAGCTCCATCATTCTAAATCTGAACAGTAAATTTTAAAGCCACTCGATTCTTGGCCAATCCCCCACAGTGGGTATGCGCCACTAACGATAGGAGAACAACAACAACAACAACAACATTTCGCGTTGCATTGCGAAGCAAGTATTCAGTACACGTGTCTTTGGTATAGCAAGCGTGAAAGTTACTTTCACTGCGTTTCAAAGCGGAGGATGTTGGCACCGGCATGTATAACTGTAATCACAAGCAGATCCGTATAAATACCACGAAAAAAAAAAAAGAGGCATGGCTTTGTGGTGAAACGCTCGGTTGAGAAGCAAACGACCCGAGTTCGACCCCTCCTTGCACTCTGGTTTTTTAAAATTTATGATTTTGCATCCTTCTCGATTTTTCGGTCGCGCTCAAGACGACCATTTTTCTGAAGCGTGGAAATTTGGGCAAGTTGGTAGGACATAACTGAATGTAGGAACAGCGCAACCTAGAGGTAGTTACTTCGTAACTACGGAAGCGAAAAAACATGGTTGAAATTCAGCGGTCTTTTCTGTCCTTTCACTTCCGTAGTTACGAAGTAACTACTTCTAGGTTGCGCTGTTCCTACATTCAGTTATGACCATTTTTCGCTCACAACCAACGATGCCGGAGCCGGAATTTCTGTGAAACAAGCCCCTTATTATCGGAAACGCGTTAAAAAGAAAGCAGCAGTGATGCGATTGCCTGGAACCATTCCAGAGAAGGGAGAAAATTGTGTGTGTGTGGGGGGGGGGGGGGGGGCTGTTGGAGGAACCAAAATTATATTTTAGAGCAGGCAGGAATAAAGTATCTCGCATCCGCTGAATGCACATTTACGAGTGGAACAACTGACTTTTGACAATTAAAGCGGCTGAACAATGCAGAGCTATAATTCGCTAATATTATATATACGAGTACGTACAGCTTGGAATACTAATAGCGCAACCGCTTGCAATGCAGAACCAACTGTATAGTGCAGTGTTTGCTCGTTTTCTGTAACTTGTACGAGCCGCACTTCTATTTCATGCTTGCATTTCGTAATATTTGTAAATCATGTGTATATTCAAATATTGTATACTTGTCTGTTCTATACTGATTTGAACATTTCTTTGTGACTTCTGTATGCACATTTCGACCCTGATTGACAGTTATTTTTAACACCTTACATTGTGCACCTTTGTGTTCACAGTGTGCTGGATTCCTGCTAAATTTGTTCTGCTTTATTTTTTTGTTTGGTGTTGTACCTGCTTGCCAAAACTTCTATGCCCACCTGTTAAGGTCTCGGAAAGAAAGTTGAAGTATTAGAAATAAATAAATTGTGAGGAGGTTTATTAGCCGTTAAAGACAGCGACGAGACAGCGTGAAGAACCGTCCAGCGATCGGCACAGCAACGAACCGAAGCACGAGCCGAGAGAGCCGGGCGTTGGCGATGCTGCTCGCTCCAGGCACATCTTCTTCTTCACAATCGCCCCCGCTGAAAAAGGAGCCATCCTGGCGGCTTAAGAAGTTTCAGGCAAAGGCTCATGGTACGGTTTCAGTCGGGAAACCTGGACGATGTCACGTGCACGCCAGCGCATGTCGTCCGATCGGGAAACTGGTTCAATTAGGAAATTAACCGGAGAGGTTTTCTCCAAAACGGTGTAAGGCCCCTTGTACCGGAGGACAAGTTTCGAGGAGAGTCCCGGTGTTTGGTATGGGATGGCAAGCCACACAAGAGACCCTGGGGCATAGCTGGGATCCGGAAGAGAGGTGCTACGGGTTTCTTTCTGGCGTTGTTGCTCTTGCGAGGTGAACGCACGGGCGAGCTGGCGGCACTCTTCGGCTTGTCTAGCAGCATCGGAGATAGGTGGACACTCGGAAGCATCAGGACGGTAAGGAAGTAGGGTATCAATTGTATGGAAAGGCTCACGTCCGTAAAGAAGAAAGAAAGGTGAGAATCCCGTGGTGGTTTGTATTGCGGTGTTATATGCGAACGTGATGTATGGGAGAACATGGTCCCAGTTGCTATGATCAGATGCCACGTACATTGAGAGCATATCACCTAGCGTGCGGTTGAACCGTTCCGTTAGTCCGTTAGTCTGCGGGTGGTATGCTGTCGTTTTCCGATGAATGACGTGGCATTCCGAAAGCAGAGTTTCGACGACCTCGGAAAGGAAAGCGCGGCCTCTGTCACTAAGGAGCTCTCGAAGTGCACCATGTCGAAGGATAAAGCGTTGCAAAATGAAAGAGGCGACATCCTGAGCTGTAGCGCTCGGCAAAGCGGATGTTTCGGCGTAGCATGTCAGGTGGTCAACCGCCACTATAACCCACCGATTACCATCTGGTGTCAATGGAAGGGGACCGTAGAGGTCAACGCCGACGCGATCAAATGGCTTGGCAGGGCATGGAAGTGGCTGCAATGCGCCAGTCGCACGTGGCAGTGTTGATTTACGTCGCTGGCAGTCAGGACAGCACTGCACGAATTTACGTGCAAAATTGTACATGCCGCGCCAGTAATAGCGATGGCGAAGGCGTTCATATGTTTTGAACACTCCGGCGTGGCCACATTGCGGATCGTCGTGAAGGGAGGCGCATACTTGCGATCGTAAAGTGCGTGGAATGACCAGCAACCACCGGCGGCCATCGGGAGCGTAGTTGCGTCGATGAAGAAGTTGATCGCGGATGGCGAAATGGAAAGCTTGACGTCGGAGGGATCGAGATACTGGAAGTTTGGGCGTACCAGATAAATATTCGATAAGAGAGGCGATCCACGGGTCACGACGTTGTTCGGTGGCAATCGAGTCGAGATCTAGCGATGACAAGGTCTACAGGCAAGTGTTTCCGCACGTCTGATCTGGTGGTAAAGGTGAGCGGGACAGAGCATCAGCGTCAGAGTGTTTGCGTCCGCAGCGGTATACGACGCGAATGTCGTACTCCTGGATGCGGAGTGCCCATCGCGCAAGGCGGCCTGAAGGGTCTTTCAACGTGGAGAGCCAGCAAAGCGCGTGGTGATCAGTTACTAGATCGAACGGGCGGCCGTATAAGTACGGCCGGAACTTTCCAAGTGCCCACACCAGGGCCAAACACTTTTTTTCTGTCACGCTGTAAATAGTTTCGGCTTTCGTCAGAGTTCGGCTAGCGTAGGCTACAACGTATTCTGAATAGCCGGGCTTTCGTTGAGCGAGGACCGCGCCTAGCGCGACGCCGCTGGCGTCGGTGTGCACTTCGGTAGGAGCCGTCGGGTCGAAGTGGCGAAGAATAGGTGGGGAAGTGAGCAGACGACGCAGAGTAGTGAAGGCAACGTCACATGCAGGGGACCAGGAGGTAAGGTTCACGTCACCGCGAAGAAGCTTGGTTAACGGTGACATGATAGATGCAAAATTGCGAACAAAGCGCCGGAAATAGGAGCATAGGCCTACAAAACTGCGAAGTTCTTTCATGGTCGTCGGCTTGGGAAATTCTGCGACTGCTCGAAGTTTTGCTGGGTCTGGTAATACGCCGTGCTTGGACACGATGTGGCCTAGGATGACGAGCTCGCGTGCAGTGAAGCGGCATTTTTGCAGGTTAAGCTGCAGGCCAGCGTTGGTCAGACAACTCAAAACGTGTTTGAGGCGAAGGAGGTGCGTAGGAAAGTCATGGGAGAAAACCACGACATCGTCGAGGTAACAGAGGCACTAGGGAAAGTTGGCGGGCGACTTCCTCACGGACGAAGGCTCGGACTTGCTGAAGCAATGGTGAATTGTCGGGCATGGAGTCGAAACTGGACAGCGACTCACCACCAGGCTGAGGCTGCCTAGTCAGAGTGCGTTGCTTCTTCAACTCGTCGTAGCTCTGACACAAGCTGACGACTTCAGAAACTGTGCTTGGATTTCTTGCCAAGAGCATTTGAAATGCGCCGTCGTCGATGCCCTTCAGGATGTTTTTGACCTTGTCAGATTCGGGCATCGACGACGGAATAAATAAATAAATAAATAAATAAATAAATAAAAATACTGCGGTCTTCTCTTACTACCATTTGCCCTGCCACGAAACCGAACGTGTACAAGTATACCGCTTACTGCGCAGCACTCGAGGTGAAAGACCGGACATAATGCGACTCATCACGGGCGAGGTCTTGGCTGGCATATATCCCCCCGTTCAGGAGATATGCTAGCCGATGAGAGACGGCGACGAAGTCGTTACGAAGGAGGCGTAGCGAACTGACGAGGAACAGAGCGCGAAGAAACGCATCTTCGGTGGGGGCGACTTGCCAGAGTACAAGAACCGATTGGTGGTCGACATTTACGAAGCTCTCCATTACGGCGTCCCTCTTAACTAAATATATCGTGGGTTTTTGGACGTAAAACCACGACTAATATTAGAACATACCTCCGTCACACTCTTAAGGAAATCGGAGGGAGAAGGGAGGGGGCCATTACAAGGCGTGTCTATAACGGCTCGTCTGCGGTAGACTCTAAAGCCTGTTTCACATGCGAGCGACGGAGCGGCGGCGATAAGCGGCGGGAGGACGCGCGTTAGTTTCACATGCGCCGATGCTGTTGCGCGACGCCCGCCGCTCTAGCGGGCAGTGTTGTCCGCGGAAGGCGCTGGTTAACCGCTGTTTTCAGTGGTATCTAAAAGCCGTGCTCTCCTCCAAGTGTTCATCCTTTCGCACCCGTGTGCTGCGAGGTTCATCATTAATAGCCGCTCGACGTTTACGCGTCTGTACACTGACTGAACTAAGTGTAACATGAATCTTATAACAAACAAGCAACATTTGCAGTTGCTTTTCTGTTTTGTCCTGGCTCTTTAACGTATGGTTTTCGTTGCGCGCTCATATGGAGAAGCAAATGAAAGAGTTTGCTGGCATGATTTTATTAGACAACTGTTCCAGCAAGGTGAATGCTTAAGAACTGCGAGCGTGATCTGCGCAGCACTTCCAATATTTCTCCGATTCATTGCTCTTGCTTTCAGCGATTTAACTTTGGGACACCGAACGAGGTTTCTGTCAGCCCAGTACCTGTCTGCTTGAGTCAAAATAAAATTTTATATAAAAACTCTCAGTGGTAAGCTTCGGTCTTGTTTGTGGTCACCCTGTGGCATATGCGAACACACTCTTCCTCGGTGTTTTTCGAATGGTCTACATTTATTCTGGCAACCGAATTCGCATGCTTCCACCATAAATAGTAAGCCTCTTAGGTTTTTCAGTGATTCAGTAAAGCACCCCAGGAAGAGTTTCACCAACGGCAGGTAGCATGGTATACGTGATACGCTCGTTGTCCTGGTTCTTTGGCGGCTGTATATACACTTGTGCGCGGCCCAGGTCAGGGACTACGCAGCGAGTTTTGCTTAAGCGGAAATTCGCGTCCACAAATGCTGCGGTGGTGAGCAGGAAAGCCGAGGTATCACATCATTTCACGCAACACACTTTTGCTTCGCGCCCTCTCTTTATTGAGTTACACCACAAAATTCCTTTTCAGTTACCTGTGTGGAATGCTACTTCTCAAGTCGACTGCCATAGCACCCGCCTTTGCTCTCTCGTGCGTGTGAACCCTTTCATCTATGCACCGTCAACAAAATTCATCATTTGTTAAACCAGCAATATTTGCTGCGACACAGAAGCACGGCGTGTCATGCGGCTCCTATATGTGGGAGTAACATTCAATGAAACTGCAAAAAAGAAAGTAGTAATAATATTATTATAAAAAAAGGTACCGCACACGATTGTCACTCCGCTGGAAGCATCTTCCAGAGCAATAAAAGGAAAACAGTTGCAGTTCGACTTCACCAGTGAACATGGCCAGTTCAAGCGACGACTTTTACTTCACAAAAGTATGCGACTTCTTGAGGAGCTCGGCTAATTTTCCCCAAAGAATTCTCGTGCTTCTTGCAGAAATCCTCCATCTTGACGTCCTAAAAAGAGGTCGTTTCGCAACTTCTGCAATGAGCAACTCATTGAAAGCAGCGCGAGACATTTGTGAGCCGGGGAGAGGACGGATGTCGTCTGCTACTCAGTCGGAGCGAGTTCTGCGAAGCGAGTTCCCCGCAGCGCGCGCGCTCACTCCTCGACTCGGCCCCTAGTGTCGCGAGAGCAAGGTTTCGCGGAGAATCCTGTTCTTTTACGGCTTACAAACGGAGCAGTCAAGGTCGCCCCCGTTCGGGATTAGAAGGGGAAAGCTTACTCGGAAAAACGTCTAGCAAGAGGCAGGTCCGGCGCCACCGTCTGAGTCTAAGCCATTGTTAACAGGCAGGCGTGTCATTGAGAATGACATGGGGACGCGACCACTTAGCCTGACCGAGACGTAGTGGCGGCAGGTAACCGACCATATTCTCCCGCGCTGTTGTTAGGATGTCGGGGCGCCTCGCTGTCGCATGTACACCTGGTAAGCAATGGTGTACCCATCGCTCTTAAGGACGCTTCTAGGAAGCAACAGTTAATGAAAGAACTGACGGGGCCCGAGCGTGGGAATGGCCGCCGACAGTAGTCGGCCGAAGGAGGCAGCACGAGTAATGTTGGGCAGCACGGCCTGGTATGGGAGAGAGTGTCCCGTGCGGAGAACCTATCCCTTTGCGTGTTTCATTTGGTAAGGAGGTTTTTACAAATGTAGTGCCTTTTATGAAAGTGTTTCTGTGATTGGTTGTGATGCTGCGAGTCCCAACATGTGATTGGTTTTTGTGAAGACTCTTTGTTCGACCAAGGGTTAAAAAGAGGATGTTTGAACTTGAAAAGTGAGCGGAGTCGGGGTCAACAGCGGATCTCACCACCGGAGACCAGCTATGCAGGACGAGGGGTATGCCACCATTTTCTATGTTTTGTCTTTGTGACCCAGTGCATTTTGTGAATTGAAGTTGTGTTAGCTAAATAAACCCCCAATGAGTGCTCCCCGAAATCATCGTGTTGACGTCTCTTCGATTGCCTCCGCGGAGTTTCACCCACACTTATTCGTCTCCCTGGTCGTCCGATGCGCCTAACTTGAACAACCCCGACGTTTCGCTACACTAGCATCACGTGTCAAACGACGTCACTATTCGCTCTGCCGTTTCTGCCGCGAGTGAATTTTTCCAACCCTGGCGAATTTCACTAGAGCGAACAGTAGTCGTGGTAGAAACCTGTTTTGGCCTCGCGCGGTGGCTGCCGCTCCGCTCTTGGAGCAAAATCGCTCGCATGTGAAACAGGCTTAAGTTAACCAATGGCATTGGTTAACGGTGTAAAGTCCGATAAAGAGCCTACGCTACAACTGCCTTCCCGTCACCCCGCGATTTCCCCGAGAAGTTCGCTCCTGAATCGCATGATGACGCTGCCCGGAATTCAACGCGATAAAAAGGTCAGCCACACTACATGCTAACCACAGTCTCAGGCCCGTATTCACAAACCAACCTTATTTCGCGATTTTCATATCTCGTTTGAGCCTCTAGCGCGTTTGATAAGCAAAGCAGACCACGGTATCACAAACCAATCTTAGGCATAACTCTTACGATGTTCACGTTTTCATACCCTCATAACACATGTAGATTATTCAGAAGCTTAAAGGGACCCTGCGATACTTCCTCTGCGTGGTAAGAAAACTTCTCCTATCGCCGTGGAAGTGGGTTTCATCGCTGCCACAGCGGTAGCATTTCGATAGATGCGAATTTGCTAGAGGCCCAAGGATAGATGGCAGTGCACGTCAAAGCACATCAGATGGTTTAAATTTTGCGAGCTCTTCCATTCGGCGTTTCTCACAAATAAAGTGTGGCTTCAACTAATCATTTCGCCATTGGACATAACGGCCACGCCAATATACAGCCGCACTCTTTTCGCCGCAAACGCGACTCTTCTGTGGCCTCGACGCCTTTGCAACGTGCGGATCGCGGATTGTTGTAGCGCGGCTTAAGCCAGCATACGTGTAAACGTAGGATTTCAAGCTATATCGGTCAATATCACATTTCTCGGTTCCACATTCCGCTATATAGGAAAAAACTTGACAAGCGCAAACGAAGACGAAACACGCATAACAGGACCAGTGGTTCACTTGCAACTGGCGTCTATTTGAAACATAAATCACGACATACCTGCGCATCAAGCTCATACCTACGCACACATCGTATCGCAACAAACGGCGTATGGATAAGTCTTCGACAAGGACGAGCGGGGCTACAAGAGGGAGGGGACCCCAAAATTTTCGTCTGCAACCACACCCCTCACCCCCGCCTAAAGCAAACATATTCCAACGAAAATGCATAAATTACCGATCTGCATGTGCCCCCCTGGACGAATGGATTGGTATTTGGGGTTTAACGTCCCAAAACCCCCATATGATTATGACAGACGCCGTAGTGGAGGGCTCCGGAAATTTCGACCACCTGGGGTTCTTTAACCTGCACCCAAATCTGAGCACACAGGCCTACAACATTTCCGCCTCTATCGGAAATGCAGCCGCCGCAGCCGGGATTCGAACCCGCGGCCTGCGGGTCAGCAGCCGAGTACCTTAGCCCCTAGACCACCGCGGCGGGGCGCCCCCCTAGACGAACTCACTTGCCATGCGTGATGCTCCCCCGCCCCCCCCCCCCCCCCCCCCCACCCCGTGAAGAAATCCTGGCCCCTATTCCTGGCCCCCATTCCTGGCCTTCGAACACCACATTTGAAAACAAATAATCGAGTATCAAAATGCGTCGAAAGATAAAGCCACTTCCTTTTATTTCAACACAAAAGATGGCCAGCTTACACACTTATCACATGCTTTCATTATCAGGTAAGCATCAACTATTTCGAGTTCTGTTTGCTGCTCTGCCCTTCTTTTTTTTTTCTTCAACTGGATTTGTGAAATAAAGTGAAACACCAGTCTTGTTCGATGTGTCTTGTCTTCATCGTACACACTTTTCAACTTTCCTCTGATGATGTACCACCTCGCCCAAAACCAAGGTATTGTTATTGTGTTACGCAATTTCGGCAGAAAATGTGATGGTATTAAACGCACAAAAATGCATTTCAGCCAGGGGATTTTGGCCAAGAACGTAAAGGAAAACGTATTAGGCCACCGAGCGCGTTACGCCAAATCGCATCAACGTGATTTCACTGTGTAAGGGCGTACTTGGATTCTGGCTCCATGGCAAATGCGGTGACCGGGATCCGAACCCGAGCGCTCGAGCTGCAGCACAACTTCGGCGCCCAGCTCGCGCGGCAGGTGACAAAATAAAATGAAAGTACGGAATGATGGCGGACACGAAGATTCCATTCTTGAACGAAAACACGAATGAGAAAAGACAGCAAGGAGCAAAAATATTCTGGGTGCTTTGGCACAGACGATCGTCAGTCTATTGTCTCACTATTTGTCTGTGTGCGCGGACATGCGTCTATGTGCGTGTGTGCATATGTTGAACATGAAGCAAGCGCAATTACCGCGCCCGAGTGACGAGGTTTACCCAAGTCGAGGCATGGCAGTGCACATTTACCACTGCGACCCACTGTATACTTTACCTACAATAGATACAATTTAGCCAGGTTCTCAAGCATGGGCACAGCCGAGAGCGGCCGAGTCAATAATGAATACGGAGAGCGCAGGTGAGGGTGCTCGCTGGGCGTAAATTAGGTATAGCAAAACACACAAAAATTCTCTTATTCACTCTCTCTAGCACACGCACGCATATCACACGCACGCACACGCTATATGTTCATAGGGCAACACGCAACGTGAGCTGTGTCGAATGTAACAGGTGTATATGTCGCGTGGGAACCACATAGCAGTGCAGCGAGCTGTATGACTTTTCACATTTCACAGTTGGGACATTCAACCAACTGATGCCTTCATGGTTAGAGCGGCCAGACAGAGAGAGAGAGAGAGCATGAACTTCGATCCTGTCCCGAATGTCGGCCTTCTATTGTGGGTACTGTCCAGGCTTCTCAACAGTGCAGGAGGAACGCAAGGGACGCGGCTGAACCTGTCAGAGAAAAAAAAAAAACAAATTAGGAAGGACCCCCGTACCTTGGGAATCAATGTTATGCGAAGGATGTGCATGGGAAGTAACTGTGCTGTAGTTCTCTTTTTTTTTTTTTTGAGCGATACGTTACGGCGTGAAGTTAAAGATCTGTACAATTGCACGTCGCAGACAAATGTTTGACAGCCGAATATGCGTTATATAACCAGTTGTTTACAGGTGTGCAACGATGACAACTAAAACAAGGATATTACAGCAACACCAGAAGGGGTAAGCTGATACGAAGCTCTGGTGATCACGAGGATGGTAGTCCCGGATACTGCGGCATAAATCAAGTTCAGCGGATGACGTTTAACTGCAATTGACGTTAACCTGGCGTGATGACAGCTGTACCGTAGCGGTGCATACGTATATAAAGTAAAATAGCCAGCACTGCAGGTCTTCCCGCTCACTTTAATCCAAGTGCCAGCCTAAATAATCCACACGCCATTGAAATAATCTGAGCGTCACGCTATTCAATTCATGTGGTAAACATTTAGTCGAAGCGCCAACATATTTATTCCAAGCGCCAACTGAGTTAGGCCACGTGCCAGTGAGTTTAATCCAAGTGTCACCATGTTTAATCCATTTGCGAACGGCTTTAATTCAGGTGCCAGCCAGTTTAACGCATGTACCTGAAACACATACTTTGTAACTTTACAAAGTCTAAATGTCTGAATAATGTAAACATGGAGCAACAGGAAGAACTTTTCGCTCGCCTATACATGCTATAGCGTTTATGAAACGAGCTGTACTGTTATTTCTACCTAACGTTTTGGTGTCATAGCTTCAAACTAAAAAAAAAAGTGCGTATTGATTGCATTTAAGGGCAGTAAATGTATTTGCTCATAGAGTCCATATTAGTCTATGCTTCATCGCTAATGCCTTATTACGGCTAATCTTTTACACCTTCGGATAAGCAGAGATTCATTCCGCCTGCTCGGCATTTGGCGGCTTATTCGCCGAGGCGTTTCCAGTCGTCTGCTCAGCCCGGTGAGAATGATATAGTGACCTAGAGATAATACTTATCCGTTATTGATATCAGAAATAACCGCTTGAAAAACCTAATGTGCATTTATTTGAGTTCGTGTGGAATTAAGTTTTTTTTTTTTTGTAAAAGCCTCAAAGGAGATACTCCTGTTTTTGTGTAACAAACCACGCTACAGTGTTGCTGAAGCGTGTTTGCTTGAAGCGCGCGTGCTTCCTCGGATACACACAATTTTGTTTGAATAAAAAGATAACAACCAGTATGAATGACAAATATGACTTCCGTGCTCCACATCAGGATTCTAAGTTAAAGTCTGATGTGCAAATGCCGCAATAAAACCACTTCGAATTATCTCTCACTCGCTCTGTCCTGTGAGGGCCTTCTAATTTTTTCGCTGCCCACGAGCAAGTTTTTTATATCTTGGTATGCACTCCGGCACTCCAATAACCGTATTCTGTCCTTCGCATTAGATGACCCGTCTCGGTCATGTAATGCTTTACAAATCCAATTATGTGTTTTGGCGACGAAGACAAAATATTTGTTAACATGTTTCTGCCTTTTCTTTCGTTGCAGTTAAAGTTACTTCACCCGGGCCAAGCACTCATCTACAAACTTGTACATAGAAAACTACAAACACGGCTCAAGAGAACAACGCCAGTAGTTTTTTTTTCCTTTCACAAATACTATCAGCGAATACCAATAATAATGATTTATTCTACCTTCCCACTATTTTTTTTTATACTGTAGGAACTGCATTTCAATAGCACTGCCGTTTTTTACGCTCCGTATTCTGCTTTTGTGCATGGATTAGTTAGTCGCATCGCCCCCCCCCCTCCCTATCATGTAAAGTATGGGGCTGACTTCGCGCCTCACTCCTGGGTTAGTGGGAGGGCACGGGGGGGGGGGGGAAGCTGCTCCTTCCTTTACGCACACACCTATGCTTACCTGCAAAAAATCACGCATGATTGTGCGACACCCCGTAGCGTACGGGAATCTCAAAAATTGCGACCACCTGTTCTTTAACGTGCACTAACGTCACGCAGAGGACGGGCCCCTGTAAAATTTCGGCTGCATCGAAATGGGACTGCCGCGGCCGCTTAAAAGAGCCGCGACCTTCGGTTTGACAGCTGAGCTCTGCAATCGTCGAACCTCCGCGGCGCACATCACAGAGTACAAGCGATAATTATACTACAAGGAGTTAGCCGCGCCCTCTCTCACTACTCCACCCCGGTGGTTCCCGGCATTCTGATAACGAAACAGCAGTAGGTGAAAAATGTTTTGCCGGTGGTGGTGAAACATTTAATAACCATTATTCAGTTACAGAGAGGTGATTGGGTCGGGGCCTTGTCGGCCTCGCGTAGCTCTTTCAGGTGATCAAACCGGTGTCGCACGGCCACTTTTAATCGCGATCAGATCCGATCTGAATCAAATCTCTCGATCATGATTCGTTTCGCTCACGCAAGCTTAAAAAGGAAGTTCAACGCTGTTTATATAACCCCCACCCCCAATCGGCCTTCGTCGCGATCAGCAAAGCACAGTGGAGCAGCGCTGTTATGTAGCCTGCGTTTGCAATTCAGTTTTGCTTCTAACGCAATCGGTATAGCTGATTTAAGATGCCGTACAACCATCTTCCATCGGCCAAGCGTTGCTCGTAGGCGTAGTTCTTTGTAATAATTGTGTACGACTGCAACTAGAATAATAACGTTCGAACTCTCATTAGGTTCGCTCCACATAAGCCAATATGCATTCAAACTCGGAAGTATGTAGATAGGCGTACTCCTCCCATCCCTTCACACAGCTTCGTTTATCATATAGCCGCATGTTGTACAACCAACAGTTAGCCGTATCGAATACACCTAATTTGAGTAAACACGCATTCTTGTAAATGTGGTATTGCGCATTTCCAATTTCTACGAGCCTGGGCATCAGACAGTCGGCCACGTTCACAGTGCATCGATACTTGTCGAATCGTCCCTGAAGAGAACCAAAACTATTCCAATTTCCAATAAGGCGCGAACCGCCCGAAAGCAAACGAGAAATTCAACGCGCTCGACCAGCAAGCAGCCCGCAAAGCTGAGCGCGATCAAGGTCCAAACATGCCCAATTTCCCCAACCGCAAGATCATACGTACGGCTCGCGCCCCTGCAAGAAAAGCTCACTAGATCAGCTCAAAAGCTTTCTTAGCCCATCGCACAGTTCGATTTTTACTTTCCTTCCATCCCACGACTCAATTCGCATGCTATAGAGGTGGGAAAACGCACGAAAAGACGCCCCGTTGGTGAGCAAAGCTGACCATGTATCATGAGGACAACAGGGCGTCATAACGGTCGAACGAACAGCCAGCGAAGATTCAAATTTGAGTTGCAACGTACAAATTCCGGGAAATCGCGGACTCGACTCTTCCCTGCGTCTCATCTTATCCGTTTGAAATTTGTACCTAGGGAGTCGCTAGCTTGTCGGAAGGAGGCGGTTTGAACTGGTTGGAAGCGTTCAGCCAGCCGAAGAGCCTTGCCCGGGAGATACTTGTGAATCCGCGCGCGTGAGAGAGAGTCGGCCTTGGAGCGAAGGGTTGCGTTCGCTTTGCTCGAAGTCGAAGCGGTTCAACGGTAGACGTTGAGGCGACGAGTAATTTTGCAGCGATCACCGCTGGTTTGTCGTAGGATTTCGCTGTGATTAAACTTCGATTATTTTGACACCGCGCGGTCAATGGTGATCGAGAATGGAGCTCTCGTGAGGTCAACCGTGTCGCATGGAAGTTACACCGGAGATCGAGAAATGAAAAAAGAGAGTCGAACTCAACCTGTATACGCGTGGTGTGGTGTGCGGGAAGCTGAAGCGTTGGCGTTTTCTGACGTCCTCGGAATGAGAGACTGTCAAGCCAAGATTTTCTTTCTGGGAGAGAAATAAACATATGCCACTTGTATCTGAGATCGCGATCGTTAATTTTTTGTTTCCTTTTTTTAGTTGTTTTACTGCCTGCCGCATTCGCTGACTCTTTGAATAACACATTAAGGTACTGGTGTGCTTTACAAAGTACACTTCCTTATTCGGGAATAAAAAAAAACACAGCCCAATATTTTGGTTTCGTTAGCTGGAATTTTAAATGCCAAGCTTATCGATTCTGTCACATATTTTTTTTTCTGTTCTACGAGTTGTTAAACTTTAGAAAAACCAGAGCACGTCAAACACACCTGGTGAGCTGGGGCGTAGCCAGGGGGTGGCACTTTGGGCCCCTGCCCCCCCCCCTCACGAATTTTTTTTCACCGTGGCATAGGGAACGAAAAAAGACCATTTCAATCCCCCCCCCCCCTTCCTGAAAAAAAAAACTGGGTACGGGCCTGCTGGTCAATACTGCGTTTTCTACGTTTGTTTCGTGTTTCACAATTTGTACGTTTATAAGAGAAAAAAGAACGGATTTATTGTGCTTCAGCAAGAACATAATAATCTCTGCACTGCGTGAGGAGCGTGTAGAGTGCATAGTTTCGTAGTTTTTTCTCGTACGTGAAATGAAATCTGAGTTTACTTCGTGGCAGCATACACGTACTTAATATGTTTTGTGGGGCCTCAGAAATAGAGCCAGTTATTTTCTTTTAAAAATATAGCCTTTTTGTTTTTTTTTTCTGTTATTCGAGAGCCACGAGGCTGCGACATGTGCCGATGTGAACATGCGAGAGCCCATTGAGATTTTCATTGTCGCTTTTGACCCTAACATCCACACTTAGAAGAAGAAAGGAATGACGACGGTACGAAGTGCGCTCTCTGCCAACAATAAAATTATTTAGGAAAGAAAGGAACGTCGGGAGCACGATTTCTGTTTTGATACCGAAAATAACTGCGTTTCGTAGAGGCCAAAACATAGGCATAGTTGCTATGCTGCCAAACGAAAACACGGCAGTTTTTATGTTGTGTAACCAGGTGCCTATCCACTGAAAATAAAATTTAAAAAAAAACGTAGTGCATTTGCCAACTCTTCTCAGCAGCTGTAACAATGGAATAGAACGGGCTGAGCTGTACTACAGTGCTGAGAATTACAGAGATTTGATATCCGAGACGAAGTGCTGCAGGCCCAGATGACATAAATAGCCGCAGACAACGAATGCGGGTTCTGCAACTGCACTGTATCTTTCGGCAGACCCCCTACGTGTTGACTATTGTCCTTCAGTCGCACAATGGCAAGACACTCACTAGGCACTGTTGTACCGAACAGAAGTGTCAGGAAGTCTCTAGCGACAACTGAGATTGCTATTATACTCTATCCATACCGAAGCTTTCACAAAATGCTTAGTAAAAAAAATGCAGGTATGCCACAATACAATAAAATAGTGTTGCAAGAAGCGTGGCGTTACGCTTTACATAAAGAGATGGTGCTTCAATAAGCTACATTGGGTCAAGATGACTTTGCTACTCGTTTGGCAAGGGCCTAGCGTACTCTTCATTCCTGCATGAAGCTTTCCTATCGCTATCTCGAGGGCCCATGGCACACTCTAAAGTACGGGGCCATAACTTGTGCAAAACCTCACGATAGTCTATGAAAATTTGCACATGTTCTTGTCTATTGCATTTATTTAAATGTGAAAAATCTCAATAGAATATATCCAGTACTTCTCTCGTAGTTTTTAATAAGTTGAACATGTACTCGACACACTGACGTGAAGTCGAGAGCACAAACGGCGACTTACTAACTTGCGCGTAAAAAAAAAAAAGAAACGAGTGTTGCAATTTATTCTAGAACCAGAATCGACTTCAGTGACGCAATTACGAATTGTCCGAACAAACCCAAGACCCCATAGCACGAGTCAGAACACCGGGAGCGATAGGAGGCTGCTCTGCGCAGCTCGCAACCGGGGTTACAGCTCCTGATAGTGAGCCGGGCCAGAGGGGTCGCCGAAGCGAAGCAGTGTCCGGCCATATAGAGTGGCCCGAGGGCCGGCCGTCATCATCCCGCTTAACAAGCAGCGTTGCCTAACATGCCTTAACGCTGCCGAACTAGCCGCGTTGATTCAGAGAGTTCACGCTGGCCGTAGTTATTAAATGAGCAGGTCGAGGTCGCCCTGTTTCTCTTCCAACGCTGTTTCTTGAACACGCGAGGACAATTTGAACGTATCTACGCGTGCTTCCCAGTTCTCAGCGTTCGCATCCGACACACAACACGAACTATGGGACTTAACGGTCCACGTACAGGTCGTCTATCGAGCTTTCTCCCCGATTACAACGCGTAGTTTTTGTTTGTTTTTTTTATTTGCAGTCTGCTACGTCTGTTCGTAGCACCTGTGCATGTTACACCGTTCCCTAGCGTAAAAAAGCGCGTAATTTTTCCAAATGTGCGCGGAAAGCGTTCACCTACGATCACGGCACTGTCGAACGACGCTTATTGAAGACCGGAGACGATTTTTATACGCCTCCGGTTTTGAATTGAACGCTAACTTCAATGTCTCAGCGGCGAGGTAGCCGACAGGGAACCCCTCAAATTATTGCGATTTTCACGTCGAAGACCCTCCGTAACACAATCACTGGACGTCCGAGGGTATCCTAGTGCCTTTAAGTCGGTCAGAAATCGGCTTCATCGCTTTGTTGTGACGAGAAATTGAGATTATGCAAGCCGTTCGGCCGTCTGGCGAACTCCCGCCGCCATTATCTCGGCGGCGAAAGCCCGCACCGAGACAAATGGGGAAAATTCAAAGAAATTCTTTCCCCTACTTTTTCGTCCCCGCGCCTCCACAGTGCTAAAGCTCGGGTAGCTATCAGTATTTCCATAGGGACAAATAGTGACGTCACACAGAAGGTATAAAAAAGGCGGGACGGGCGGGAAAACTTCTTTTCCCTGGAGACTCGGGAAATGAAGGACGTATAGTCGGTGAGTTCAGATTGCGCTGACCGTTATCCTTGGATCTCTTTGTTCTGAGGTTTGGGGTTACGGGTACTTGCGCAGGTTGTGGTTCTGACCTTGGAGGTCGCAGCGGCTAAAGGACGTTCTCTAGGTGAGTCCGCTTTTTGCCAAAATGCTGCGCTTCGATTGATTTCTTTGTTCCGAGATCTCGTCTGGAACTCCGCGCAGGGCTTGGTCGCGTTCGTCTGTTGGGAGGTCGTGGTCTTAAGAGGCCGTACGGGCTGGTCTTACGTCAACGTTATCGACGTTCTTCAAAAGGAAGCATCACGTCGATTTGCAACCAATGCAAGGTTTTTCATGCGCGATTTTTTTTTTTGCTTCCAGTGACGGGACACTTTTTGACGTTTTGCGCGTTTTGTGAATCTTTTCTCGCGGGTGTGTGCTTGTGAGTAGACATGACTCGTGTATCCTACGCCGCGGACGGGAGCTCTGCGATCATCCACGCATCGAAGGTGAGCAAGAGACATTTTCTCATTTACATAGCTGACTTAATTGCTAGTTGCACCTGTGTCGCGTGTTCATGAGTGCTTACTGTGTAGGCAATTTTTACTACTTAGCAGAGACGTCCACTAGTCGGTTTTTTTTTTTTTTGCAGATTTTCTGGTTAGGTTTGGGAATGCGTTCAGGAGTAATGTGGGTGTGCTTCCGACGCCAATTCATGACCCTACAGCTAAGCGCCGTTTCTAAGAGTTAGGACTAAAAAAATTCATTTTGACGGAGTGTATGACGAAGCGTCCGTCAATCCGTCTGCTCGTCTGTCTTTTCGTCTGTCTGTCTGTTGGATCAGTCATATAGCTATAGGTGGTAACGTACCACGAGACATATACAAGGGACGGGCAAACCAACGGTTTTGGGAGCTTCACCCCCAAATAACTTTCTACTTTAAATGTAGTGTTGCTTCTTCGTGACTGCAGTTGGCCTTTTCATCGTTGTATTTTAATGTAACGAAAAAAATATGCATAAGCGAATATTTGAGCGTTTTGAAATTTTCGATAAACTATTACTGTATTAGAAATTAACGCTTCTGCACTATTGTAATGTTTGTTCCCGAAACTTCGGTAGTATTCGAAACCAACAAATAAGCAAATTTCAGCGCGTAACGTAGCTACGAAAAAGTGGCTTCGCTGCTGCAACGTTACGGTGCGTGCTGTAAGCCATTCTTTCAGAAAAAGAAATCTCGCTGTGGCGCAGCCACATTTTGCAGGTAATCTGCGCGTGAATTGATTAGTTTTTCAAAGCTGCTACTGTGTCGGAGGTGCCAGACGTGGCGCGCCTGAACGGTCACGGAACAGACGATTGTGTCCGACGCGGGTTGCGCGCTTCTGAGCAGACGACCAGGCTCTGCGGCATTTTTTGTTTTTTGAATATAGCGATAAAAAAGGAAACATCAATTTGTGGAAAGAAATGCAGGGGTACAAGTTGCTTTTGCTCGTGTTTGCCATAATTCGAAAATTCTCTCGTGTTTTGCCATAATGCGAAAAACTGAAAGCAGACGTTGTACAATTGGCGTCCGCCATCTTGAATGCCGCGGTGACTCGCGCTAGCAGTTCTCGTGCTTCTAAATGTGAACCATTCGTAGATGTGCCTTGCGAAGGCTGTTCTGATCTTGCCTCCATTTTGCGTGTCCGAATGTAAGTCGAGTACTAAACTCCGCGAACCCCGAGTTAAGGCGAATGTTAGGGTTAACTCTGACCTCGAACTTGCTGCTCGGCTGTTTATCTTCACACTTACTAACTGCATTTGTTGCGCGTTGTCTTGACTCCTTACTGTGTAATTTTTACGAACTAGTAGTCATCTACTTGTGATGGGGTGGAGGAAGGATTTTTTTTTTCTGGTTAGCTGGCTAGGTTGATAACCATATTTAACAGTATTTATTCCATGTGCTGTAGTCACTTTTTATGAATCCAGGCGGTTATAAATAGCGGCTAAGTTTTGTTATAGACTTTGATTTTATAGTTGAAATCGAGGCTCGTACAAACCTAAAATTTTAATTAATTACACGCAACTTTTTCGTCCCAAAGAGCATTGAGTCCAAAGAGCATTAAACCTCTACTATAGACTCGCAGCCAGCAATCTTTTTCAGGGAACGGGGTTGCTTGCTGAAGGCCTAGAATGTTGCAGAAAAATAGCTTTCTATAAATTTATTTTTTGGTAAAAAACATCAACCTTCATCGGGACTTCAAGGGAGGAGGGGAACTAAAACCCTCCTCCCACACTTCAGGCTGCGGGCCGGCTTTGATAGCTATAGTAGTCACTTTCCGCGTGCCCCGTTCGCAAAGAGTTTCGGAAAGACTTAAGTACCATTTGCAGTCTTTGCACTGTGTCATTCTGGTAGACTGTCTGTATGTGACTTTTCTGTGGGTAGGGCAGTTGGCATTCAAAGCATTTGCTGGCTGCGTATATATAGTTAGCATAAACTCGTCCTTTTGTTCTAAATAAGTGCACGTGCGTATGGCTTTGACGTGATATTTTAGCTTCATGGAGGAGCAGCGGCTGCTCGCGGCGACGTGATTACCATTTTTTAACGCATTTCTTTATTCAAAATCGTCCGTCTAAAAAAAAAATTATGAAAGGCGCCCACCCTTCAAGGGTGAGCAAAAAAAAAAAAAAAAAACGTTTCGGTCTTGTCGGGAGCCTTGTTCAGCGATGGTTCCAAATCTTCGCAGTGAACTCTGAACAGGGCTCCGGTCAGGATATAGCCGAAACGCTAAAATTGTTTTACTTGTTGCGTTGTCTGGGGTGACAATTTAGTTCTTGCTATATTATTGAGCAACGTGGCTTCCATTAGGAAAACCTCGAGTTAACTCGTGTGTAACTCGTGCGTAGCTTGTGGTTGAGCGTAAAACTTCAAAATTTAGAACAAAAATGTCGTTTTACTTGAATAATAATAATAATAATAATAATAATAATAATGGTGATGATGATGACGATGATGATGATGATGATAATAATAAACGAAGAAAGAAAACTTTGCGGACTGATAGGAATGCGTTCACGAGTAATGTGTGTGTGCCACCACCAACAATTCGTGACTCCAGTTAAGCGAAGTTTCGATTAAGAAAATTACTACTTTTCATTTTGTGTTGCTTCTTGATTACAGCTGGCCTTTCAGCCTCTCATTGTAAGGAAAAAGGTAAAAAAAAGGCACGAGCGAGTATTGGAGCATTCCGAAATTTTCCATTGAAATACTACTGCATTCGAAGTTACTCTTCACTAATGCAATTCCCGTTCCCGAAACGTTGGGAGTATTCGAAACCAATGACTGTTGACGCATAACTTCAACGCGCGCAACGCCGCTTTTTGTAAAAGTGGCTTCGCTGCGGTATGAATCTACGTGCTGTGAAGCCATTCTTTCAGAAGAAAAAAAAAACTGCATTGCGGCACAGCCGAATTTTGTAGGTATTCTCCGCGTAAACCAATTTGTGTTTTTTAATGTTGTTGCTGCCTTATTACTGTCACTTGTTACTGTCTCGGAGGTGGTGTCAGCCAAGAATTGACAGAAATATTTAAATCATGAAAATGACAAAAACAATAAATCCTCTCTGTCTGGGCACGTTCCCGTGGCTGAGGTGGTGCTGAATGGTAGGAATTTTTCACTTTTTTTCTTTCAAAGCAAAAGAAGTTTCGTGCAAGTTATAATAATTTTATTTTAATTGTATTAAGCCTGTTAGATGCTGTGACGAATCCAGAGGGGAGTGGCGGTACGGGCGATCGTTCCGACCCCAAGGCCAGCGTCACACGCCATTTCCCCTCCTCCTCCTCTTGAGTCTGCTGTCCAACATTTATCACCAATTAGGACTAATGAGTAGGAACACTGTGAACACATAATAAACAGTATTTATACCCCGTGAACATGAAGTATCGTTTCACGAAATTCCAGTGTACATCAATCTGCGCGAGAAATTGCTTAGGGTGATTGCTTGGGACAACTGGTCGAAGTGGTCGGTAGTCTTAGCTTGCACTTGCAAGTATTCGAATACTAATGAAGCTGCCTTTGTGCAGCGTAGCTTCAATATTGCTTCGCAAACATGAAATAATGTATGTTTCAAAAGTGCGAGTCAGCATTGTTAGAGGGATATTTTGTTCCCCTATGTTTGCGTATACTGTTTTTTTTTTGTATATATGAATGTGCACAGGCATCACATACAGACAGTTCGTGGACACAGACAGCTTGTGTCCTCTCCTCTGTAAGGGGTCCTTGGGCTAGTAAAAACAGAGTAAAGACACCCCCCTCTCCGGTGTTACTTCAAGTGACTCCCCCTCCCCTCCCTGAATTGAGTGACTGGATCCGCCCCCGATTATGCGTTAGCGGTACGGGCAGATGCACTATATTATATGTTTCTTTAACAAAGCCTCACCATAACGTGTTTTTTTTTTTTTTTTGTCTCAGAGGTGGCAGACGTGGCGCGCGGCGGCACTGTCACGGAGCAGACGATTTCGGCCGACGCGGTAGGCGCGTTGCGCACTTCGGAGCAGGCAACCAGGCTCCCCTGCATTTTTTGTGTTTAAATATTGCAAGGGAAGATGACACATCGATTTGTGGGACGAAATGTTGAGGTACCTTATTAAGCTCGTGCTATAATTCTCTCCGTGTTATGCCAATATAGCCCAAACTGAAAGACTTGTTACATTGGCGTCGTTCTCAGTTGGCAGACGTACTTCACCGCCGGACTTGGCGTTTTGAATGACGCGGCGATTCAGGCCATCTGTTCTTGCGCTTCTAAATGCGAAGCATTCGCGGTTGTTTCTCTCGGAGACTGCCCTGATTATGCCTCACTGCTGCACGCCAAAATGCAAATCGAGCCCTATAGCCCCGTGAACCTTAAGTATCGTTTCACGAAATTCCAGTGTACATCACTCTGCGCGAGAAATCGCTTAGGGCGATTGCTTGGGACAACTGGTCGAAGTGCTCGGTAGTGTTAGCTTGCACTTGCAAGAATGCGAATACTAATGAAGCTGCCTTTGTGCAGCGTAGCTTCAATATCGCTTCGCAAACATGAAATAATGTATGTGTCAAAAGTGCGAGTCAGCATATTTAGAGGGATATTTTGTTCCCCTATGTTTGCTTATACTGTTTTTTTTGTATATATGAACGTGCACAGGCACCACATACAGACAGCTTGTAAACACAGACAGCTTGTGTCCTCTCCTCTCCGTCCTGTTGCAGCAGTGTTTCTTCATTAAAAATCAGAAGCGCTATTTCTTCAAAGCACGAACCCTGTACACACTGTGATGTGCACTGTCTCGCGAGTTTCATCATGTGTACATTCAATGCTGCCCGCACAGAACTACATGTGCATAATGTTAACTACACCTGTAGTGACCTACGCATGTGGGCTTGGAGGCTAATTTTTGTTTGGTCTGAAATATTTCTGTTCTCGTTTTACTGGCGTTGGGGTGTTGTTCATTCACAGGACTGGATCAGGCAATGCCCCCTTTTTTTGCGTAAGCAGCACAGCCACACACTTTAGTGTAGAAAAGCAGAAACCATTTTGATCAGTGCATTGCGTCGATTGGTTCACTGGGATTTGAAGTTGCCTCTCGCAGGTTGATAGAATCGAAGAATCGAGGCACGACAGGCTGTTTGTAGGTCATCTAGATACGTGAAGTGCAAACTGTTGGCAGTATGACTTTGTTAAAGACTTTATTTTCAATATGACGAGAGTTGCGAAAAAGGATGCATCCTTGTGGCACTACATTTTCCTGGACAAATGACTGAGAGTATTGCACCAAGACATAGCTGAAACGTTTGGTTACTTACGAAATTGGCCCGACAGTCTGGCATTTTACGCCAAACTCCCAAGAAAGCAAGGTCTCTTTCAATTGAATATCTCCATGTGGTATCATAGGCCATCTCTAGAACAATGGAAACTGCAGACAGAGCTGCAAGACTGAGCTGGGTACCTTGATTCAAGTATAAAAAACAACCTCACGTTTACCATGATTTCGTACGATTTCGCCAAGTGATTTAGCAGAGCCGTTCGTCTTATAGCTACTGAGAGTCGTAGTGGCTTTACCAGACTTTAGGAATAAAACTATTAATGCATTTTCCCATTGTGACATCTCCCCGGATTTCCATATTCTGAAAAAAAAATCAAGGGCCTTTGTTGATGTAGTGATAAGTGTGCCAGCATTAAAAAATAAATACGGGGCCAGCGCTGTTTTTTTTTTAAATCATTCAAGAGTGCTCCATAGTTTATGCAGTGTGAGCGGGCTATTGCAAGCTTCGTGAGAAAAACTTGGGGTGGGTAGCCTCTGTTTTTCGGCAGTCTTCGTTTCAGGAATGCATCAGAATGACGTGTTTACTCGCGTAATGAACCCACCTTTTTTTTTTTTTTTCAGAAAAGTGTACACCAATTTGGGGGGGGGGGGGGTCATTACGCGGGAGAAAGATGTCACGGGAATTATAACAGCGAAAACTTCGCGCAACGGCTTTGCTTGTTCTGGCCCGCGAAATGCGCGACAAAACATTTTTTGTGTGTGTTTTCTCCCGTAACGAAAACGCAAGGATCGACGCCGAGTGTCGTCCAGCCGCTCGGTTCCAACGCTCCTGCGCAAGCTGTTGGTAACCTGTTAGCTTGCGTTATCGGCCGAACGCGCCTGGCGCGGCAGGTGTCTTAATTTCACAACGACAAACCAAACAACAGAACACAGAAACGCAGCTTTGGATGGCGGCGCACAATTGTTGCGGTAGACATTGCAGGTGCACAAGGCGCCATCCACGCAGTGTGGTGTGGTTGCCATGCGCCCGTCCTTTTGGTGGCCACGCCCTTTGTTTTTGTGCCACTGTGCTTTCGTGGCGCTATCAGCAAAAAAGGTTTTTCCTGCATTTGACAGATGGCGCTTTGCCATAAAAGGCGCGACTTTCAAACTTTTTTACTTACGTCGTCCGCGCTCGCGCTGATAGCGACTGTTTGGCATGATAGCGAAACTTTTTTACTTTTATTTCGCTGTTACTTTGCGATATATTGGTTTGACTTAACATTGTTTCAATCGCTAACGGCACTAGCTATCATACCAAAATATACAGATAGGTCAACGGTTTTTTTTCTTTTTTCTTTCTTCAAGGAACAAGGTGGGGGGGGGGGGGGGGGTTCAATATGCGAGCGGGTCCATTACGCGAGTAAATACGGTAGTTGGCTGAACTAGAAACGTTGTAAAAGTGTTCATTCTGTATGTCTCTTGCTCTTATATTGATGTCTGGATGTCAGCATTTGTACGTAAATGCATTGCGTAAGACCTCTGAACTTCCTTAGCTGCTCAAATTTTTTCGGATGGGACTGCGCTATTTATAGACGTCTCCACAATTTCTAGCTCATCATTTTCCATAAGCGTACTCCAGTTGGCACACTGTAGCAACTAGCGACAGGGTCTAGTGTTGATGAAGGGTAGTTATTTGGGAGATACCTTGGTGACAGCGATTGGGTGATTGCTTCCAATAGAAGTGTCGAGGACTTCACAGTTCAATTAGGTAAACACAGACGTTGAGCAAAAGGCTAAATCAAACAACTGAATTCAAGAGCTAGATGAAAAATACGTACCTTGGTTTGCCGAAGTTTTTCGATAAGATAAAATCTTCAATGACTTGTCGTTATTCCCTTGATTTCTCTCTTTCTCTTTCTAAAGCTATCTTCTTTTCTTTTTTGTTTCTCCTTATCGCTTTTCTTTCTTCCTGTCAATCTCTGCATCTCAATTTCTTCCCCTTTCTGTCATTTCTTTTCATTGTCTGTTTCTACCTTTTTCTCTTCCTATATTTCTTTATTTTTGCCATTATTCCCTTACAACTTTCTCATTTTCGCATTTATTTCTCAATTTTCTCATTTTATTTTCTTTTCCTTTCTTTTTTTCTCTATTTTCTCTTTCATATCTTCTCCCTCTCCTGTTTTCTGTATTCCCACTCTATTTTTTGTTTCTTGATCTCTTTATTTCTTTCAGTGACATTTCACGTGCTTCGCGGAACAATTTTTGTTTGAACCTTGTCACTTTGCTGATAAGTTTTCGTTTAAACAATGTTTAAGTACGGTGCTGTATTTGGTAGTGGGAGGGCTTGCCCGATTCCCGTAGTGAATACCTACCTGTTGCTGACAAAAGAACGATCACAGCTGGCTTAAAAACGGCTCCGCTCTTGAAAGCTATCGATCTGATCTGCAGAGAGTACTTCAATTCCTCAATGTAGCTTCCTCAGATGTCGATGCGCTGGGTACACAGGGTATAACGTGATTGCCATGCTGCAAAGGCTTAATTAACAAAAGCAGCGATTTAAGTTGGCACTTTACAACTTCAGTGTGACTATGCAATGTAAAAATAAATTATGCCATATCCACGGAATGAATGATAAGTGGGCGAAGCTCTAGAGGGGGGAGACCATCTGTAAACCACGCCTTTCCATCCATCTGTATGAATGGATATGGCTGTACCATTTAGATCGGGCGGTGGCTAGCACCACCAAGCCGTAATACTTAATGAACCAAAAACTAGATTTCTTTTGTTTCCCTTAAATAGTGAGGTTGAGGATTCGTACTTTGCAGTGAAGGGTTTATTTTCACTCGTGCTAAGTTTCTATTCATCGGGAACTTCTCCATCGATTATTATTTTGCTCACTGCCTCTCTCAAAGCCTGCTTATACTTCGGACCTAATGTGTTTATCAGCATAATTGGAATCCCTTCTGGGCCTGTTGATGTACTACTAGGAACCCTTTTCTCAGCCCTTTCCCACTCTTGTTGTGAAAATGGAGCCATTGCGCCACTTGATTCATCCTTGTCTATTGTGGTACATAAAGCGCTTCTTTGTTGAAATTTTTCTGTCACCCTTGTTCTTATATATTCAGCAGCTTCGTCCCCTTCTAGCCTAGCACCCTGACTTTAGCCACCAATCAGATAACCTCCTTCTAGTTAATGCTACCCGATTAAAGTCTATTTTGCCCCCACTGTCCCTAAACTTCAGTGCTTTGAAAAACTGTGCCATTATCTTGAACTATAGGGCGATGCCCTTTACAAAACAGTATCAAATGTTCAGCAGTTTCTTCTTCCTCTCCACACGCACTGCATACCTTGTCTACGCGATGGATGGATGGATGGATGGATGGATGGATGGATGGATGGATGGATGGATGGATGGATGGATCGATGGATGGATGAATGGATGGATGGATGGATGGATGGATGGATGGATGGATGGATGGATGGATGGATGGATGGATGGATGGATGGATGGATGGATGGATGTACGGACGGACGGACGGACGGACAGACAAACAAACAGACCCACCCACCCACCCTTTAGATTTGGTGGCGGCTATCGCCACCTAGCCGTAATACTTAATGAACCAAAAACTATATTTTTTTTTCCTTTTAAAAAGTGAAGTTGAGGATTCGTACTTTGCAGTGAAGCGTTACATTTTCACTCGTGCCATGACTTTAGCCACCAATCATATAACCTCCTTCTAGTTATTTCTACCCGCTTAAAGTCTATTTTGCCCTCCCTGAACCCCAGTGCTTTGAAAATGTCTGCGCCATCATCCTGAACTATAGTGCGAAGCCCTTTACAGAACGTTATCAAATGTTCGGCAGTTTCTTATTCCTCTCCACACGTGCTGCATACTGTGTCTACCCCTTCGTATTTGGCCCGATATGTCTTGGTTCGCAGTACTCCCGTCCTTGCCTCAAACAGTAGAGAACTACTCCGAGTATTATCACAGATCCTTTCCTTGGCAATTTCCTGCTTAAAAGCATTGGAGAAGAGGGCCGCGTCGCGGCGTATGGCAGAACTTCTCCAGATACAATTTTTCAATGGTGCGCGCGCCGAACGGAACGGCCGGAGAAACGTAGTGTATAGGTGTTCCGTGGGCAAAAACACCGCCGCGCGTGCCGGATGCAGGCTGCCGTGCTCGAAGGCACACGTTGCATGGCGCGTTTTTTAGAGCATAGCTATGGACACGTTGTGGCGATATAGGTGTGAGCAGGATGACAGCGCTACTAGAGGACGTCCACGAGGGTTTAGAGCAACCACAACGAGCGAATCGCGTGGCATGTGTGAGGGGACAGTATGCCTACTACCACTACGGCTGCCACGGGCTCGATGACAGAGTATGGGCCCAATAGGATACGTAATCGTGCAGCTGATTGACGCAGTGACTGACTTTATCACTACCTTGTTACTTTTATAGATATACTTTAACAGAATACTGACTCCATCTTCCACCCGTAGTGTGTCCAGTATTCCCCACAGGTCCTTTCGAAGAACGCTATCATAAGCTCCCTTGATATTACAGGGGCCTGTGTTCCTTTTCTCCTATTTCTATGCACTGCGTCGGTGAGAACAGATTGTCTTCCAACCTTCTGTGTTTTCGAAACACATTCTGCAGTTTCCCCAGCACTAGTCGGCTGCTGACCCGCAGGTCGCGGGATCGAATCTCGGCTGCGGCGGCTGCATTTCCGATTAAGACGGAAATGTTGTAGGCCCGTGTGCTCAGATTTGGGTGCACGTTGAGGAACCCTAGGTGGTCGAAATTTCCGGAGCCCTCCACTATGGCATCTCTCATAATCATATGGTGGTCTTAGGACGTTAAACCCCACACATCATCATCATAGTTCCCCCAGCACCTTCTCATCCTCCATTCATGCCTGCAGTCTTTCCTTTATACATAGTGTTCATGTGATGTACCTTCCACCGTTGTCGCCCTCCCCCGCAATACCTGGGTACCTACGGAAGTTCACGGGCTGCAGGGCGGTTTTTTGCGGGCTGGTCATCTGTTGCTGTGTATGATGTTGAAAGGGAATAATTGTGGTTTTTTTGTTGTCGTACTTCAACGAACATCCGCTGGGGCGTCTGGGTAAGCAGGCGTTTGGTGTGTAACGACACCACGGACCCGAGCTAAGGGGTGGGTGGGGGGGGGGTAGGTAGCAACAGAGAAGGATTGGTCACCCTGGTGCAGTATCTGGCCACTACCTCCCACATACATATTTATTTATTCAAAATACTTTACAGGCCCATTGAAGGGCATATAGTAAGGGGGCATCAGTATACAAACGAAAGAACAATAAAGAAGAAAAGCAGACGAAGAAAAAAATATTCATAAAGGATTACAAAAATCAAGGTGCATCAACGTTATACAATATTAGAGTGCATCAAAATCAGGTTATTACGAAAAATTTCACGGTTACAAATGGATACAACATGATCCGGAAGACTGTTCCAATACGCAATGGTTCGAGGTAGTATGATCAGTTAAATGCCTGCGTGTGACCATGAATGCGCATAAAACTACGTGCATTGTGAATGCACTGGGAAGTGCACGCAAGAGAACAAAGTGGCAAACAGTGAATATCGTTACCATAAATGTACCTATGAAACAGACATAAAAGAGGAATGTTGCGGCATATTTTTAGTGACTGAAACGCAAGGTCTTGTTTTATTAGGGTAATGCTTGAATGACAGTCGTCATTTCCGGAGATGAATCTTGCTGCCCTATTCTAGACGGCTTCCAATATACGTACCAGGTAATCTTGATATGGTGAACATGTGGATGATGCACACTCTAGCTGTGGGTGAACATAAGTAATATATGAGAATGTGCGTACGTTAGAAGGAGCGTTGCGCAAGTTTCTGCGGAGATATCCGAGAAATCGAGAGGCTTTCGATGAGACAGCTGCTATATGCGTAGTCCAGGATAGATCCGATGTAAGGTCAATGCCTAAATATTTGTAAGATGGAGTAGCTGACAGAACGGCGTTATTAATCCTATAGTGAAATGCTGAATTGGTATGCGTTCGAGTGAACAAGATTAACTTGCATTTAGAGGTGTTAAGGGACAGTGGACTTGGCGGCACCACCGTGACAATGTCACCGACTTCCCGTTCCTTGTACAGGCTCTAGCTGGGTGCTTTTGGATCAGCGGTGCTGAAACTTTCACGGCAAACGGAAGCTGCCAGCCAGCATCACCTTCGCTTCTGCCAAACGACGTCCTAGGCGCAATCTTGGATGACAATCTTCTGCGGTGGCTGCCACACGTGGAGTATAGCTACAGCGCATCTTCTTCACGCACCGTGTTGTCACCAGCCCATCCCGGACCCGCTGGCTTTCATGCTTTAAAAGAGATGCTCGCTTGCTCTAGCTGGGTGCTTTTGGATCAGCGCTGCTGAAACTTTCACGGCAAATGAAAGCTGCCAACCTGCATCACCTTCGCTTCTGCCAAACGACGTCCTAGGCGCAATCTTGGATGACAATCTTCTGCGGCGGCTGCCACACGTGGAGTATGGCTTCAGCGCATCTTCTTCACGCACCGTGAAGTTACCAGCACATCCCGGACCCGCTGGCTTTCATGCTTTAAAAGGGACGCTCGCTTCTGTGAGCATCAGTGGACTCTGCGGCACCGCAGTGACAATGTCACCGACTTTCCCGTTTCTTGTGCAGGTTGGTGATCGAAAATACTGTTTTCGTAGTGATTACCTGTGCTTAGTGGTGTTGCCGTGTCCACATACTCTTCTTTGTTGCTTATCTGAATGTTTTGCCGTTGCCAGCTTGCTAGTGTCACTTTCGGGTGATGTTTAAGAAAATCCCGGGCCTATCACTGAAGAAAAGCTTAACGAAATAATTAAGACACAAAAGATGGTCCTGGAGAAAGTAACCAAAATAGAAAAACCAAGCATCTTTTGAGGCTCGAGTAGAAGGCAGGTTTTCGAAAATAAAGGAAAGGCTAGAAACTCTGGGCAAAGCCCCACTCAGGCTTGCTAGCCTTGATAAGTTTGCCAGTGAAGCCGAAACCTCAATAGCAATAAAGGGAAGGCTAGAAATTCTGGGCGAAGCCCCACTCAGGCTTGTTAGCCTTGATAAGTTTGCCAGTGAAGCCGAAACCTCAATAGCAACTGTTAGTCAAAAAGTTGATGAGTTCATTACTAAGTTGTGCACCGACAGGAATGCCCTACTCAAGCGACTTGACGATCTCGAAAACCGCTCTCGGCGGAATAATCTTATTATCAGAGGGATAAAAGAAGACATGAATGAAACTGAAGATGTTTTACGTGAGAAGGTTAATGTTGACGTTTTTGATAAGCTGCTAAACCTTAAAATTAACTCAGTTGAACGAATTTATCGCTTAGGAGCAAAACAGAGGGGCAACAATAGGCCTGTTATCTTGAGAGTTTCAGATTTCAGAGATACGACTAGTATCCTACGAAAGTGCTTTAAACTGTGCGGTAAGGAGGTCAGCATAAACGAAGATTTTTCTAAACGAGTTGTTGAAACACGCAGAAGGCTGTGGAAGTCTGGTGCTGAGGAGAGTAAAACGGGGGCCAAGGTTAAGCTTATTTTTGACAAAATGAAAATAAATGATGTGGTGTACGGTTGGAACGGGGATACTAATATGAGGTACATATGTAAGACACCTCCCGAAACACCTGACAGGTGTCGTGATGGCAACTGACGGAGTCAGAGTAGATTTAACCGGTTAAAGTTAATAAATACTAATGTCAGAAGTATTATGAATAAAATCGAGGCTGTGGTACTGGAACACGATCCCGACTATAGTGACCGAAACATGGTTGAAGAAAGATGTACTGGTTGCCGAGGTTACTCCTCTTGGATACAAAATCGTGAGAAGAGACCGTGAAACAAAAGGAGGAGGTGTGGCCATTTTAATGAAAGATAATATATTAGTTAGTGTTCTTCCGTATGTTATTGACGTCGAAGCTCTTTGGATTAAAACCACGCTCAGTAATCGCTCGGTATACATTGATGCTATGTATAGACCTCCGAACTCTCCAGTGAATGCACTTGATAACTTAAGAAGCTTTGCGGATTCCCACCTGAAGCATGATGATAATATTATTCTTATAGGAGACTAATCTCCCTGGAATTAATTGGTCGACGCTCACTTCAGAGGGAAGCGAAGTCATTAAAGGTGATAAGCTGCTAGAGCTCGCTTTCTACTACGATCTGACTCAGGTCGTCTCATCTTGTACGCGTGTGGGACCAACCGCTTCTTCAGTGCTTGATTTGATGTTCTTATCTGGATCACTGCTCCCGTTTCTTGGTATGTGCGAAATCGAGGGCAGTCTTTCTGGTCATAAAATGGTTTTATTGTCTTTAGATCTGTATGTCAATGTCATGCACAATGATGAAAAACTTACGATACCAAATTTTAGTGCCACAAACGACTTAGCCATACTAGAACATCTGGAGCAGTCATATTATTCATTTCTGGAAATGTACCGAACATCTCGTACAACAGAAGAACTGTGGCGGTTTTTTCATTCTAGGATAATGTTTTGCATCCAACAATTTATTCCCAAACGTCGTAAAAATGTGAGAAAATGCAATGCTTGAATTACGCACGATATAATACAGGCTAAAAGAAAGCTTAAACGCAAGCGAAAGGCGTGCTCTGTCAATCCAAGCACTGAAAAAAAGAAGAACATCCAGGTTTTAGGTAACAGCCTCCTGCAAAGTGTGAAGACTTCTAAAAATAAGTTTCATAACTCAACGTGGAAACAATTTCTCGAAAAATCCCCAGACGAATTTTGGAGGTACATGAACCCTTCGACCAGGCCGAGTAGTATGCCTAATCATAGAAGAAGCAAGGATCAGGCAGAGACGTTTAATTCCTTCTTCTCGTCAGTTTTTACAATCCATAATGGTACTGCACCCAACATCAGCGATTCCTTAGATAGGATACCTATCCAGGATATAAGCAACACTGAAGAGGGCGTTCTAAACGTCTTGCTTCATATAAATACCAAAAAAAGCCCTGGCCCTGACAATATTCCCAATGAATTTTTTTATAGATATGCCAGATGGTCATCTAAATTTTTAACATTATTTTTCAATCATTCGTTAATAGTGGCTCTTTTCCCAGTGCTTGGAAACGTGCGAAAATCGTGCCCATACACAAAGGGGGTTCCGCATCTCACGCTAGCAACTACCGACCTATATCGCTTACACGCACCTGTTCAAAAATATTAGAGCACATTGTATCAGAACACTTGCTAACCTATCTCGATGGAACATAATTTCATAGTTTCCTGTCAGCATGGTTTTCGAAAGGGTTATTCCCCGTTACTCAGCTTATTGAGCTTGTACACGACTTATCTAGCATTTATCTAGCACAGTTAATGCCCGTGGTCAAACTGACATATTTTTAGACTTCGCAAAGGCTTTTGATAAGGTGTCGCACCATAAGCTCTTACTTGAAATTGATAGTACCTTTAAAAATTCTGCCCTACCCGGTGGTTCAGTTCCTATCTTGCACGCCGAGAACAATATGTCCAACTAGGGCACCACCAATCCGGTTTATCGCCTGTGGTATCTGGGGTGCCCTAGGGTAGTGTCTTGGGGCCCCTCTTGTTCCTGGTGTTTATAAACAATCTGCCAAAAAATATTACTACCCAAATAAGAATGTTTGCTAAGAATGTACAGTCACCGAGCGACCAGGCCGAACTTAATCTTAACCTAGGGAGAATTAAAAACTGGTGTGATCAGTGGCAAATGCAGCTTAACCCAACAAAAATGGTTTCATGTCTATTCCTTAAAAAAAACATTCTTAGTTATCTGTACAGTATAAACGGTCACGAACTTGCTCAGGCTAAGCAATATAAATACCTGGGTCTCATATTTACATCCGACTTCCGTTCGAATCTTCATGTTGAGGAACTTTGTTTTAAAGCTAACAAGGTGTCATGGGGCCTGAGACGTAACCTCCACTGTGCCTCTCCCGAAGTTAAAACTTTAGCTTATAAAACTTTTTTAAGACCCATAATCGAATATCCTAAAGTAGTGTGGGATCCTTATACCCAAACTAACTGTTTGAGACTTGACAAAATACAGCGACTTAGTTCTAGGTTTATATTAAATAAATACTATCGTTTACATTCACCTACCGAATTCTGCAAACTTGCAGAGCTTCTACCTCTCCAAAAACGCACCGAATAAGAAACGCTGAAATTCCTTTTCATGATAGTTCATAATCACGTTAAAATAAGCTACGACAGGTACTTTGAAATCAAAACACAAGAAACGTCAAGACACAGACACAGTATGTACATACCGCCCCCCAAAGTTCATAATGACTGTTTCAGGTACAGCTTCTTCCCCTGAGCGATTCAGCAGTGGAATTCGTTACCAGATTCGGTTGTGAAAATCAGTGCTCACAGACTTTTTATAAGCAATAAAAGATATAGTGCACTCTGATACTATGTGCTAAGATTGTGAATATGTGTTAATTACGTGCTTTGTAACTAGGCTATGATATTTATTATGTGTTTTAATATGCGCAAAATATGTGTATTTCAGCAGTGATGCTCTTTTTTCTTATTTCTCGCTAACTTCTCTGTCAACTCCACTAGCCCGCAAAGGGCAGACAGTATCAATAAATGAAACGAAATGAAATGAAATAAGCTCTAGGAGGGAAGCATCCCTCCTTATCCATGAAAAGTTTAGAAGAAAGGGTGCTCAGTAGCTGGCAGAAGTACATAAAAAGGACAGAAAGGCAGCTGCAAAATTTTGGAACCATCTAAACTCCCTAAGAAATGAAACAAACCTAGAGCAGAGGTTTATAACTACAGCTCAAGGTGCTTGACTGGAAGGGGACGAAGCTATTGAATATATAAGAACAAGGGTGACAGAAAAATTTCAACAAAGAAGTGCTTTATGCACCACAATAGACAGGGATGGATCAAGTGGCACAATGGCTCCATTTTCACGAGAGTGGGAAAGGGCTGCGAAGAGGGTTCCAAGTAGTATATCAACAGGCCAAGATGGCATTCCAATTATGCTGATAAAGACATTGGGTCCGAAGTCTAAACAGAGTTTGAGAGAGGCAGTGAGCAGAACAATAATCGATGGTGAAGTCCCGATGAATGGAAACTTAGCAGGGTGAGCATGATCTATAAAGGAAAGGGGGACGAAGACGACACTAAACAACTACCGTCATATAACAGTGACATCTGTGGTCTACAGGCTGGCGATGCAGATTATAAAGGAAAAACTGCAGGCATAGATAGAGGATGAGGGGGTGCTGGGGGAACTGCAGAATTGGTCTCGGAAAGCCAGGAGGTTGGAAGACAATCTGTTCTCACTGACGCAGTGCATCGAAATAGCAGAAAAGGAACTCAGGCCCCTGTGGCTAGCATTTTTGGATATCAAGGGAGCGTACGATAGCGTGGTTCAAGAGGAATTGCAGGGAATACTGGACACACTAGGCGTGGAACATGTCACTAATCTTTTAAAGGATATCTATAAAAATAACGAGGTAGTTATACAGTGCAGAAAACAGGTATCTAAGCCTGCAGAGGTAAAACGGGGGCTTAGGCAGGGGTGTCCCTTGTCACCCTTATTATTTCATGATGTACCTACAAGGATTAGAGGCCAAATTAGAGGGAAGTAGACTGGGTTTCAACCTTTCTTTCGTCAAACAAGGAAAACTCATTGAACAGGCACTACTAGCATTGATGTATGCAGATGATATAGTGCTAATGGCCGACAAGGAAGATTTGCAGAGATTGGTGGACATCTGCGGTAATGAGGGAGATAGGTTAGATTTCAGATTCTGTAAGGAAAAATCAGCAGTCATGATTTTTAATGACAATGAAGGTAGTGAGCTTAGAATACAGGAGGTCACGCTAGAGATAACAGATAAATACAAATATCTGTGCTTATGAATAAGCAATGGGGCCGAGTACCTAAGGGAACACGAAATATAAGTGGCGACTAAAGGTAACAGGAATGCAGTGGTAATGATAAACAGGGCACTGTGGAATTACAATAGGTATGATGTTGTCAGAGGAATATGGAAAATGGTCATGGTTCCTGCTCTGACGTTCGGCAATGCGGTTTTGTGCATGAGATCAGAAGTTCAAGCAAGATTTGAAATTAAGCAACGTGGAATAGGTAAGCTTGCCTTAGGAGCTCACGGGAATATACCAAATCAGGGAGTACAAGGTGATATGGGATGGACATCGTTTGAGGGCAGAGAAGCTAGCAGCAAGATAAAATTTGTAAAGCGATTAAGAGAAATGGGAGCAGACGGTTGGGCTAGGAAGGTTTTCAGCTACTTTTACATGAAGAATGTCGATACAAAATGAAGGAAGCGAACCAGAAAATTGACTGGTAAATACTTAGAAAACGGCAGATGGCCAAACCAAAAATAACTATCGGTTAAAAAGAAAGTGAAGGAAACGGAGACTGACATGTGGAGAATTGGCATGATTACTAGAGGTATATCGTACTATTAAGCAGGAAATTGCCGAAGAAAGGATCTATGATAATACTCGGGGTAGTTCTGTGCTGTGGGAGGCCAGGACTGTACTGTTGGAGGCCAGGACGGGAGTATTTCGAACCAAGACATATCGGGCCAAATACGAAGGGGTAGACACGGTATGCGGTGCGTGTGGAGAGGAAGAAGAAACTGCGGAACACTTGATAATGTTCTGTAAAGGGCTTCGCCCTATAGTTCGGAATGATGGCGCAGAGTTTTTCAAAGCAGTTGGGTTTAGGGACAGGGAGGGCAAAATAGACTTAAAGCGGGTAGAATTAACTAGGAGGTTATCTGACTGGTGCCTAAAGTCAAGGCACGAGTGAAAATTAAACCCTTCACTGCAAAGTATGAATCCTCAACCTCACTTTTTAAATGGAAAATGAAAATCTAGTTTTCTGTTCATTAGGTATTACGGCTTGGTGGTGCTAGCCACCGCCCGATCTAAAGGGTACAGCCATATCCATCGATCCATCCATGGAAGAATTTCGCGAGGGACGTTGTAGGTGAGCCGGTTGTGAGCTGGTTAAGCCCTGCAGAGCAACAGAGTTTGAGCCACGTTGTGTGGCTGTGGACATTGTTGCGCCGAAGTTTTGCCGTCAGCTTTGAGCATTATGCACCACGCAAGATGACAGTATGCTTTACAGTGCATACTGTAACCATGCCGCGACAACGGCAAAACCACTGTTAGGCGCTTGGGTGTCTAACAGGCAACATGTTCGTGAAGAGTAAGCAGGACCTGTCATTGTTTGGCGTCCTGAAGGACGAAAACAGGCCGAAAGAATGCGAGAAGAACCAGCACAGAGCGGACAAGCTTCTGGAAGACACCAACGCAGTTTGCGAACTCCACTTGCAACCGCATCTGTGCATATTATCGATAGAAAAAAAGTGCGCATATTTCACCCATTATCCACGCCGAGGCTGTTTTCAACTTGTTCGGCTGACCAACTTTTGTGACCTAGGAGGCATCTTGATGATATATGGTGTTTTTTGGCGCAAGGGCCATTTGATGAGCAAAGAGCGCCAGTTCATGGGACAAAGAATGTGGGCAATGGTTGTGATTAGCGGCTGTATAAGGGCCATAAAATTCCTCGCAACAAGGCGGGTAAAAACATACAAGTAATAAAATCATGACCATGCCGTGAAAAATGTGTGTGGTGTGAATAGGTGACAAAAGTTGGTGATAATGAAAAACGATGACGGACGTGTCTGGCATTAGCACAAGTGCCTCACGCGTTCGTACCCTTGCGTCCAAGGACTGTGAGGCAAGTGCTTTCTTGGGTAGCCACCGCAGCAAAAACTTCTCTGGAGAGGTTGTGCTACGGAATGCCCGGGTATATGATATGAAAACTATGAAGTGCTTTTAAAAACGCTAACAAGGATTTATGACTAAAAAGCGGTTCCCTACCGACGAACATTGCAGGGTGTAAAAGTATATGTTGTCGGTAGGGTAATAGAAAATGTTGTTTTCTTAGAGTTTCTAGGTGTTTGCACTGGATTAACGTGCGAAGGACTGTTAATGCTTCACCACATCTGTCGCACAATGGTGGATCGCCACCGGACAAAAGACATGTGTGTGTCGTGTATGTGTGTCCTATCCTAAGTCTCGTTAGTATTACCTCTGTATGACGCGATTTCGATACGGGCAGCCAATGACCAAGGTATGGTTTAATAACGTGTAGTTTGTTTTGTGTATGTGTATCCCACTTGCTCTGCCAGTATACCCTGAGGTTTTTTTTTGAGAGACGGCTTAAGATCAAGGGCCGTGATTAATATGGGTGTAGTGACAGTGCTTTTGTGAACGGATGCAGCGAGCTGATCCGCCCTCACGTTGCCTTGAATCTCACCGTGCCCTGGCACCCAGCACACTACAACATGTTTGAGTGTGTAGAGTGTGCACAAAATGGAGTTAAGTGAGACAAGGACCGGGTTTTCTTGTTTTTTAAGACTGTGCAGAGCCGTTACCACACTAAGGGAGTCTGTATAAATTACTGCTTTTTGTATTTGTAATTGTTTGATGTGTTTAGCCGCCACAAGTATTGCTTAGGCTTCCGCTGTGAAGATACTTGTGCCTGGATGTAGAGGGCCAGCATCCGAAAAGGATGGGCCGACAGCAGCGTAGGACACAGAAGAGTTAGACTTGGAGGCATCTGTAAAAAGCTCGAGTATTTGTGTTGAAGTTCGAGGAAGTATGTTCGAATATGGGCAATAGGTACATGCTTTGTAACTTCTAGAAAAGACACATCACAGTCTATAGTCTGCCATTGCCACGGTGGCGGGTATGCTACAGGAGCCATTAAACTGTGTTCAAGTGAGACTCCAGTTTCCTCAGCTAGACCCTTCAGGCGAACTGAGAAGGGCTGCCTCATCGAAGGCCTGTTTTGAAACAGAATTGAGCTCGACAAATCATTAATAGTAGAGTATGAGGGGTGCTTCTTGTCTGCTTTCACCTTAAGGAAATAAACAAAGGACATGTAAGTTCTCTGCAGATGAACAGACCACTCATTTGACTCAACGTAAAGACTTTCTACGGGGCTGGTGCGAAAAGCACCCGTAGAAAGGTGGATGCCCAAAGGGTGCACGGGGTCCAGCATCTTCAAAGCACTTTGAGCTGCAGACTGATAAACAACGGCCCCATAATCTAAGCGGGTGCGAATGAGGCTTCGATACAGATTCATGAGGCATTGCCTATCACTACCCCAAGTAGTACGTGACAATACTTTTATAACATTCATGGCCTTTAAACATTTCGTTTTTAAATACTTGATGTGCGGTACGAAGGTCAACTTGTTGTCCAAGATTAATCCTAAGAATTTATGCTCCGTATCAACAGACAGACGTTGACCGTTCAGTTCAATGTCGGGTTCTGAGTGCATGCCTCTCTTTCGAGAGAACAAGACACACATGCTTTTTTCTGGGTTAAGTCGAAATCCATTTTCATCTGCCCATTTGGAGACCTTGTTTAAACCCAGCTGGACCTGCCGCTCACACATTGCCGAGTTGCATGACTTGAAGCCAAGCTGAACGTCGTCGACATATGTACAATAGAACATATTGCTGGGGATGGACAAGTGCAAGGAATTCATTTTGATAATAAAAAGTGTGCAACTAAGTACACCACCTTGTGGCATGCCTGTTTCCTGGACAAATGTTTGGGAGAGAACACTGCCCACACGGACACGGAATGTCCGGTTTGACAGGTAACTTTCGATTATGTGAAACATTCTTCCGCGCACACCAAGGTGAGACAGGTCTTTTAGAATTCCAAAACGCCATGTTGTATCATAAGCTTTTTCGATATCGAGGAACACAGTGAGAAAATATTGTTTATGGACGAAGGCGTCTCTGATCTGTGCCTCGATACGAACAAGGTGGTCTGTGGTGGATCTACTTTCCTGAAACCTGCACTGAAATGGGTCGAGCAAATTGTTTGTTTCAAGGATATGTACAAGTCGGCAGTTTATCATTTTTTCGAAGACTTTGCACAAGCAGCTTGTAAGTGCAATAGGCCTATAACTTGAAGCTAAAGAAGGGTCCTTGCCCTCTTTCAAAACGGGAATAATAATAGCCTCTTTCCAGGAGATAGGGATAGTGTCAGAAAACCAGATAGCATTGTACAAACAGAGTAGGGTTTTTCTTGTTTCTCCTGGTAGGTTTTTTAACATTTCATACACCACACGGTCAGAACCGGGGGCAGAAGTACTGCAGGAGTTTAAAGATGTTCGGAGCTCAGCTACACTGAAAGCTTGGTTATATGCCTCGTATCTAGTGGTTTTGTGTTCGAGTTTCTGCTTTTCTATTTTTGTTCTGTATTTTTGGAAAGTGTCAGTATAGTGGGACGAGCTGGATACCCGTTCAAAGTGTGCACCGAGGAAGTTTGCCTGATCTTCCAAGGTATCACCCTGAGTGTTTACGAGTGGGAGTGAGCGTACTTTTCTTCCTGCTACCCTACGAACCATGTTCCAGACTTTGGCCTCTTGTGTATATGAATTTATCCCTAATAAAAACTTGTGCAACTTTCTCTTCTGGCCTGCCGACGCGTTCTCCTGCCTCGAGATTTTATTTTCTTAAAGCTCTCAAGGTTTTCCGCCGTCGGCGAGTTCCGCAGCGACCTCCATGCCCTGTTCTGTTCCTTTCGCGCATTCTGACACTCGGTGTTCCACCACGGGACATGTCGTTTGCCGGGCAGTCCAGACGTTTGTGGAATGCACTTGGCTGCTGTGTCAGTAAGAAAGGCCGTGAAGTACTGCACAGCTTCATCTATGCCTAATCCGCATATGTCAGTCCAATTTAAGTGAGTAAGCTTTTGAAATTGTTCCCAGTCGGCTTTGTTTACCAGCCACTTGGGAACATGTGGAGGACATTCGTATTTTATTTATTTATTTATTAGAATACCCTCAGGGCCCGTAGGGCATTACACAGGGGGTATATTATTGGTGTACTCAAAACTAAAGGAAAATGGTCACTTCCGTATAGATTTTTTATGATTTTCCACTGAAGCAATGGTACAAGTAAAGGAGATGCGATACTCAGGTCTATGGAAGAGTAAGTTTTGTTGGCAAGGTTATAAATAAATAAAGTGCTTATCAGGAATACTCTTCTAACTCAAGCACACACCCTCCGAAACCCACGCACACACACACAAAAAGCGTTAGCTGCGTCGCACTAAAAAGGAGAATGCACAGACTGTGCCAGCTGCCATCGGATTAATTTTCGGGAAGCTGTATCGCAAAAGAAAAGGAAAACACTATGAAGCGCGAGCACCAGAAGCTCTTATAATAATCAGAGGGCAGTCAAAGCATGCAAGTTTATTACAAATATCGAATAAATGCACGTTCCAACTTTTACGAGCGGCCATCGGTGAGCAGCTTCTGCAGGTGAAGCTTCCATTGAAGATGCCTGTGGCGCCATCTCTCTTATGTGACGCCAAAAGCGTCAAAGTAGCTGTGGAGTAAGCCCACTGGCCTCTTCTAGTACACTGCAATTCATCTGGTCAAAATAACAAAAACGCTATTTTCACAGAACTCGGCTTGCATCTAGGCGGATTTGTGGAACATTGTGGCTTTTCGTCAAAGTTTACAACGCCGATTCAGGCAACTTATGATTCAGGCAACTTATGGACGCTATTCTTTTGTCGTGTTTATGGTCTGCTCGGTGTTCACGCCGTTGGCGCACACTGTGATTGTGTTTGTCTTTGCAAAGTGCTTTGTGAACGTGAATAGTTAAGATTGTGTTCGCATTTAGAACCGCTGAATTTTGTGGTTCGCCTTAGCTTGCGTGAAGGCCACGATGTCAAGGGCTCTTCAACCTGTTTCAGTGCTCTTTCACATCCATTACTTCTGTTGTGTGTGTGCGGTGGAGACGGTGTGGTAGTCCGTACGTGTTGCCAGTTTTACTGGATGCGCTTGTAGTTTTGTGGTTTGCGCAGCCGCTCGGCTGCCTGCTCAGATTCTTGCGCCTGTTCGTTGAATACTTCATTTTACATGCGTAGTAGCATCAAACTTGTATTAGCTGAGCTGTTAAATGCGCGGTACTTTAACCACTACATCATTCAGAAAAGCTGCCGACCATATCTCATTTCTAAGTACAGGCATCGCACGATATAATTTCGATTTCTATCCATTTAAAGTTTCTTGATTGCGTTAGATGCGGAGATGAGTCAATCATGGTCTATAAATTAACTTTCTATAGAAAGTGTCCATGTGACACCCGCATGTTCAACCAAGCCTCGCTATTTGCTTCCATGGCTGCACGAGCGATGAAAAAACATTAGACTCCAAGCGTGCGGCGAGCACCCCAGGGTTTCTGCGCATGGAGCAACATATGTGGCTGCGGATTAGTTGGTATTTCATACCAACTGCTCAGCGGTAAACACAGCAGCACACGTAAGACGAGAATCAGCGTCGACATCCAATTGAAATTTATCTCAACTCCCAAATGTGTTGCCTACATCCGAGATAACATGCTTAGGCTGAAAAAAATAATCGAAGTGAAGCATAAAATCACAGAGACCACAAAAAAAAAGTGGTGACATTGAACATGCCAATAAATCCAGGTAAGCCAGTTCTTTGCAGTCAAAAGTATTGAAGGTTCTAGGTGCCATAATAAAGAAAAGTATTGAAGGTTCTAGGTGCCATCATAAGGATGAGTTACGAGAACTTGTGTTTTCTCAAACAGGCCCTGGCAGTCGTATGTCTAATTATGCGAACCCAAGGAAACGTCTCTGCGCACTAATTTTACTTCTTGCTAATTTCCCTGCAACCATATGTTTTAGTACTTTCCCGTTTTTCCAATGCACTGAATAAGCAATCTCATTCATGTAATGTAACTTGTCATGTTAAAAGAGCTTTGAACCATAGCCAATCTATGCACGGCAAAACTGTGTTGACCGTGCAGGAGGCATCGATTACAGCATACCTTGGTTCTGTGGACACAGTTATGTGGGTCAAAGAGACGGGTGCCTAAGTATATGGTTGCAAGAATACCGTCTGAAGGTAAAAACTATAGATAGAGATGGTTCTTTGGCTTCTGATTGTTGAGAATGTGGTTGCCAGACTCTGTTTGAGAAAACAAAAGTATTGCAGCTCATCCTTATGATAGCACCAGGATTATCATTGAGGCTGCACGAACAGCTAAAGGAAGCTGGTGCCTATCTGCTAAAGAACTGGCTTACCTGTATTCATCGTCATGTGCTATTTTGCCTTAGTTTTTTTTTTTAGTTTCTTTCAGTGCAATTTCACTTAAGTCATTTCTTCTTACCATGAGCATGTTGATATTTTAGATGTGGACTATAGATTCTATGTTCTATAAAATTTCAATTGGAAGCCTGTGCTTGTCCTCCTGTCACTAGTGTTGCTTTATCTGCAGTTGTGTTGACTATTTTCAAATCTCTGCACAGATTCATTGTATGCATGTTGAAATCGACATAGTCAGACTCGCTCGCTGGATTTCATGCCTACCGGTTGTGCCCTCGCGATCTCCGACAACAGCGCAGCTCTGGCCGACTGGATTAGCGTAGAGCTAGACAACGTCTAGCCCTACGCCATCTCCTGTCGCCGACAAGAGGACAAGAGCTTTCGCAAGCCCCGTCTTTGGACTCCTGTGACTGTGTTTCCATATTTCCTATCTGTCTTTTTTAGTTTAGCCCTGAAAAGTTTAGTCCTGAAAAGGCTAGCATGGTGCAGAAATTTGATGTGGAGGAGGGCATGAAGAACGTCAAGTAATGCAATTTAAAAAGCCTTTTACCGTATCTTATATATGGGACGTTTCCTAGAGAGATTTGCCGTTAAAATTCGAGAGAGATGATGATACCGACATTCACAATCACTAAAATATGGGTGCTGATTACAAAATAAAGAACATTTACTTCGTTGGTATGTTCTGGCTGCATGGGGTGCTTGTGGAACAAAAGCGTGAGATTAATTACATCTGTGTGATTTGCCTGAACACGTTATCAAGAGCAAGAGGCAAGAAATAAGTGCGAGTGCTATTTAGCAAAATGACCCAACTTTCTTCCTTGTAAAGTACAAAACAGCAGCAGAACTTCTGAACATGCTCGCTTGATGCCTTGCGAAATTTAGCAGCGACAAGAGAGAAATGTTTGTATTCTTCTGCAGAGACGATCCTCATGGTCGATCGCAGGGCCTCATCATTAGGGTAAGAATATCGGCTTCCGAGTGTTCTGTGCAAGCTTGGTCACTCAAGAAAGGTCGGTGGGACACGTTTTTCAGGCTTTTGATTTAATCTGCAACAAGTGCTGAGTGTTGTTCTCTCGTGATAGCAATGGGACAAAAAAATTGAGGCAGATTTGCAATAGTGGTGCCAAGTTTCAAAGAAATGATACTGAACAAACTTCTTTGTTTTTGTGTTATTAGTCTTCTTTCTTCCTCTTATTCTTTTTATGTGTTATTTCTGTCTTCTTTCCTACAATTTATTTTTGTCTTATTTTAGATTCTATTCTATTTCTCTTTTTCACCTTTCTCCCTCACTTTTTTTATTTTGTTCCTTCCTCATTCTTGCTATGGGACACCTCCTCTCCAACTTTTTCCCTTTTCCTCACTCTCGCTTATCTTTCCAACCTCTCTGCACTCTATACTATAAAAAGCTATGATAAATGTTGCTAGCGTGCCTGGATAGCTGAGTGGTTGTTTTCAGATTTTCATTTCATTTCATTTCATTTCATTTATTTATACTGTTAGCCCAGAAGTGGGCCGTTACAGGGTGGAAGTAAAACAATTTGCGAAAAAGAAGTACCATACAGGTCTCGAGATAATTTCTCGGTATTATTGTGAGCAGCAACTCGAAGTTATACATAACAAGAAATGGAACACACATGCAATGCAATACATACGCGCAAAACAGCACATGACGCATTTGAGGCGGCACTTTTGCACTGCGCTGAAGATTTGAAAGACAACTACTACAGTCTCATGCAACCAACAAAAAGTACACACTCACACCACTGTTATTCAGAAAATAAACGTTTTAGATTCTGTTCAAATGATGTAAGCGAGGAGCAACCAATTATAGACTCTGGCAGCATATTCCAATCTTCAATAGCACGTGGAAAGTAACTAAATTTGAAGCAATCGTTACGTGGGACTAGGGGTGGTATGTACATATTATGGCGATGTCTGGAGTGTTCTTGTGTGTTGACCTGAAAGCAATCTGAATAATTTAGTTTAAAATGATTATGAATTAACTGGAAGAGGAATTTCAGACGCTCAATCGTCGTCCTAAGTTCAAGACTATCCAGTCCAGCTTTTTACTAAAGTTCAGCAGGAGAATGATATCGGCGATATTTATTAAAAATAAATCTCGCACGAAGTCGCTGTAATTTTGCTATTTTATTGCAGTTTGTCTTTGTGTAAGGGTCCCAGACAATTTTAGAATATTCGATAATAGGTCTGACAAGGGTTTTGTAAGCAAGACACTTTATATCAGATGGGGCGGTATAAAGGTTACGTCTAAGGCTATACAGTGCCTTGGTGTAGCCCTGGAGCATACATTATCAATATGAGTGTTCCACCGGAGGTCGGGCATGAACTATAACCCAAGATATTTATAGTTTTGTACACGCTTAAGGAAAGCATTGCCAATCTGGTAGTTGTAATCTAGAAGTGCTTTCTTTCTAGTTATAGTCATAAAGACTGTTTTTTCTGTGTTCAAACTCATTTGCCATTCTTTGCACCAATCCTTTATTCTTTGAAGATTGTTGTTTAGATTAACTTGGTCATGTTCAGTCTCGATTCTGCTATAAACAACACAGTCGTCGGCAAACAACCTTATCGGGACCGTAACCTGGTTTGGTAGGTCATTTATATATAACAAAAATAAAAGGGGAACCAGCACGCTCCCCTGGGGAACTCCGGAAATAACTGCAACTGCTCTAGACTGTTTATTGTCAGGAAGTAGATTGTCAGTACATAGGTTTGAATGCCGTCTCGTTGAGATTTTTTTTATGCCAACATTTCGTTCTCTTTGCACTCATTCTCAAGTCCATCAGTCTTAATGCATCCCATGTCAGACGTATCGGCGCATGTGTTTTGGGAGCGAAGCACAGCAGTACAAAAATGAACAAGAGGCCAAAGAGAGCATGTGCCCAACAAAAATAAAAGGGGACCCAGCACGCTCCCCTGGGGAACTCCGGAAATAACTGCAACTGCTCTAGACTGTTTATTGTCAGTACGTAGATTGTCAGTACATAGGTTTGAATGCCGTCTCGTTGAGATTTTTTTTATGCCAACATTTCGTTCTCTTTGCACTCATTCTCAAGTCCATCAGTCTTAATGCATCCCATGCCAGACGTATCGGCGCATGTGTTTTGGGAGCGAAGCACAGCAGTACAAAAATGAACAAGAGGCCAAAGAGAGCATGTGCCCATTTATGGTGATAGTTACTTCTGTTCTCCCATTGCAAACCAATTCTCTGCTGAAATAGCTTCATTGTTAATATCTGAAAGAAGTTTTCACATGCCCAATCTTTTACTATGTTCCAAATGATCTTCCAATTTGTTTTAAGTGTGTGTGCATCATCTCAATATCAACGCATTTTTTAGCGAAATGAAAGTATTTTGACCGTTTCGATCTGTTCATCTATCTAGCTGCCTGTGTCAGGGTGCTCGGGTGATCACCTCCTTTACTAGTACATTCCAAAACTGGCATATAACAGTATGAGTGTAAGACAAACATGACTGACGCGTTGTGGCTTGAACGACGTGAAATACCTGTCGGGTAAACCATGAAACCTTTTCTTGTACACATCTCGTGCATACCCATGACCCATGAAATTAGGTCGTGTCCTGCAGGTTCTAAGCCCACAGTAAGGCTTTATTCTCAAGTATTGCTAAAACAGACATTGGAAATCTTACCATGATAACTTTTAAAAGATTATGTAAAAAAAACTGCTGTCTGTTTCAGTGGCAATGCCGGAGAGTAAAATATTTCTAGATTATACAGAATAAAAATCACAGTTGAAGCCAAAAGTGAACCCAGGCATTTTGTGAAGTAGCCAATTTTTCTACCCCAGAGTCACACGTATACTTAAAGTTGCGTCCCCCACGGCGAATCAGGGGCTACGGTGCTCACCTGCCGACCCAAAGTTCGGGAGTTTGATACCGGCCACGGCAGTTACATCTCTACAACTTGTTACAATGCAACAAGCAGGTACGCCTACGAAGAGTTATTATTATTCACAAAGTGTTAGCCACAGCGATCTGGTTCAGGCAGAAACTTTGCAAGTACGAACAACACGAACATCGTCTTCTTTCACACTGGCACATAGATGGTACTGCTTTGCTCCGGTACATACTATTTGCTTTGCAAGAGGGTGCTTATTGTATGGAATCAGTGCCTAACAATGTCTCAATTCTGAAAGCTTTATTGTGTATTCAACTTTAAAGGAAAGATGTGCCTTATTTTTATCGTGCTTCACATTGCTACAGGGAGCAGGAGAAGGTGCATTCTCATTTATACAATGGTATACACTGTATTCTACTGCAGATAGATTTATTGCCCACTTGTGTATAAAGTGGTCTTCAATGCACCCAAAAAACACTCGTACATTTAAAGCCTCACTTGTTGGGTGCCTTGTCTGGAACTGCATTCTTGCTATGGCAAAGCGGCTAAGAAAACATGTGTTCCTGGTAAACAACCATGAAATGGCTTGTAACGAGCCTCTAATCAGTGTGTCTTATTTCATATGATTACCATGTTCCATCTCTTGTCAGTACCATAGAAGAATGTGACATTTTGCGTGCCTCAAAACAAATTGACGTTCTTGATTCTGTGTGCGGTTTTGTCGATGCTGCACATGCATGCACAGTCTATGTACAGTTCTATTCATGTTTTATGCAATGCAGCAAATAAAAACAAACTTTCTGCTGTATGGTAAATGTTCGATGAAGCAATCTCTGTGCGAATTATAACATAGGTGACAATTTGCTAGCGATGCTTTTTCCACGTTATACAGAATTACGTAATTGCATCAATAAAGAAACGGATAAAAACCAGTTCCAAAGTAATATACAATACTGCATTTATGCCCTGCAGAGTATACTTATTTTCTATTGGTATAACTAAATTCTCCAGTCATTTTTTATTATGTGTCTATGCTGAGCATCTTCTGATACACACTGGGGCAAAAACATCCTGCATCTCCAGCTTCAATCAAGCTTTTTTTTTACAGCACTGCCTGTTCTACAAAAATTCTGTACAGTTGCCTGTTTCAAGATGGGACTGGGCTGCATTTGCCAAGACTGAATTCTGCCATGCAGTTTCTTTATGAGAAAGAAATCAAACAGCGCCATAATTAAAAGATAACGTGAAAATGGCAGACTCATGTTGTGTGTGTTGCCTTCTCTCTAATTTATCCACAGTGCTGCAAGATTCTCCCCTAAAAAAGACATATTCAGTAGTACACCCTCAGTATTTGCTATGAAGCACATAGTGAAAAAGTGCTCCACACAATAAATGAGAGAGTTATTCGTTTCAGAGTCTAGTATAGGAGCAGAAGCTCGACTTTGGTATGCATAGGTTCTATAACAAAAAACAGGAAATGAGTATACCACTCTTGCAGGAAGTTGCAAACATGCCAGAAATTCTAAAGATCAAGAAAGGACAAATGATTCGGAAGGCCTAGTACTCATATGTAATAGGATATTATAATCTTGTGCGTTTAAAATAAAACAATATTGATACCCTGGTTTTTTCTGGCTTTGTTGATGCGAAGGGTGTATGCATTGCCCTTGTACTGCTGTAGCCACAGCAAAGAAAAACACTTTGTTCTCTACACTATAAGTTCGTCCCAGGAACGAGTATGGATTTAGTGACTAATTGCTATTTGGGTTATTTGGAGAAAGAACAGAGCATACATACTGAGTTTTTATAGCAGTGCTCCCAACGTGAGCCTCCGTGATAACGCTCGTTTCTTCTAGCTAGCTGATATGGCCACCTTTCTTATAAAACGGAGTGTCGTCATTAACACACATGACAATCGATACTGCACGAGTTAGATCGTCAGATGAGAAGCGGTTCTGAATTTCTGGCAAATGATGTACATCTACATCATACATGTGAGCTAGCTGAAGTGCGTAGGCGGGCTAGTTTGTTCATCATACTTGTACGCGCAATAGCTTGAGGTAATCACGTCATTTAGTTACGAATCTGGGCTCCAGAGATAATGTTGACTTTGATCTACTCGTTCGAGTCAAAATTGCACCGTTGTGACTAGAGTTGAAAACGGTGGAAACTGAAAACATGTGCGTTACTTAGCTCTGAATTGTCAGGTTACAATCCGTGCATCTGTGTATTCAAACCTCTGAAAGCGCATGTAGATATCAATTTGATGCGCAAGAGATGTTAACTCTTATTAGTGTCCTTGCTATGAGCAACCCAAGAGGTCCAATGCCTTTCGCTACATATATAGCAAGACTTTCGACAGGCACACCTTCAATCAATGATCGTGCAGCAAGGATGTTTATTCTGTGTGGGTGTATGTGCTTGTTCTCTTCTGTCCGCATTCAATCGTGCTGTTCAAACTTAGTGGGAGCTTGCTCAAGAAGCTCCTACAAGTTGTATACATCAGAGAGCGCCGCTTTCGGTATGCTCACAAATAATATGCTTTACCGCAAATCAAATATGCTTCACCGTGTGACAAATTCGTCCTGCAGTGAAGCCAAACAAATGCTACGTTGTCTTTGAACGCATGTACGATCGGCCCTTCCCCATGTGTGGATATGTATGTTTGTAATGACCACGGTGGTATTCTATGATTGTGACATCTGTCGCTCCAGCTTCGTTTTCGATCTCGATAAGGGAAGTTTATTTTGAATTAAGAGATATTTTACGTTTGCACCTTTCAGCGCCTAAATGATGACTGCTGTTTTATTAATTTATATGTACACCTATAACCAATCAGGGCTCGACAGTGAGTAGACAACGTTATAAAGAATTCAATTGACTAAGAAGAAAGAATTGACTTCAATGGTCTATCTCCCGAGCCGCCTACGTCTGGTTGCTCTCGTGATCACTCGGGACGGTAAGATGGTTTGACGAATATGATTGCCCGCCAGGTCGTGAATAATGCCGCAGTCTCATCGTGTATGTCATCAAGGCCTTTCTTACAGATGTGTGGCACACATTGCAGGTATGCGGTTATATGTGCCACAGGTGATTGACATGACAGTTCCTCTACCAAGGAATGGCAAGAAATAATATAGGTAATTTTAACATGACGACGTCGAGACAAAAGTCAGTGTTGATCCTTAGAGTATCAATTAGAACAACAAAGGTAACATGTGCAGGAGGATAAAAAGGTGCGCGGATATACGCAAAAAAAACTTGATAATTTCTATATGGAAATGAAAGAGTACTCTGATAAACCGAACTGATGCACACATATGTTGGGTTAACATGATATATAGATCATATATACCCATTAATTAAAATAATAAGTGCACAGCACCACTGTGCTAGTGAACAAAAATTATATATATGTGCACAATTACAAATTCTAATTATGCATGTATCTGTGCACATTCAAAATTAATTGTGAAACATTGTGACAATAAGTGAATTTTTTAATAAATTCGAGGAAAAATGATTGAGATTTTCATCAAAGTGATATTTTCATGTGCTTATTCAAGTGTGAATCCACATAAAGATAGTTGCATGTACAGCACTCCGTCGGATTGAAACAGGACAGTTTAAGGCTAAGTAACGCACATACTTTCGTATTCGCCGCTTTCACCTCGGGTCAAATTAGTGTAGTTTTGACTCCAGCCCCTAGATCAGTCAGCGTTATCTTTAGAAACCAAATTTGTGGTGATGTGACGTCGTTACCTCGATCTATTGCACATATAAGTATGATAACGTCGTTACCTCGATCTATTGCACATATAAGTATGATAAACAAGCTAGCCTGCCAACGCGTCCACTCACAGTACAATGTTTCATACAATCCCTAGTCCACAAAGTTGACTGGTTGGGACCCTATGGAATACACGTCCTTATCGCGGAGGCTCATGCTTAGACTAGCCGTGCCGTGGGCGCAAATAGTCTAAAACAATTTAGTAGAAGTTTTTCAAAGATTCTGGTACGGCCATGGCGGTCAAAGGCCTAAAAATAAGGAGGGAGGCATTTTACGATAATTCAAGGGGAAGCGCTTTACTGTTTGAAGCGAGATCGGGTTGCCTTAGAACGCGTAGTTATAAAGCAAGATTCAGTAAAGAAGAAGAACAATGCACATGCTGCGGGAAAGATAAGGAAACGGCGGAGCATGTTCTGATTGAATGTGGAGATATCCACCCAGGTGTACGTTTGGGCACGAGCCTACATGAAGCCTTGGGTTTTAGGGACAACAATGGAAAGCTGAACACATCCGCGATTGAAATAAGTAAGAGACGGTTAGAGTATTGGTGGCAGAAAATTAGAGAGGAAGGACAAAAATAAATATTGGAAAAATAAAATATGGACAGTGTGCCGTAAATGGCAGATAACTTAAGCTGAAAATTTACCTTTTTTCCATTAAGATAGAATTTATCGAAGTAGAGGCATTAGGCCAACATAAAAAAAAGAAAAAAGGGTTTTTTTTTTCGAGCCTGGTGGCATACTTGCCACCACCCCGTTATAAAGGGGACGCTCATAGCATCCATCCATCCATGAGCGCGCCCGGCTCTTGCAGCAAAAGCAATAATAAAAGTTATACAATTACCTTGGTTGTTATAAACTACAGTCGTGGCTCTCACGTGGGCCGGCTCTGGGATTTGGAATATATTATGCTGTGAGTTATCGCCTGTATGCCTTGGAAGCTATGGTTGTTCAGTCTTCGTTGACGCGTTCACGTGAACGCCAATAATGACTTGACACAACTTGTTTTACTTGCAGTGGGAGTCTACATCTTATGTAACTTATTTCTAGGCTCAAACAGGAAACCCGGCAAGCCGGGGTACTGAAGCTGCAACAATTATTAAAAAAAACTTCATTGGCTCAATTCATTGCAATAACTTCTGATGTGAAGTGCAGATGTGCATGCGCAATATAAAGACCGGCCGAGATATTTGTGACGTACCATACTTTCAGATCATCCGTAGTACAAATTGAAAAGTGCCTATAATCCTGCAGTTCCCGAAAATCCGTTTCTCTCAGAAAGGTGTGTTTAATGTTTCTCACCAATGCATATATAGCACGGGAACCTTTGTCCTTTCTTTCCAAGATTAGAATTGCTGACAATATTTTAACTTTCTCGCAAGTGTAGTATACTCATTTTCTTTTTCAATGAGATAACTCATACATGCCAGATGTGGTGCCTCAACTCCCGTAATTCCCTGCCGCGGTGTTCTAGTGGAAGGTACTCGGCTGCTGACCCGCGGGTCGCGGGATCGAATCCCGTCTGCGGCCGCTGCATTTCCAATGGAGGTGGAAATGTTGTAGGGCCTGTGTGCTCAGATTTTAGTGCAGGTTAAAGAACCGCATGTGGTCGAAATTTACGGAGCCCACCACTACGGCGACTCTCATAATCGTGTGGTGGTTTTGGGACGTTAAAGTCCACATATCAATCAATCTACCCCTCGTACTCTGAAATGAATAACTCTCCCATCCCAAATTTTGTGGAGCACTTGTTTAGACTGTGCATGGCAAGCCACACTGCAAGTTTACTACTGAATACAGATTTTAGGAAGTTATCAAACACAGTAGATGAAATAGAAGGCTAAAGACACGTATGTTGTGTCTGTCATTTTCACGCACCTTTTCTTTATGGCGCTGTTAAATATCTTCTCCATCAAGTAATGCACAACTTAATCCAATACAATGCAGCCTACACACTAGCTAAATGTGCTCAAAAAACACAGCGCTATCTTTACACAGAATATTTTGGCACTATTTTACATCATAAGATTGCCTCGCAAACCCACATGCTGAAGAGTGACAGGAGAAATCAGTCACAAAAAGAAATGATTATTTTGAGAATGGTGAAGATGCAATATTGCTTCTAACCTTGGTATATGCTGCTTTTGTATGGTTCCATGCTAACACAAACGCATAACTCTGCTCATTCTCGAGTTAGTAAAAACTTAATAATTCAAAAGTGACAGAGGCTGAATGGGAACAGAGGTCCCGCTAGCTCAGCGAGGTAGCCTCATCCTTGCCAATCTTCAAGCGTTAGGGGTAAGAAAAAGAGTATACGATTATATAAAAGACTTTTTAACTGACCGGACTGCAAGAATAATACTAGGCGAATTAGAATCCCAAGAGTTTAGTCTGGGCAGCAGAGGTATGCCGCAAGGCTTAGTCCTATCCCCCTTTCTTTTTAACGTGGCCATGATAGGTCTCCCTACCAGACTAAACGAAATTCCAGGACTCCACCATATCCTCTATGCATGTGACATTACCTTATGGGTAGTGATACCTTATGGGTAGTGACGATACATAGAGGAAACTCTACAAACCGCAATGAATGTTATAGAAGGATATGCCACCCATACAGGATTACAATGTTCACCAGAAAAATTGGAACTTCTCTTCTATAACGCGATATGTAGGTGTCGGAAAAGTATCCAGGGAAAACCTAACATTAAAGTCATTGTTGGAAGAATTCTGGGACTCTGAATCAGATCGAACGGGCATAATGGAGAGGCGATTAGATTACTAGAAACCAGTGCGCAGCAAATTGTGTCTACTTAAACGAATTGCAAACTGGCACTATGATATAAAGAAAAATAATATGATAAGACTGGTACAAGCTTTTGTCATCAGTTGTATATGTGACTCCGTATCTCAGACTGCAAGTGGCCGAGAGAGAAAAGATTGACAAAATCATTAGACGAGTTTTCTAACAAGCGATCGGACTTCTAATAACTTCCTCTAATGATAAATTACTTCAAATAGGGCTTCACAACACATCAGAAGAGCTTATAGAAGCTCAAAAAAATCGCGCAATATGAAAGACTAACGAGGAGTAAAAGAGGTATAGCTATACTAGAGAAACTGGGTATAAACTACGCAAATAAATTTGGCGCCAAGAAGGATATCCCCCCGTATGAAATCAGGAAATGTTTAGTAATTTTACCGATTCCAAAAAACATGCACGCCGAATATCAGAAAGCAAGGAGAGCTGAAAGAGCGAAAAATATACATAACGTAAAAGATTTACCGGAAACAACATACGTAGACGCGGCCAAACACAAAGGAAATGACAACATGACTATAGCAGTAGTAGACTACAAAGGAAGTCATAAGGTCAGCGGCTCGGTGAGAACGAGCTTTGCAGAAGAGGCGGAGGAAGCAGCTATTGCAATGGCCATAGCATCCACCTCGACTTCACTAATTGTTATCGACTCGCAGACGGCTGTGAGAAATTTTGCACGAGGGCGAAATATCCCAAATAGCTTTAAAAATATTGGCTGGATGCAAAGACCAACGAACAATTGATATAGTATGGGCACCCACTCACTCCTCCTTGCCCGGCAATGAGGCTGCACACCAGACAGCTCGAGGACTTACAGACTGAGCTCCTGGATTGCCCTGGTTGAACCGGGAGGACTATGAGAGATTTGAATGGATGACCACTTACAGAGATATTATGCAGTATTACAGGCTAAGCTGGAAAATTTATCCTCCCGCACACTCGTCATTGAACGAAAGACAGGCGGTGGCGGTGGCGTGGTGCCTACTCAAGACTCACACGTTTCCTAGTCCGGTAACAATGAACCACTGCGTGCCAGAACTTCATTCCGACAAGTGTAAATTTTGCCACAACAGGGCAGACTTAAGCCACATTTTATGGGCATGCCCGCAGGACCCCATGGGAGGCGAATTTCCAGACGGGAGTGGATGGGATACCGCGCTCCTCAGCTCTGACTCTCAATTACAAGCCCGCTTAATAGGGCAGGCCGAAGACGCTGCCAGGGCCCATGGGATCATGGCCGTCAACTAGGTTTGGTCCTACCTTCTCCTCTCGCACATGAAAGGGGAGGACCTTTCTGCTAACTAAATAAAGTTTGTTGTCATCATCATCAGAAAAGCAAATAGAAATTGCTACTAAACAAATTGAGAAAGCAATCAGGATAATAAATATGTGTGGACATACACAAATCTAATTAGACTGTTTGCGCTAGAGCTTGCTAAGGCACGTGACAAGTCACTTTGGAAAAGAAGACACAAGCCCAAGAGTTCGTGGGATAAGGAAGTTACAATAGCCTTAGCAAAACGTCAGGAAGCCTCTAGGGAGCAAAGACATGCTAAGCAACGGGGTGCACCGACAGATGATGTTGAAAGAAAATGGGAAATCTTTTAAGCCCAAGAAGTGAAGCATCCCTCCTGATCAATGAAAAGATTGCTCAGTGCTCAGTGGCTGCTCAGTGACTAGCAGAAGTACATAAAAAGGACAGAAAGGCAGCTGCAAAATTTTGGAACTGAAAAAGGGTTTATTGGCGACTGTTGCGACGGTGGTCCTTCGATGAAACACGATCGGGCGAGAGCAACGGTCAAGCAGATGCCGGCGATGATCAGCATGAGCCGAGCGAGAGAAGCCCAGCACCCAGTACCCAAGCGGTGGCGATGTTGCTTGCCAACGATGCGTTTTCTTCTTCACAATTTGCCCCTGCCGAAAAAGAGCCATCCTGGCGACCTAAGAGTGTGGAGGCAGAGGGCTATATGGCTTAAGGCAGGCGACGTGGACGATGTCACGTCCACGCCGGCGCATGTCGTCAGATGGGGATACTGGCTCAATGAGAAAATTCACCGGCGAGGTTTGCTCCAAAACGCGGTGTGGGTCCTCGTACTTTGGAACGAGTTTTGAGGAAATGCCGGGGGTTTGGTAAGGAAGAGCCAGCCATACAAGTGATCCCGGGAAATAGCTGGGGCTTTGTGAAGAGTCGGCGTTGTTTTTTTTCTGGCGCTGTTGTTCTTGTGACGTAAACGGGCGTGCGAGTTCACGGCAGTCTTCCGCATTTCGGGCAGCTTCGGACACAGATGGGCATTCGGATGCGTCAGGACGGTATGGAAGGAGAGTGTCAATGGTGTGGGATGGTTCACGTCCATAAAGAAGAAAGAAAGGTGAAAATCCAGTGGTAGATTGTGCCACGGTGTTATATGCGAACGTGATGAACGGAAGAATGCGATCCCAGTTAGTATGATCGGATGTCACATACATGGCGAGCATATCGCCAAGGGTGCGGTTAAATTTTTCGGTGAGCCCGTTAGTCTGCGGGTGGTATGCCGTGGTCTTGCGATGAACAATATGGCATTCATAAAGCAGAAACGTGACGACTTCTGATAGGAAGGCTCGACCTCGGTCGCTTAGTAGTTCTCGAGGTGCACCATGTCGTAGTATGAAGCGATAAAGAATGAAGGATGCTACGTCCCGCGCAGTGGCACTTGGAAGAGCGGCTGTCTCAGCGTAGCGTATGGTCTACAGCGACTATGATCCACCGATTTTCATCTGAGATCAATTCCGATCCGATCGAAAGGTTTGGCAGGGCACGGGAGTGGTTGAAGCGCACCGGACGAGTGGAAAGATGGTGATTTGCGGCGTTGACAGTCAGGGCAGCCCATAACGAATTTCGAACGAAATTATACATTCCGCGCCAGTAGAGGCGAAGGCGAATGCGTTCGTAAGTTTTGAAAATTCCGGCATGACCACATTGGGGATCGTCGTGAAAGGAGGCGCAGATTTGTGATCGCAAGCTGCGCGGGACAACCAAGAGCCACTTACGACCTTCGGGGGCGTAGTTGCGTCGGTGTAGCAGACGATCACGAATGGCGAAATGAGCAGCTTGACGTCGGAGAGATCGTGGTACCGCAGTGGTTGACGATCCAGAGAGACAGTTAAAAAGGGAAGCGATCCACGGGCCCTTGTGTTGTTCACTGGACAAGGAGTCGAGGTGGAGAGATGCGACGGAGTTGGTACCAGTGGTTCCGCAGGCCAAGTCGGGAGGTAAAGGCGAACGTGACAGGGCGTCGGCGTCAGAATGCTTGCGTCCGCTGCGATAGATGACACGAATGTCGTACTCTGGATTCGCAGTACCCACCAAGCTAGGCGGCCAGAAGGATCTTTCAATGTGGCGAGCCAACAAAGTGCATGGTGGTCCGTTACCAGGTCGAATGGGCGACCGTACAAATAAGGGCGGAACTTGCGAAGCGCCCACACTAGCGCCAAGCACTCTTTTTCAGTGACACTGTAATTGGCCTCAGCTTTAGTAAGTGTGCGACTCGCATAAGCGACGACGTATTCGGAGTAGCCCGGCTTGCGTTGGGCGAGGACGGCGCCCCAACCAACCCCGCTAGCGTCTGTGTGAACTTCCGTTGCAGCTGTTGGGTCGAAATGCCGAAGAATTGGAGGAGATGTTAACAGACTACGGAGCGTGGCAAACGCGACGTCGCAGTCAGAAGACCAGGATGAAAGGTCTGCGTCACCGCGTAGGAGGTTGGTCAGTGGTGACATGATCGACGCAAAATTTCGCACGAAGCGCCGGAAGTATTCTTTCAGTGTAGTAGGTTTCGGGAACTCAGCGACTGCTCGAAGTTTTGCAGGGTTGGGTCGAACATCATGCTTGGACACGATGTGCCCTAAGATGGACAGCTCTCGCGCCGCGAAGTGGCACTTTATAAGGTTCAGTTGGAGCCCAGCGTTGGTTAAACACGTCAGAACCAGTTGGAGCCGAAACAGATGTGTAGGAAAATCGGGAGAGAAAACGACAATGTCGTCGAGGTAGCACAGACAAACAGACCACTTTAGTCCACGCAGTGTGTTGTCCATGAGTCGTTCAAACGTGGCAGGAGCATTACAAAGCCCAAATGGCATTACGTTAAATTCGTACAGACCATCTGGTATAATGAACGTGGTTTTCTTGCGATCAGCTTCTGCCATAGGAACCTGCCAGTATCCAGATCGTAAGTCTAAGGAGGAGAAGAATTCGGCTCCTTGGAGGCTGTCAAGGGCGTCGTCAATGCGCGGTAATGGATAGACGTCTCTCCGCGTCACCTTGTTTAATCGCCGGTAGTCGATGCAAAATCGAATCGATCCATCCTTCTTTCGAACTAGAACGACAGGAGATGCCCAAGGACTGTGCGATGGTTGAATAACACGACGGCGTAGCGTCTCTTCGACCTGGTCATTGATGACGTGACGTTCTGCCGCAGAGACACGGTACGGTCTTTGACGCAATGGCTGGTGCGAACCGGTGTCAATGTAGTCGTGCACTGCGGTAGTCCGACCCAATTGCGGCTGAGAAACGTCGAATGAATTTGCGAAGTGCTGGAGAAGATTAAGAAGATCGGCACGTTCATGGGCACTTAAGGTGTCGGCGATGGAACTCGAGAAGGTGTCACTCGATGAGCATTCCAGTGGAGAAAGGGCATCAAGTTCGGTCGAGGCGCTACTGCACAATTCGTCTGGCATGTTAAGGAATAAAGAGGAATCGAGGTACTCCACTCGACCGAGACATTCGCCGGCAAGTAGCGTAAGCGGTGTAGAAAGGGGGTTGTGGACGAAAATATTGCTTCGGCCCGCAGCGACATCAAGTGTAGCGAAAGGCAAGGAAACGGCTCTGCGGCTCATGAAAATGTCGGAAGGTGTAAACATTACTGTAGCATCGTTATGGTCATCGCAGCAAACAGGGACAATGGCAAGAGAGGCTGGCGGAATTTCAGTGTCTTCGCGTACGATGAGTTTTGGGGACCGCTCATGAGTTTTGTGCAAAGGTTCGTCAGACAGGTGCGAAAATTGAACTTCAGCGCGTGCGCAGTCGATGACGGCATGATGATGTGACAAGAAGTCCCACCCGAGGATAACGTCATGCGAGCACACCGAAAGCACGATGAACTCGACAACGAACATTGAGCCTTGGATGGAAATGCGGGCTGCACAGGTGCCGAGAGGTCGAACTGGTTGTGCGCTAGCCGTACGAAGCGATAGTCCAGAGAGCGGCGTGGTCACTTTGCGTAGGGAGCGGCAGAGCTGGGCGGCTATAACAGAAACGGCAGTACCTGTGTCGATGAGGGCAAAGGTAGAAACACCATCGACAGATATGGCGACGACGTTAGCAGGTGAAGTGCGAGGACTTGGGCATTTCGATGACAGCACAGTTCTTGCCTCTGGAACTGCGGCGTTCAGTTTTCCTGGTTGGAGGAAGCGGGTTGGGGACGCAGTGGGGACAGAGATCGCCTGCGAGGAGACGGCGAGCGGAGAGAGCGAGTCGGAACTGGGGGCTGGGGTGACTGAGACTCAAGAAGATTAGTGTAGCCATACGGCGGTGAAGGATAGGGAGCAGGTAGGTGCGTGGGCTGCGGGTCGTACGGTAACGGCCAAGTAGCGTTGTGTTGCAATTGGAAGCGACGACGACAATATCGTGCCACGTGTCCTGGAGTACCGCAGGTGTAGCAGATCGGTCGATTGTCTGCAGTGCGCCAGGAATTGCTGACTCGTGGTGCGGCCCAAGGTGTCGAAAGAGGGATAGAGTGGGGAGCAACTGCAGGCATGGGTGGCAAAAGCTGTTGGCGGGGTCTCCTGCATACCACCTGGGCATAAGTAAGAGGCGCGGCCACTGGCTGCTGGTGGGCAGCGACGGGAACAGCCTGAGCTACCTCTTCGGCAATAACGTCGCGGAGTGGTGAGGGCCGACGAGAGGACGGCGGCTGCTGCGTGAAGGAAATCAACGACAGCTGCCGAGCTACTTCTTCACGCACGAAGTATTTAATCTCTTGCAGGCTTGGTGAGTGGTCGGGAACGGAAGTGAGACTGGAGAGCGAGTTGGCGTGTGAGGAAAATGGCCGAGTCAGGGCGTGCTGCTTGCTCAACTCGTCGAAACTTTGACACAAAGTGACAAGTTCCGCAACGGTGGCAGGATTACAGGATTACGGGCCAGGAGCAGCTGATATGCACCGTCATTTATTCCTTTGAGGATGTGTTGAATCTTCTCCGACTCGGGCATGGTGGTGTTCACACGGTTGCATAGACCAATAATGTCTTCGATGTAGCTGGTGAAAGATTCCGTTGGCTTTTGTGCGCGAGTCCGCAAGCGTTGTTCGGCTCTGGAATTGCGGACAGCGGGTCGGCCGAAAACGTCGGCAAACAACGTTTTAAAGATGGACCACGTCGTAATGTCGTTTTTGTGGTTGTTATACCACATTTCGGCCACGTCAGTGAGGTAAAAGATGACATTAGTCAATTTGTCCGCGTCATCCCACTTGTTGTTTGCGCTCACCAGTTCGTAGTTAGCGAACCAGTCTTCCACGTCGGTCTCATCAGCTCCGCTAAAGACCTTGGGCTCTCGCAAACGAAGAACGCCGGGGTTGCTGGGGGATGGAGTGGAAGAGCCAGGTTGCGCGTTCTTGGTAGCCATGATGGGAGGTAGCGTTCAGTTGCGCAGCTCCAGGTTTAGTCGACGGCGAATGGCAGCACCCAGGCTCAGGCGACGGGGAATGTCAGCACCCTCCACCAATTGAAAAAGGGTTTATTGGCGACTGTTGCGACGGTGGTCCTACGATGAAACCTGATCGGGCAAGAGCAACGGTCAAGCAGATGCCGGCGATGATCAGCACGAGCCGAGCGAGAGAAGCCCAGCACCCAGTACCCAAGCGGTGGCGATGTTGCTTGCCAACGATGCGTTTTCTTCTTCACAGAACCATCTAAACTCCCCAAGAAATGTAACAAACCTAGAGCAGAGGTTTATAATTACAGCTCAAGATGCTAGGCTAGAAGGGGACGAAGCTATGGAATATATAAAAACAAGGGTGACAGAAAAATTTCAACAAAGAAGTGCTTTAACCACCACAATAGACAGGGATGGATCAAATGGCACAATGGCTCCATTTTCACGAGAGTGGGAAAGGGCTGAGAAGAGGGTTCCAAGTAGTACATCAACAGGCCCAGATGTAATTCCAATTATGCTGATAAAGACATTGGATCCGAAGTCTAAACAGACTTTGAGAGAGGCAGTGAGCAGAACAATAATCGATGGTGTAGTCCCTGATGGACGGAAACTTAGCAGGATGAGCATGATCTATAAAGGAAAGGGGGACAAAGGTGACATAAACAACTACCATCATATAACAGTGACATCAGTGGTCTACAGGCTGGCGATGCAGATTATAAAGGAAAGACTGCAGGCATGGATAGAGGATGAGGGGGTTGTTGGGGGAACTGCAAAATGGGTTTCGGAAACACAGAAGGTTGGAAGACAATCTGTTCTCACTGACGCAGTGCATCCAAATAGCAGAAAAGGAACTCAGGCCCCTGTGGCTAGCATTTTCGGATATCAAGGGGGCGTATGATAGCGTGGTTCAAGAGGACTTGTGGGGAATACTAAACACACTGGGTGTGGAAGATGGAGCCACTGATATTTTGAAGGAAATCTATAAAAGTAACAAGGTAGTTATAAAGTGGGAAAAACAGGTATCCAAGCCCACAGAGGTGAAACGGGGACTTAGGCAGGGGTGTCCATTGTCACCTTTGTTATTCATGATGTACCTACAATGATTACAGGCCAGGTTAGAGGGAAGTGGGCTGGGCTTCAATCTCTCTTTCATCAAACAAGGAAAACTCATTGAACAGGCGCTACCAACATTGATGTACGCAGATGATATAGTGCTAATAGCCGACAACAAGGAAGATTTGTAGAGATTGGTGGACATCTGCGGTAATGAGGGAGATAGGTTAGATTTTAGATTCAGTAAGGAAAAATCAGCTGTCATGATTTTTAATGACAATGAAGGTAGTGAGCTTAGAATACAGGAGGTCACGCTAAAGATAAAATATTCATACAAATATCTGGGCATATAGATAAGCAATGGGACCAAGTACCTAATTACAATAGGTATGATGTTATGAGAGGAATATGGAAAGGGGTCATGATTCCTGGGCTGACGTTCGGCAATGCGGTCTTCTGCACGAGATCACAAGTTCAAGCAAGATTAGAAATTGAGCAACGTGGAATAGGCAGGCTTGCCTTAGGAGCTCACAGGAATACACCAAATCAGGGAGTACAAGGTGATATGGGATTTACATCATTTGAGGGCAGGGAAGCTAGCAGCAAGATAAAACTTGAGAAGCGATTGAGAGAAATGGGGGAAGAGCGTTGGGCTAGGAAGGTTTTCAGCTACTTGTACATGAAGAATGTCGATACGAAATGGAGAAAGCGAACCAGGGAGTTGACTGGTAAATACTTAGAAAACAGCAGGTGGCCAAACCAAAAAAAACTATCGGTTAAGAAGAAAGTGAAGGAGACTGAGACTGACATGTCGAGAATTGGCATGATGAAGAAGTCTGCATTTGAGATCTATCGAGCTTTTAAGCAGGAAATTGCCAAGGAAAGGATCTATGAGAATACTCAGGGTGGTTTTCTACTGTTTGAGGCTAGGATGGGAGTATTGTGAACCAAGACATATTGGGCCAAATATGAAGGGGTAGACATGGTATGCAGTGCATGTGGAGAGGATGAGGAAACTACCGAACACTTGATAATGTTCAGTTAACTGCTTCACCCTATAGTTCAGGATGATGGCGCAGAGTTCTTTAAAGCACTGGGGTTTAGCGACAGGGAGGGCAAAATAGACTTTAAGCGAGTAGAATAAACTAAAGGAGGTTATCTGGTTGGTGGCTAAAGTCAAGGCATGAGCGAAACTTAAAGCCTTCCCTGCAAAGTACCAGTACTCAACTTCACTATTTAGAGGGAAAAAAAAGATAAATCTAGTTGTTGATTCACTAAGTTTTACGTTTAGGTGGCATTAGCCGCCACGCAATCTGAAGGGTACAGCCACATCAATCCATCCATCTATCGTGGGCCGCAGCAATATAATAATAATATATCTCTTCTAAACTTGCCTAGCTCTGTACGACTCGTTTTCGATGGGAGCTGCTGCGCTTCGCTCATCCACTCTTAAAATTGTGGCTCGAGGCTTTCAGTTGTTCTTAGGCCACGCAATTGGTAGTGTTTGTAGTGAAAGTGAGATAATGGGCTCTCGTAGGTCGTGGTGGGCAGCCAGTGTACGAAATGGCTGGTATACCCGTCGCACATCTTGATTTTCTGTTCTTGTATCGAGTGAACAAGTGAGGTATTCCCGATTCGATGAGCTTGTCGATGAACAGCCTCACTACGTCCACTGCAGGACAAAGACCTCTCCCATGCCAGTTAACTCGGTCTTGTGATTGCCACTGCCAATTTATACCCGCAAACTCGTTAACCTCATCTGCCCACCTAACCTGTCTCTCCCTATCTTGCCTTCTCTGGGAATCCTGTTAGTCACCCTTAATGGCCAGCATTTGCCCTGTCTACGTGCTACATGCCCGGCCCATGTCCATTTCCGCTTCTTAATTTCAACAATTATATGCTTAACCCCCCTTTGTTTCCTAATCCACTCTGCTCTTTTCTTTCTCTTAAGGTTACACCTACCATTTTTGTTTCCATTGCTTGCTGCGTCGTCCTCAATTTTATGTAAGTCTCCAGGTTTCTGCTCCGTAGCTAAGTACCGACAAAATAGAGCTGTTATATACCTTCCTCTTTAGGGATAGTGGCAATATACTTAACATTATTTGAGAGTGCTTGCGAAATGTACTCCACGCCATTCCTATTCTTCTAGTTACTTCAATTTCGTTGTTCGGCTCCGCGGTTATCACCTGCCCTAAGTGTACATAGTCTCTTATAACTTTAATTGGACTATTACCTTTCTCAAAGCGCTGCTGTTTTCTGAGGTTGTTGTACATTACTTTACTTTTTTGCTGATTAATTTTAAGACCCACCTTTCTACTCTCCTTGTCTCACTCCATAATCATGACTTGCAATTTGTCTCCTGAGTTACTCAGCAATACAACTTCATCCGCGAAGCCCAGGTTACTAAGGTGCTCTCCATTAACTCTTATCCCTATAGCATTAGGGAGATTGTATTCCCCTGCCTCACACCCTTCTTAATTGGTATTCTGTTGCCTTCTTTATGAAGCATTGTGGTAGCAAATGATCCCCTTTACATTTCTTCCAGGATGTTTATATATGCTTCATTGACGCCCTGATTCCGCAGTGTCAGCATGACTGCTGATATTTCTACTGAATCAAATGCCTTCTCGTAAACTATGAAGCCCATGTATAGTGGTTGGTTATATTGTGAGCATATCTCTATTACCTGATTGATAGTATGAATGTGGTCGATTGTTGAGTACTTTGTTCGAAATCCTGCTTGTTCCTTTGGTTGATTGAATTCTAATGTTTTCTTAACTCTGTTAGCAATCGCATTTATAGATAGCTTGTATACTACAGAGAGCAAGCTGATCGGCCTGTAATTCTTTAGGCCCTTGTCATCTCCTTTCTTATGTATTAAGATGATGTTAACATTCTTCCAAGACTCTGGTACTCTTTCTGTGAAGAGACACCTCGTAAACAGGGTGGCTAGTTTTTCTAGCACAATCTCCATCTTTCAGCAGATCTGATGTTACCGGATCCTCACTAGCAGCTTTGCCTCTTTGCATGCTCTCTGAGGCTTTTCTGACTTTTTCTATCATTACTGGTGGGGTGCCATCTGGGTTACTGCTAGATCATATAGCATTGAGGTCCTGGTTGTCCCAGCTACTGTACTGACCTCTGTAAAACTCCTCTGCTATTTTAACTATCCTGTTCATATTGGTAGTTATTTTGCCTTCTTTCTTCCTTAGTGCATACATCCGATTTTTCCCTATCCCAAGTTTCTTCTTCACTGCTTGTACGCTTCCTCTGTTTTTCAGAGCGTGTTCAATTTTCTCCATGTTATTATACCTTCTTACATCAGATACCTTACGCTTATTAAACAACTTTGCAAGCTCTGACAGTTTCATTTACCGTGCCTCCAACTTGCATTGCACACTCTGTAATGATGCTCGTCAGATTATCATTCATTGTATCTACACTAAGGTTGGTTTTCTCAATAAAAGCCGAGTACCTGTTCTGAAGCGAGACTCTGCATTCCTGCACTTTTCCTCTCAGTGCTAGTTCATTGATTGGCTTCTTGCATATCATTTTTAGTCGATGCTTTTTCAAGTCTAGGCGAATTCGAGACCGTACCATTCTATGGTCCCTGCATCGTACCCCGCCAACCACTTCCACATCCTGCACAATGCCTGGCTGTGCACTCATTATTTTCGCCATTTATTTTCACCATTAGGGCTCCTCCATGTCTACTTACGGTTTCCTCGTTTTCTGTAGAAGGTATTCAAAATCCCTAAATTATTGCGTTCTGCAAAATCTACTAGTAGCTCTCCTCTGCCATTTCTAGTACCGATGCAAAAGTCTCGTACTGCCAGGTCTCCAGCCTGCCTTTTCCCTACCTTTGCATTAAAGTCTGTCATCAGTATAGTGTAGTGTGTTTTTACCTTACTCATTGCCAATTCCACGTCCGTCTTCATAGAAGCTTTCAACTGAAGCGTCATCATGGCTGGGTGTAGGCGCGTAAGCCTGTATCACCTTCATCTTGTATCTCTTATTTAGTTCAGTTGCGGTACCTACCACTCTTTCATTCCTCTTTGTTGCCACCTATGTTTCTGTGAATTAGAAACCCCACTCCCAGTTCTCTTCTGACAGCCAAGCCCCGATAGCAAAGAACGTGCCCATTCTGTAGCACCGTATAGGCCTCATCTGTCCTCCTAACCTCATTGAGCCTTTTTATATTCTATTTGATACTCTCAAGCTCCTCGAATAGTACAACTACACTTGCCTCACTAGATAAGGTTGTAGCATTAAACGTTACCAAGTTCAGGTTCCAATGGCGGCCTGTCCAGATCCAGAGATTCTTAGCACCCTCGGCTGCGTTGCAGATCTGACGGCCGCAGTGGTCAGTTGCTTCGCAGCTGCTGCGGACTAAGGGCCGTGAGTTATTTGACATTATTTTGAATCAGACAACTTCTTCTTCTCCCATCAGTTGGCTTTAGAAAAGGCTACTCATGAGACACCCAGTTATTCAAAAACGGCAGCGTCTCCTGCGCCGCGCGGCGCAGCAGCCAGCCCCGCACAGAAGTGGCTTCTGCGCCGCACAGAAGTGACGTCACTTTAAAAATTATTACCTAAAGCTAGGTAACTGTGTAAATTATTCGTGTGTAATGCGTTAAACCTACAAAAATTTTACTGAGCAGGTGTTTAACGAGTCAATTAGCCTAGGTTTGTTATTTAAATAAATATTACAAGTATTTTAAATACAGGGGGTGCCATGGGCGCTTCGGCTGCGAAAGGTAAACACTGCGAGATGGTAGGTGGTAGGTAGGTAGTAAACTTTATTAACTCAGTTGACAGGAGAGAGTTGGGGACGGCTTTAAGGGCCGGCCCCTTACAAAATCTAGGAGGAGTCCCTAGTCCGGGACCCCTGTGGCTTCTGCTGCAGCACGCGCTCGGGCCACTAGGGCACGCTGGTCTTCTAGGGTCGAGCAACCGAGCAGGGCAGCCTCCCAGCTCTCTCGGGTAGGGAGGGAAGGGGAAGGAAGTGGCGGGACCGCCGGATTTGAGGGGCATGCCCACACCATATGGAAAGTATCCGCGAACGGATGGTCACAGTGCGGGCATTCCCCAGAGAATGCCGGATTGAAATGTTTGAGTATCGCCGGGCACAATACTGTATTGGTATAGAGACGGAGGAGCCAGCGCTCGTCCTTCTTGGGCAGGCCCGATGCTGGGGGTGGGAAGCGGAGCCTGTTCGATTTGTACATAGCGGTGATTTCTCTGAAAGAGGTAGCCGGAATGGGTTCTGGAACATCAGGCGATGGAGGGCGAGGCGGGTCCCGGTAATTAAGCGCGCGGGCCGAGGCATCTGCAGCCTCGTTTCCAACTAGCCCCGTATGAGCAGGAGTCCAGATGACGGTGCGTGGATTTGGGCGATCTAGATAATAGCATCGCTTAAGGATTTCGGCGGCGCGATCATTGATGCAACCCCGTGTGAGATTTTGGCACGCCCTCCGCGAATCGGTAATAATTATCCGAGATGCGGGGTCCGCTGCGGCGAGGGCTATGGCGACCTCCTCCGCGTGTGTGATGTCCGGTGCTCGAAAGGTGAGCCCTTGAATAGGTACGTTTTGGTGAACCACAGCGGCCGTGTACCACCCGCCGTGGTGGGGGCCGGATGCGTCCGTGTAGAAGACTCCCGGGCGTGAGCCATACCGTTGCTGTAGGGCTGTAGCCCGCGCTGTACGCCGCCCATCGTGAGTCCCATTTGTCATGTTTTGGGGCAGAGGCGGAATGATCAGTGCACCACGCCAATCCTCGGGGATCGCGGTACGCTCTTCCACCTTGTGGGTGTTGGAAATGTGGAGGCGGTGTAGGAGGTTGTTCCCATCCTGAGACCTACTAAGGCGCAGGTACTGGTTATTGAGATGAGCCTCTTTAAGTTCCCCGTACGTGTTTGTCATGCCCAGGTCTGCGAGACGTTGGTTCGACGTTGAGATGGGGAGGTCTAGGGCACGTTTGTAAATTTTGCGGAGTATACAGTCTAGTGTATTCTCGTCGCATTTACGCAGACGCAGGTAAGGTGTCGAATAAAGGATCCGGCTGGTCACGAAAGCGTTGGCGAGGCGCAGAGCAGCACGGCTCTTGAGACCTCCTCGCTTGTTCGAAACCCGGCGGATCATGCGGCCCACCTGATCCCCCACAGTGCGTAGTTTGCGCAGAGTGGTATCAATTCTGCGGTGTTTGTGTATGAAGAGTCCCAGGACTCTGATTTCGTCGCGTTCCGGAATGGCCCTGTTACACAAGGTGAGTTCAATTTGTGTCGTGTCGTTCGGTTTGGGGCGAAGATGCACGTATTCCGATTTGGTGGGTGAGCATTCGAGACCGCAGCCGCGGGCGTAGCTGTCAACTATCGACGCGGCATGTTGCAGACATGTCTCGATGCTACCAAGGGAACCCTGAGTTGCCCATAGCGTGATGTCGTCGGCGTACAGAGCGTGCTGCACGCCTGGGACATCGTTTAGCAATGAGGGAAGGTGAGCCATGGCAAGATTGAACAGAAGAGGGGAGAGGACTGCTCCCTGTGGTGTTCCGCGCGTACCGAGGGGGTACGGTCCATGCTCCTTGTCTTGAATACGCAGGTATGTCTGCCGTTCTATGAGGAATTGGCGGACGTACCTAAAAGCATTATGCCCACAGTTTGTTTGTGATAGGTTGGTAAGGATGATGTCATGGGTAACGTTATCGAAAGCTCCCTTGAGATGGTAGCCGCGTGCGATGTGTTAGGTTAAAGTGGCTGAAATGGCGAGGTGTGATGAGCGGGGCGCTTTTCGCTTGTCGGAGAGGGTCACTCGGCGCGCTGATGCCGCAAGGGGCGCGGATGGCAGCGACGCGGGTAGGGAGCGGCGCACTTCCGGATTCACTCGCAGGATTTCAAGCTGGACGGTTGTGCCCTCGCGATCTCCGACTTCAGCGTAGCTCCCGCCGACTGGTTCACCCTCCGCGGTCTCCTGAAGCCGTGCAGCTCTCGCATTGTGGTGCCCCGCCCTTGGACTGCTTCGACCGGATCCCCACTTTCCTATCTCCTTCTTTTTCCTCTCGTTGGCTGTCTTCTTCTCCGTCTATTTTCCTTCTATTCTTTTTATCCCTCCTTCCCCCCAACCCTACAAGGCACTGCGCCGTGTCGTCTGAAGGCAGACAGAAATTAGGTGCCTTTTTCCTCTTCATTTTAACCACTACCACCACCACCACTTCCCTGTGTTTGCTGCAGGTGCTCTGGGATTTTCTTCGCAAGCAGTCGCTACATTGCAGGTATGCCATCAGTCAGTGTTTGCGCTAGGTCCCCCTGAAATGCCCGAGAATGTCAATGGTAAAAAAAAAGTCCCAGCGTTGGTACTTTGTGCCTGGGTGTCGATAGTGTAGATAGATCATGCATCGTAGACTGCTGAGCGAAGTGACTCCCGCCTTGTATATTATGTCGCAGGCTACGTTGCGAGAAAGCGTATACTTTGCAATAATTGTGATGAGTGCAAGAACGCCTGTCTTGTCTCGAGAGAAAATGTGCCAGGAAATCTCCCAGCCCAGGCAAGCAAGCTGTGGGATCTGGGCGACTTTTGCATCCGTCGAATTCCCTTTATACCCTCATCCTGAACCTTGACGACGTTTATTGAGCTCAGCACGACTTCACGCCAAGTCAGCCATAGAGATGCTGAAGGGGATTGGCGAGACACAACAAATTGGCTGCCCAAAGCATGGTGCTCGCTTGACCAAAAGTGTGGTGCGATTTTATTGCTTCACTCGTGTCCACTTTTTTTTTTTTGAAGGCATGAACCAAATAGAAGACGAAAAGAAAGGGCGGAGAGTTCAGCCATGTGTACTCTAGTGGCAGAGCACGAATACCTTGGCATGCATGGAAATAAATTTGTTTTTGTTAAAAAAGTGTCTCCTCTATTTCTGCTGCTGGGGACGATTCTCGAGTCAGAGGCTTCGCGACATACGTAAGTTTTAGCACTCTTAATTCGTTACTCGTCTAAGTTATTGAGCAATTGTAGGCTGTTAAAACTTCTACGTTCGGAAACCAATAATTGAATGCCAATTGAGAATTTAAGCTGCGACTCTCACAAGATTGCGCGTTCGCGGCGGAGCAGCAAAACGAGGCTCTTGTACCGACGTTTGTTCGTGGATGAAGGAACTTAACATGCTGTAAGTATAATATGAAGCCTTCCAGTAATCGCAACGTCTCGTAACACAGCTGCAGTTCTGCCGTGAGTAACCGCAATATTACGAAATCCACAAAATTTGGTGTCTGGTCTCCGTCATATGCCTTCTCGAGAATTGTTTTCAGAGGCGAGATAATATAAAGATACTTAAGCTACCGTAAGACATTACGGGGCTTAAGCATCTTAAGTATTGTCAGACATTGACTCAATAAAAAAAGGTTTTCACTGAAAATAGGTAACGCCTTATAGCGTGAGAGCAGGCCCGTAGCCAGAAATTCTTTTCGGGGGAGGGGCACTTGCTAAAAACTAGGGGGGGGGGGAAGGGGCCCCTAGCTCTTCCCCCCCCCCGGCTACGGGCCTGCGTCTAACTGCGTGAGAGATTTCTGCAGAGAGCAGCGCACGCTCATTCGTATGTCGCCTGCGCAAGGGTACCCGATAGATGGATGGATGGATATGGCTGTACCCTTTAGATCGGGCGGTGGCTAGTGCCACCAAGCCGTAATATCTAATGAACCAAAAACTATATTTTTTTTCCTTAAAAAGTGAGTTTGAGGATTCGTACTTTGCAGTGAAGAGTTTAGTTTTCACTCGTGCCTTGACTTTAGCCACCAATCAGATAACCTCCTTCTAGTTAAGTCTACCCGCTTAAAGTTTATTTTGCCCTCCCGGTCCCTAAACCCCAGTGCTTTGAAAAACTCTTCGCCATCATCCTGAACTATAGGGTGAAGCCCTTTACAGAACATTATCAAGTGTTCGGCAGTTTCTTCTTCCTCTCCACACGCACTGCATACTGTGTCTACCCCTTCGTATTTGGCCCGATATGACCCGTGCCTCTGCATGCAGCGCTCCAAGCGGCGTCGGCGCGCTTTGGGGACCAGTTTCAGCGGCCGCTTTTCACACCTCCTCATTCTAGCCACCCTAGTTAGGTGGTGAAAACGCTGATAAAATCATGGCCGTGGCCTAGGCCACTCCCAATGTGGACTGGAGTGTCTTCGCTTCTTCATGTGATTGCTGGATGCTTAGTTGAACCTAGAGGTTGGAACTAGCGCGGCCGTCCAGCGCGCCGCAGCTTCATCTGAGTGTGTGCGCCATAAAGTTTCTCAGTATGATGTGCGGATTACAGTTGTTGGACGTACTGCATTTTCTACATTGCAATGCCAAGCGTGGTGTTATCAAAGGTGAAAGTGTTCTTGCTGCCAAGTTTTGCTTCTCGCGAAGGACAATGTCGACGATGAAAGAAATGTTTTCGCACAGTTCATGTGTGACTGACCGGACGCACATGCATGAAACCCCAGTGCGTCGGCGAAGCGTTCATATGGTGGATGAAAACAACTTTATTGTAATGTTCTTATGAAGCCTGTGATATACAAAGGCCAGAGCTACTGCATTGCCGTCTGTTTTGTTAAGTGCGAACACGTACAGCGGTGAGCACTGTTAGGGTGAACACGCGAGCGCGTGGCCGACTGCACTGTCAGCGCCCCGTTATGGTGATCACTGGGAACGTTGCGCATGCGCATCATGCTTTTCGCAAAATAATTGTTCCACCGCGCATGACGTCATGAATGCGCTTGTTCGTCGTCTGATAGCCGCATTTTTCTTTTCTAAGCCCATGCATCCGACATATTAAGATTTCTTTACATCTGTGCTTGAACAGAACAAGAAAAAAAGCTTGTATATCTGTGGGGGCATGTCTATTCGTTCCCTTCAAAGTTGTTGTGCATGCAATGCCGTATATAAAACAACCAAACATCTTTTGCAGCCGTTCATTCTGTCGCCAGGTCGTGCTATGGCTTGGGTTCCTGATGATGAACGGCGCTCAATTGTTGATCTTTCCCTGAAAGGTTATTCCCAGGGGTATAATGGCGTCTTAGTTTATATACCCCTGAAGACTGTGAACAGATTATTCAAGCCTACAAGTATGAAGGTCGCATTCAGGATGCACCCCGCGTGCCCCGCCCTAAAGCTACCACAGACGATGAAGACGCCCTCATATATGCAGCTGCTGTTCGTAACCCTTCCTTGCCAGCCCCAAAAATACGCGAGGACTTAAATTTGGACGTTTCGGACACAACTGTTCGACGTCGCCTGCGTACTGCGGCCCTTCGCAGTCGCAGCGCAGAAGCCACTACTAATGGCGGCACACGAGGACGCACGACTGCAGTTAGCTGAGTTGCACGAAGCATGGACATCAGAAGAGTGGGGTCGCGTCGTTTTTTTGAATGAGTCGGCGTTTTTGACGCGACAAGACCAAAGATTGCGTGTTTGGAGACTACCAGGCACACGGCGAGGCAAACTTCCTGCTTTGAAAAGCAATTGTTTTAGTTAACGTCAAAATACCACGCAGGAACGACCGAGACAACGTGCAAGGTGTTTCTGCTAGTGGAAGATCGAGCGTAAGCGTGTGGGGTGCTGTTTCAAGATATGGTTCAGGGCCCCTGCAACGTATACGTGGACACTTATCGTCAGAACAATACTGCAACATTTTGAACAATGCTGTTTCCATATGCGAGCTGTTTATTCCCTGGCGGTGATTACCTGTTCCAACAGGACCGGTCACTGTTACACGCGGCGTGGGCTGTCAAGGAGTTCCAGCACATGCAGCTACTGGAATGGCCCCCGAAAGGAGCGGACCTGAACGTGATAGAAAACGTGTGGGGACGTCTGAAAGCTTCTTTGGCAAGGAAGCCCCTTTATTCCGCGACTTCGGACCAGTTGTGGGAGCAAGTCGGCAACGAGTGGGAAAGGCTGAAAGCCCATCGGGAATATGTTCGATCAAAGTACTTTACGACTCGTTACCGTCCAGAATAGCTGCAGTCATTGCTGTAAGTGGTCACATGACTCGCTATTAGATTTGCTCATGTTTTTATATTTGTTCTCATGGTCTTGTTTAACTAGAATTGCAAAAGTGCAATTTTTTTAAATAAAAATAATAATTATCCCTCTTACACTCACTCTTTTCCTTCACGCGCCAATCTTCAATCCAGATGGACCTTGAAATGCAGAAGGTATCAGCTCAGCGAGCAAAAAATGCGGCTAGCAGACGACGAATAAGTGTATCGATGACGTCATGCGCGTGGTGGAAAGAGTGTTTCGCAAAGCACTATCTGCGCATGTGCAATGTTTCCAATGATGGCTGTTACGTGGCGCTGATAGTGCCGTTGGCCACGCGCTCGCGTGTTCACCCTAACAGTGCTCACCACTGTACGGCCGTTCTCATTTGTTGCTACGTGAATGCTCCCGTGCTGTCACAGGCCACGCGTGTTATTGAGCAACGCAGACAAGCTGTTTTGTAGTTAGATGGGCTAACGCCGTCGGCACTTGCCCTTGGGCATTGTTTATCAAGTGCTGATCGCTTAGAACATTGCGATGACACGTCACTATTATTAAAGAAAGCAGCCTGCCGGTTACCTCGTCAGGTGATGGTACACTGAGCGACATATCTGACTGCAAACCCCACAAATCAACACTGAGCGACATAGAAAAGGTTGCCCGAGACTATGTTGCAGTGCACCTTTCTTTCATCAAAACTTTGATAAGCCGTGGAAATCAACATTCCTGACACCTGTGCTGAAGAAACCGATGCAGCCAGCTGCATTCGAGTTTTTGTGTCTTTTTGCGTCTCGCTGATTAAGAGCACTAATTCGCAAAACACTTTATCATAATATAGTCAATCCTGCAAGAGTCATCGAAGATCCAATATTAAAGAGCCTGTGGACGGGACCACCACCAGCAGCAAGTCGGGCTGATGAGGAGGCGCAAATGTTAAAATAATACATGCGTGAACAAAAAAAAGAGAAAGTCACGATAACTGCATTGGGACTTGAACCACCGACCTCACCAGTTGATGTGTTGCTATAACGATCTACGCCACAGCTACCTTTTTTTTATTTATTGCCTGTTTAACTACGCCACAGTTACCGATCAGTTTGAAACAAAAATGTTAGTTAGGTCTAGCGTGACAACAATACAAAACCGGCTTGTTTGCCATTTCAAACTGATCGGTAACTACGCCACAGCTACCGATCAGTTTGAAATGGCAAACAAGCCGGTTTTTGTTGTCACGCTAAACCGAACTAATATTTTTGTTCACTTTTTCGTTTGGACGTAATTTTAACTGCTGTTATCGTTATGTCTAGACGTACCGCTAGACACTCCCGACTATTCAAACAAAGCGCCTAACTGGAAAATGCATGACGTCACTTCCGTTCGGCGCAGCAGCCGTGGTGTGTGGGGGTGGCTCGTGTGCCGGGCGGCGCAGCAGTCTCTGCCTATTCAAATTCACGACGGACTTTCACTTTTATATGAACGCTAACGAACAAACCGATTGCCTCTTCCTTGATTTCGCCAAGGCATTCGATACTGTCCGTCTTTGTCGTTTATTCTCTAAATTGGCCACACTCCGTATTGATTCATTAATTTTGTCTTTGCTACGAAGCTTCCTCTCTTCGCGTGAGCAACTTACGGTGATCAACGACATTTCATCTAACCTTTGCTACGTAACATCCGGTGTTCCCCAAGGCCGTGTAACAGGTCCGTTACTTTTTCTAATACACCGTAATTACTCGAATCTAACGCCCACCTTTTTTCCGGTTAAGCGAGTTCATAAATCGCATGCACGTTAAAGTTGAGTGTTGAAAAAAAAATGAATACGGTCCTTCTATTGCCATCGGCATTTCCAAAATGGCCGCCCCCTACGTGCTTCGGCATGGCACGTCGACCATTTCTGCCTGAGTGTAAAAGCGGCACCACGATGCCGCTTTTAAAAGAAAAGTCATCGCGTGTGCCGAAACAGACGGAAATCGGGCCGCATCGCGGTCGTTCGGAGTTCCCGAAACGTGCGTGCGGGACTGGCGGAAACAAAAGCAGAAGATTGTCGACAGCGAAGATTCACGCAAAGGCTTCAATGGACCACAGCAGGGCCGGTTTCCCCAAATTGAAGAGCTGCTCGCCGAGTATGTGCTTGAGCAGCGAGTGGCACAACGGCCCGTGATGACAGAACTGCTCTAAGTGCGGGCTATGCAGTTAGCTTTAGAAAAAGAGCTAATGCGGAGCCAGTTCAAAGTGAGCAGGTGCTGGCTAACTAACTTTATGAAGAGAAAAGGCTTTTCCCTCCGAAAGCAAACGGGCATGGTCCAAAACTTGCCGGAGGAATACGAAGAAAAGCTTCACAGTTTACAGAGGTTCGTCCTAAACTTGCGGCACAACAACGGCTACTTGCTTGGGCAAATCGGGAATGCCGATCAGACGCCTCTTTACTTCGACACGCCTGCCACCACAACCGTCGAGAAGAAGGGGGCGAAGCAAGTTCGCATGCTGACATCGGGCCACGGTATAACAAGAGTGATGGCAATGCTCCGTTGCACGTCAGATAGGCACAAGCTTCCCCCCGTCACTCATATTTAAACGGAAGACGCTCCCAAAAGGAGTCGTTTTCCCGAGTAGTGTGATCGTGCGAACGACAAGAAAAGTGGGTGCGCGTTGCAATGGATGTGTTAGTTTTTTTTTTTTCGTCGTGAAAACCGAGGGCGCGATAGAATCGAGTAAATACGGTACATTAATGATTTGCCTGATAACCTTTCATCCACAGTAAGGTTGTTCGCTGACGATTGCGCCATATACCGCAACATTTTTCACCGGCTTTTGGTTTGGGGAGGGGGGGGGGGGGGTAAACAACAAGAGGGAAGGCAGGGAGGTTAACCAGGCACATGCCCGGTTTGCTACGCTACGCTGGGGGAATAGGAAGGGGGCATAAAGATGAGAGAGAGAGAGTAAAGAGAATAGAAAGAGAGAGAGTGAGAGAAAAAAAGGAGGATTGTCAGTCAATCAGCTGGCGCGTATGCAGCGGTGGCACTACACAAAAGTTAAAGGTGGTCACATAGGCCTGTAGTCCTCAAAAAGCACAAGACAGCTTTGACTGCTTTTTGAGCCGACGAAAGGCGATGACGGCTTTTGGTTTGGATTTAGCAAAATCTTGGAGCTTCTTTCTAATGATCTGCAACCTGGTTGAAAAATATTCCTGAATCCACACAGGAGATGAATCTAATTTTTTGAGTTTAAATTCATTTTTGTGTACGTTAGTTTTTTTTCTTTGAAGTTGAGGAATTCCACTATTATAAGCCGAGCATGGCCCCATATTTTCTGTCCTATGCGGCGGGCACATTTTATTTCATCAGCTGCGATTCCTAAGTTTTTAGAAACAAACTCAGCTACAAGTCCGTCTGTTTCCTGCCATGTTTCCAAGTCTTGCTCAATGATTCCTTTAAAGATAAGGTTATTTCGGCGCATTCTGTCATTGAGGTTGTCTACCACCAAAGTGGAGTGTAGAAATTGCCTTGATTCTATGCTTACTAGTTTAATGTGAGTGTCCTTAAGCACCTGAACTATCTCGTCAGATCTAGAGGACTCTTCTAGTTTGGAAATACGTCTCTTCATTTCGTTTATATTCGTTTGGACATCTTTGACCTTTCCTAAGATGTCTTTTTGAAACTTTTCGTTCAACACAACCTTATCATAACATTAGTTAGCAGTTGGTCGACAATTCTACGTCTCCCGCACAAAGCAGCAGGTGCACTAAACAAATCAACATAAGAGATAGCAGCCCTGCCACGCAAACTTTAGCAAGGATGGTAGCCAGACGCAACCTCACCATGGTACTCGTTCACTTTACTCTGCGGTTACAGGCGAAGCAACCAACGCGAATGCAATACGTGCATATGTCTATACCCATCACAAATAGACACACTGGGGGTTTGCAGCCGAAAAGGATAAACAGTAATGCAGTATAAAACATAGTAAAGCTCAAACCAATAAACAATATATTGTCGCAGTACAACGCGAACAAAGCACGAGTACGCCTTGAGGCAGCGAAAGCAGCGTGTTCTCAACAGCTGAGCCACGAGATTTTCTTCATTTTCTTTCATTTTATTACCTTAAAGGTCCCCAAGGGGACATTACATAAAGGGTGGGGTTACAAAAAACGTACAAAAAAAGCCATGAATTAGCTTGAAAAATGGCTTGTGACGCTATGCATATATGTTGATGGACAGGTGATTGCTGCAATATGGTGGGGGAGGTCATTCCAGTCTTTTGCTGCACGAAGAAAAAATGAGGCAGCAAAAGTAACGGTGCAGGAACGTTGACGGGCAACTTGAAAGACATGGCCAATGCGATATGACCTGCGAAATGGGGGGAAATGTAAGGTTCGATTGCAAGTGGACTGTGAAAAAGTTTATGAAACAAGCAATGGGTGGCAATGCGGCGGCGGGAAGATAGAGGGGACAGGACAATTTCTTCTTTTAAAGATGACACGCTAATGTGATAGGCATATGAGGAATGAATGAATCTAGTAGCACGGTTTTGAAGTGATTCGAGTGCAGTAATGAGATACGCGTGTTGTGGGCTCCAAATTGACGATGCATATGCATGCATATTCAAGATAGTGGGCCTCTGGCTTGACATATTCATTCAAACCAGAGGCCCACCATCTGGTGTCCGCTAAATCCCCCCATCATCGTTTTTGTGCACATGTAGACACGGGTCATTTGCCTCCCTCTCAAAGAGCATCGACCCGATGCAAAGTCAATAATGCAGTTTTTTTTTTTTAACGAAAAGTCTCACGCAATCACTCGCTGACGTAAGGCTTCATGCACACTACGTGAACGAGTTCAGGATGGTGCTGGCGACGCTTGGTACTACACGAATTGTCGGAAACGACTTCGTAAGTGACGTCACTCAGTTGTCGCAGCACTCGGTATGGCCCAAAGTATCTTCTTAAGAGCTTTTCTGATAAGCCTCATTTCTGTACGGGTGTCCAAACCCATACTTTGTCGCCAGTTTGATAGACAACTCCTCTGCGGTGAGCATTGTAGTGGCCTGCATCGTACTCTTGCTGCTGGCGGATCCGTAAACGTGCCACTTGTCTAGCTTCTTCCGTGCGTTCCGTAAACGTGTTGGCGTCTGGGTCGATGTCGTCACTTTCGTGCGGCAGCATCGCATCTAACATAGTTCGTACTTCTCGTCCATGAACGAGGCTGAACGGGGCCATGCGGGTCATTTCTTGCTTGGCCGTGTTGTACGCAAACGTTATGTATGGCAAGATTTCATCCCTATTTTTGTGTTCAATGTTTACGTACATTGAAAGCATGTCTTCAATGGTTTTGTTCAGACGCTCCGTCAGCCCGTTTGTTTGTGGGTGGTAGGTGGTGCTCTTACGATGTGTTGTTCCACTCAGCATCAGGACATGATCCAAAAGAGCTGCCGTAAATGCGGTTCCCCTGTCTGCGATCACGACGGTTGGTGCACCATGCCTCAGTACAATATTTTCGATGAAAAATCTTGCCACCTCCGCTGCTGTACCTCTTTGGATAGCCTTTGTCTCGGCATAACGGGTCAGATAATCCGTCGCGATCTTAACCCAGTGGTTCCCTGCAGTAGAAGTAGGTAGTGGGCCCAAAATGTCCATTCTATATATCTGGTAGAATGGAGCTGTTGGGACCTGCACGGGCTGCAGGAGGCCCACTGGTTTAGTCGGTGGTGACTTGTGTCGCTGGCAGTCGAGACAGGTACGAACGTGGTGCTTCACGGCTGCGGCCAGTAATACCTTTGCTGTACCATGGCCAACGTTCTCACGTAACCCAAATGGTCAGAGGTCACCTCGTTGTGGCATGCTTTGAGTACTTCAGTACGAAGGGCTGCTGGTATGACGAGCAGATAGGCGGATCCTGTCGACGAAAAGTTTCTTTTGTAGAGTACTCCGCCGAGTAAACAAAACGATGACAACACTCTTGTGAAAACTCTTGGCGCCTTCTGAGATCTGCCTTCCAAAAAGTTAATTAAGCCCAGCAACTCAGTGTCGTCACGTTGTTGCTGCGCAATGGCGGTCTTGTCGAGGACACCGAGAAATGCTGTTTCCTCCTTCTCAGGTAGGGTTGTCGACCCAATGGGTGAACGGGACAGACATTCAGCGTTCATCTGTCGCTTGCCTGACTTGTGCAGGACCGTTATGTCAAACTCTTGCAGTTTTAGACTCCAGCGTGCTTAACGGCCGGTGGGATCTTTTAGATTAGTTAACCAGCAAAGGGAGTGATGGTCAATAATAACTTTGAAGTGCCGGCCATACAAGTACGGGCGAAATTTCATTACTGCCCATACTACAGTGAGGCATTCTTTCTCTGTTGTTGAATAGTTAGCCTCTGCGCGTGTTATCGTTCGGCTTGCGTAGGCGATCACTATTTCTGTGTCCTCTTGCCGTTGCACAAGCACAGCCCCAAGACCTACATTGCTAGTGTCTGTGTGAAACATCTTCGTCAAATTGGGAAAGCACCGGGGGCGTTTGAAGACGTTAACGCAGGTCAATAAAGGCAGCCTCTTGTTCTTTTTTCCACTCAAAGGCAACATTGTCTCTTGTGAGACGAGTTAGTGGCGACGCGATGCGGGCGAAGTCTGCGATAAACCGGCGATAATAGGCACAAAGGCCCAGGAAGCGTCTGACAGCCTTCATATTGTAGCGTACTGGGAACTGCGCGACGGCGGCAATTTTTCCAGGATCGGGCCGGACGCCTGCGTTGCTGAAAGTTCGCGAAAACAGAAATGACACTTTTCTGTTTTCAATGTCAGGCCCGCGAACCGTATGGCACGTAAAACAACTTCCAGCCTTTTGATATGCTCGTCAAAAGTGGTCGAAAACACTATAACGTCGTCCAGATAGACTAGGCACGTCTTCCACTTCAATCCCGAAAGTAACGTGTCCATAAGCCTTTGAAAAGTCGTGGGCGCGGAGCACAAACCGAAAGACAAGACTTTAAATTCGTATAAACCATCTGGCGTCACAAAAGCGGTTTTTTCACGGTCTCTTGGGAGTATCCACTGGGAGTATCCACTTGGGAGTATCCAGTGGAGTATCCACTTCTCAAGTCCATGGAAGTAGCGAGCGTGCCGAAGTCTGTCAAGGGGGTCATCAATACGTGGGAGCGGGTACACATCTTTCTTGGTCACCCGATTCAGCTTCCTGTAGTCCACGCAAAAACGCAGGGTGCCATTCTTTTCCTTTACTAGCACTACAGGCGATGCCCAGGGGCTCTGTGACGGTTGAATGACGTCATCCGCAAGCATATTCGCGACTTGTTGTATGGCTTCGCGTTCCTTTGAAGCTACACGATAAAGGTTCTGGTGGATAGGTCTCACCGTGTTCTCGGTGATTATTCGGTGCTTTGTCAAAGGTGTTCAACCAACTCGTGATGTCGTTGAAAAGCAGTCGTGGAATTCGGCTAGCAGCTGAAGAAGTCTCTGTAGCTCATCCTTTGACAGGGTGGTGCCAACGTCGAGAACAAGTTCTGGTTGTTGATTAGGCGCTTCGTCTAATACCGACAAACATAAACTGCCTCGCATTTCTACAATATTGTCGTACGAAGCGACAGCCGTGCCCTTCGGAAGGTGCCGGCGCTCAGAACTAAAGTTCGTCAGAAGTAAATTCGTGCGTCCACCTGTGAGACGGATGATACTTGACCAATTTGGTCAGCAATGCCTTCGCCATCAAACGCATCGTGGCCTTCCACCGAAACAAGAGTGCATGACCGGGGCAGGACGGTCACATCATCATCAATTATACGCAAAGTGTTATGCATTGCGTCTGAACAGTCAACTAAACCCGGGCTGTTGCGGAATGTAATTGAACGGTCCGGGATGTTGATGACGCCACCATATTCCCTTAAGAAGTCCATCCCTATGATCAAGTCCTTGCAACATGAGGTGAGGATGACGAACACTGCCACGAAATAGAGCCACCGATGTCGAGTCTTGCTGTACACCTTCCGACAGGCATCAACAGCTGGCCTCCTGCTGTCCTCAGGTGAGGTCCCGTCCACGTAATTCTCACTTTTTTGAGGCGTACGGCAAGGTTTTCACTTATAATAGAAAAGTCGGCGCCGGTGTCAACTAAGGCTGTTACTTGCTGTCCGTCTACCGAAACGGTAAGATCTGTGGTCACAGTTTCGTCGATGTTACAACTACTCGGCTTTACGGCGTCCTATGGTACAAGTAACGGGGGCTTTTTTTCATCGCCTTGACGGCCTGCAACCTTCACGCCTTCATGCCTTCAGTTTCCCCGGCGTGGACTCGGTGACCTCCTTCCAGTGACGTGGGCTGTAGTTCGCTGGCGCGACGAAGTCGAATAAGCCGAAGATGTAGAGCGTGGTCGACGTCCCAAACCTGGCTGGTAATCAGGCACACTGTCGTCATTATTGGCATGGCGGCTGTCAAAATGGGACTGATACAAGGGGGGTCCTTGAGAATGAGCGCCCCGGCGTGGTGCGTAGCCGTTGTTGGCACGTCGATCACCAGACCATTGCCGAATAGGTCGAAACATATCTACGCGGTGCCAGCAATGGCGGGAAATGTGGCCCACACCTCCGCAGGTAAAACAAAGCTGATGCCTATCTACAGTGCGCCAGGCGTCTGTTTTACGAAGCTGTAGACGCCGCAACGGCTCGTAATGTGGCAAATGCCGTGTCTCGTTGGGAGACGGCTCTTGGTTTGACGACGTTTCGTACGGCGGCACGACGGCAGGGCGCCGTGGTGTCTGTTCTTGCGGTGGCGATCAAGAAACGGCTGCCGATGGCTGGCGGTACGACGGCGCAACGGGCGGTGGGCGGCGAAGTGCGGCTGCGTAGCTGATAAATCGCTGATCGTCAGTAGGATCAGCTGTTGAAAACGCTTGGCGTATTTCTTCGCGGACGACTTCAGCGACAGACGCCGTGGGTGATTCCGTGACCAGATTCCGCAGCTTCAGCAGCTCTTCGCGAACAATCTCTCTTTTAAATCGCGCAACGAGCTTTGATTGTCAGATGTCGTAGCGGCGACTTGAATGTGGGCGCTGCCGGACAAGCGATCGTATTGTCGGCATCGTAGGTGAAGCGCCCCCTCGATAGCCGTAGCTTTTTTGATGAAGTCTGTCACGGTGCTTGGCGGGTTCCGCATAAGTCCGGCGAACAATTGCTCTTTAACGCCGCGCATGAGGTAGCGCAACTTTTTTGTCGTCAGTCATGTGCGGGTCAGCTTTACGGAAGAGACGGGCCATGTCCTCAGCGAACATTGCGACCGTTTCATAGGGTTTCTGAACCCGTAGCTCGAGTAAGCGCTGCGCACGTTCGCGCGCTGGTCGACATCGGCAAATGTGTCAATCATCCCTCTTTCAGAGTCACTCCATGTGTACAAACTGCCTTCTCTGTTCTCGTACTAAGTTAGAGTACTATCGTCGAGATAAAAATAGGCGCGGGAAAGCCTTTGTTCAAGAGACCACTGGTTGGTGTTGGCGACACGTTCATAGTGATCAAGCCAGTCTTCGACGTCTTCATGCGCTCCACCACCAAAGCGATCAGGCGCCAGCGGTGAAAAAAAGGGTTACCTGAGATGGGGTTAGCAAACTACTGTCTTGTAGTAACTGTTGTAGACTGGCGGTGGCCATTGGTAGATGTGAGCAGTGCCTTGTAGAGTGTTCATGTGAGAGAGTGAACTCTGGAAGGAGGCCTCGCAAGCGACGACTTGAGCCATGCGCGGGAGTGTCGACAAGTGCTTCTGGGCTGGATGAATGGCTCCCCGTGGGAGTGTGGAGCATCAGGCGGGCTCGCGGGCCAGCACCTCCACCAGTGTCGCAGTACAACGCGAACAAAGCACAAGTACGCCTTGAGGCAGTGAAAGCAGCGTGTTCTCAACAGCTGATTTGTTTTTGTTTTGTTTTGTTTCCCTGGGAGGTTGGCTCATACCCACTCAGGGGGATTGGCCAAGAAAGTGTAGTGCAGTTTTTCTGTGATCATTTTAACTATGTGTATTGAATTGGTATTATAATAAGACTAATGTAAAAATAAAAACAACATAAAAAGAGCAAAATAAAAAAATCAAGTTGAGCAATTATGAGATTTGAGGTGTTATGATTACCACTCAGCTGCGTTTACTTCACTCTGCCCTGGGGAGTAATAAATAATTTTTTTATTGAAGATCACAAAGGTATACGCTTGGTTGCCTGAATATAATCGCAAACGGCATTGAAAGCATCCCTGTGGCAATGTCCCAAAGCTGAGGCGCCAAAGCTTAGCGCCGTTTCCGCCGTCAATCTAAGGACTATTTTCCGAAATGGCTTAACTAGTAACCTTTTTCTAAGTATCTCGTAGCGGTGACAATACAGAAAATAATGATCTAGTGATTCCATTTCTCCGCAGAATGCGCAGAGGGGTGATGTTGTCTGACCAGCTCTGTGTAGATACAGGTTTAGGGGGGGGGGGCACGACATCGAAATTTAGTAATAAAGACTTCGAGCTTTCTGGACTGACTCCAGTGGGGTTGCCATAGAAACATGAGGTGGTTATAGTTACTTTTTCTATCGTATCAGTGGGGATTTCTGATTTTCGATATCTTATTGCCGTGATATATTCAACATCTGGCAGTATGGACAAAACTGGCCCATCAAGTGCGGCTCGTGCTAAGGAATCGGCCAATTCATTTATTCTTAATCCACAGTGTCCCGGAACCCATAGTAATCTCAGGAGTCTCAACTGCGGGGGTACTAATGTTTTGAATGTGCTTAGAATTCGAGAGTTCTCTGAAGCTGTCAGAGCTGCGCAAACTGAAAGAGAATCCGTCATTATGACTGCGTTGTTTTGATTTGATGGAAGTTTTCGAAGAGCCAAAATAATCGCCAAGAGCTCCGCTTCAAAAACTGGAGTAAAATCAGGCAGTCTCACTGAAAAGTACCAGTCAAGCAAATCAGAGGCAATGCCTACACCTGCCTTTTGATTATTTAGGGAAGCATCTGTGGCTATTATATTTTTAGTTTCTGCGGGCTCCAAGTAATCTAAGAATATGTTATTTAAAAATTTGAGGGATTGTAATTTGGCGTTTTGGGGGAATATATCGTCATACTCAATAATAACATGACAATTCGAGTAATTAGTCTCAATTACATTTCTAATGTTCACATTTATACTTTGTAGATTTGTTTGTACAAACATTATCTGAGGTGTGTGAAACCGTGGCCAATGAGCAAGAAAGAAGGCGTCTGGGTTTGCGATAAAAGCATATTGAGATCTTCTTGCCGGTAAGCTATACAATTTTAAAAATGCTTGTACGGTCAAAATTCGAAATCGACAAAGTAGTGTAGGCAAGCGCGCTTCCTGGTACAGTACGTTGATAGCCACAAATCTAGGGAGTCCCAGACACATTCGCAGTGCTTCTCGCTCCAAGACAACTAGAGGTTTCGTTTTATAAGCAGGGCCACCCGAGAATAATATTGAAACGCGCTAGCGAAGATTCGACGAAGAGGAGGAAGAGACTCGACTGGCTCGCGAGCGACGCTGTGGATCCTTCGCTGAGCTACACCTGTGCATTACCCATCTTGTGAATAAACGCGTTCCATCGTCACAATTGTGGTGGAAGGTGCTGGGTAAGCTAGCTACTACCAAGTGATACCGGAGAGGCATCGTCCCCTAACGACGGAACCGCTACACGAGCTTCGCTGCAGCCGTCGACTAGCGGGCTTGGCACCATTACCTCAAGAAATGAGCTCGGACGGAGACAACCAGCAACCAGCCGCAAGGACGTCGCCCTACCACTACAGGGAGCCGCGAACCTTCACAGGGAAACCCGGCGATGACGTGGACGAATGGCTGAGCCACTATCAGCGGGTGAGCCGTTCGAACGGTTGGAATGCGGCTAGCCAGCTGTCTCACGTGGGGCTCTTCCTCAATTTCACGGCGCTGGTATGGTTTGAGAACCATGAAGACACATTGACAACCTGGGACCAGTTTCTGGAGGAAATTAAGAAATGCTTTGGAGACCCAGCAACGAAGAAGAAAGGTGCCGAGCAGACGTTGTCGCAGAGGGCTCAAGTCACTGGTGAGACATGCAGAACCTACATTGAAGAGATTTTGAAGTTGTGCAAGTCGGTGGATGCCCACATGACGGAAGAAGACAAAGTGGGCCATATACTCAAGGGCATCGCCGATGACGTCTACCACTTCCTCATTGGCAAGGAGAGCCTGGAATGCGTGGTCGACGTGATTAACCACTGCCGAACCTTCGAGGCTCTTAAAACTCGTCGCATCACATCGAAGTTCGGACGTCTGGCCAACGTCACGACTGTTGCCACCGTTGATGTCTGCCAGAATTCTCTACCTGCCGACCTTTCCTCCACCATTCGTCAGATTGTACGGGAGTAACTGCGTCGCCATGTCTCTGTTCCCATGCAAGCTGGAGACCCGCAGTGTGATACACTATCCCCAAGCATCAATGCTGCTAGTTTCGACGAGCGCAGTTACTCCACCCGCAGTCCACGGCTGAGGGCTCCGCCACCACAGGCTACTTACGTCGAGTCGTCTTATGCGCCCCGCAGCAGTTATAGCTACGACAGCCAACCACATCCGTTTGTGTCCGAGTGGCAACAGTTCCCTGAGCATCCTCTCCACACCGCAGCATTCAATGTGCCTCGGGAACGCCCCGTGTGCTACCAGTGCGGTGTTCGCGGACATATCGCCCGGTTTTGCCCATCGCGACGTCGCCCACGCACGACGTTTTCTGACCGACCAGCGATGTTTGCACGGCGAAGCCATGAGCCCGATTACGCCTACTGGCCTTCGGATTCAACTGCCCAGAAGCACGGGCACCGGCCGAACATCCGCAGTGACTCGCCTGCCTCTGTGAGGAGCTTGACGCCACCTACTACGCGCCAGCGACGGTCCCCATCTCCCCGTCCCCGGCCGCGGCTTTCCTCTCCGCCACCGGGAAACTAGTCGGCGCGGCCGATGGAGGCGAGGTCTCTGGACGTACCGCTTTGCACACAAGTATGCCTCCATTAGTTCACATGCTTCACAACAAGGTTCATGTATTCAATGACGATGTTCCCACGATGGCTCTGGTAGACACCGGTGCAACAGTTTCTGTAATGAGTTTGGTTTTCAAGGAGAGACTTGGCCGCAAGGTTATGTTTTATTGGGATAAATCTACTTTTCGAGCAGTCAGCAGCACGGCTTTGTGTCCAGTAGGTGTGTGCACTGTGTCTGTTCGTGTTGCTGGTAAAGCGTTCAAGGCAGAATTCGCAGTGCTCGCTCATTCCACGCATGACGTTATCCTTGGAATTGACTTCTTGCAAGAGTGCCGTGCGACTGTCGACTGCCGCGACTGCGGGGCAGGCGAGGTTCTGTTGTCCGCCCTCGCCCAGCAGCCTCAGCGTAGCAGAGACGACAACCTCGTTGTAGTTAAAGACACTATTCTACCGGCATGGTCTACAGCCAGCGTGCCCGTTGCTGCTTCGAATGCCGACTCGAGTTTCAGTTCTCCTGATATTGTGATTGAGCCGTTGCCTTTGCCTTGCGTGAAGAAAACATCTTTCTGTTGCGCTGCATTGTGTCTCTCACCGAGGGGAAAACTAAATTATGGGTAGTTAACTGCTCATCCGAGTCTGTTGTACTACCAGAGGGAATGCGCCTTGCCATGTTTGAAGGGCAGTGCAGTATCTGCATAGGAGCTCTCAGCAATGTGGCAAATTCGGACTATGCTGATGTATCCGGCACGGAGTACGAATTTTATAAGATGGTTAGCAAGTCTATTCCCTCGCATAAGCGCAAAGTGTTGGTTACATTGCTGACCAGGCACGCTAAAGTATTTGATTTTGCACGGAAGTCGCATAGACCCCAGACGCCCAGCACACGCACTCGTCACAAGATCGACACCGGATCTGCGCACCCCCTCAGACAGAAACCTTATCGAGTTTCCGCGTCAGAGCGCAAGGTAATTTCAGAGCAAGTCAGCGAGATGCTAACCTCTGGCGTGATTCAAGAATCGTCAAGTCCCTGGGCCGCACCTGTTATCTTGGTCAAGAAAAAAAATGGGTCCTGGAGGTTCTGCGTTGACTACCGACGTCTCAACTCTATAACTAAGAAGGACGTGTACCCGCTTCCTCGCATCGATGATGTCATCGACTGCCTGCATTCAGCGTCCTATTTTTCATCGGTGGACTTGCGATCCGGGTATTGGCAGATCCCCATGGATCCGGCTGACAAAGAAAAGACGGCCTTTGTTACACCCGACGGTCTGTTTGAGTTTAATGTTATGCCATTCGGCTTGTGTAATGCCCCCGCCACATTTGAAAGATATATGGACACCGTTTTACGGGGCCTCAAATGGGAAATCTGCCTGTGTTACCTGGACGATGTGGTGATTTTTGGCCGAACATTTGAAGAACATAATCATCGCCTTGACCTCGTTCTAACCTGTCTCGAGGAAGCTGCGCTTACACTGAACTAAAAAAAAAATGTCGCTTTGGAGAACGTGAGACCTTGGTTCTGGGACACCTGGTGGATAAAAATGGCGTGAGACCGGACCCGCAGAAAGTCGCCGCTGTCAGCAACTTCAAGCAGCCGCAGTCCCCCAGGGAGTTGCGTAGCTTCCTGGGCCTGTGTTCTTACTTTCGTCGATTTGTTCCGAGTTTCGCTGATAAAGCACAACCACTGACTGACTTGCTGCAAAAGAATGTCCCTTTCCACTGGACACCGGATTGCGAAGCAGCCTTTAAGCAGCTTCAGTTCATAGTGACTTCAGGACCGGTACTTCGCCATTTCGATCCTTCTGCTGAAACGGAAATTCACACAGATGCCAGTGAAATCGGCCTTGGCGCAGTGCTCGTTCAGCGCCATGACAATGTTGAACACGTGGTCGCTTACGCGAGTCGTTCGTTGAGCAAGGCAGAACAAAATTACACAGTCACAGAACAGGAGTTCCTCGCAGTCGTTTTCGCCGTGCACAAGTTTCGCCCATACATCTACGGCCATCGCTTCTCGGTAATCACCGACCATCATTCTCTATGCTGGTTGGTAGGCCTCCGAGACCCATCTGGACGACTGGCGCAATGGGCTTTGCGCTTACAGGAGTTCGACTTCACAGTACGCTACAAGAGCGGTAACCGGCACGCAGACGCCGACTGCCTATCGCGCCTTCCTCTACCGACGACGGAGTGCGACGCTGACAACTTCGACCAGTATATCGGCGCTATTGCCTCTGAGTTCCCTGATCTCGCGACTTTCCGGACAGCCCAACAAGAGGACCGCTCCTTAGATTCTCTGTTCACCTCCGCAAATGAACACGCAAACCCAAGCTCTTTTTTGTGGTTCATGACGGCGTCCTTTACAAGAAGAGTTATTCCGGACAAGGCGCCCATCTGCTTCTAGTTGTTCCACGCACTTTACGGGGTCACGTCTTTCGGTCGTTACACGACGACGCAACCTGCGGCCACATGGGCTTCGCCAGAACGCTTCAACGAATCCAGCAAAGGTTCTATTGGCCCAAGATGCGACACGACACGGAAAAATACGTTGCTGGATGCGAACAATGCCAACGACACAAACGTCCCACGGCTACGCCGCCAGGACTTCTCCATCCTGTTCCACCTCCTAACTCTCCCTTCGAGAATGTAGGTGTCGATCTGCTCTGTCCATTTCCACGATCGAGCAGTAACAATCGATGGGTCGTCGTCTGTGTTGACCACCTAACGCGCTACGCAGAAACTGCTGCAATACCTGCTGCAATGGCCATGCACGTGTCGCAGTTTATACTTCGCTGTATAATTCTCCGCCATGGTCCTCCACGCGTTGTCATTAGCGACCACGGACGTCAGTTCGTTGCCGACGTCGTTGAAGAGATCCTGCGTCTGTCTGCCTGCCATTTCCACCATGCCACACCATATCACCCGCAGACCAATGGTCTCGTAGAGCGCACGAACCAGACTCTCGCGAACATGCTGTCTATTTATGTCGATTCTAAGCACAAAAACTGGGACGAAGTGCTACCTTACATCACGTACGCGTACAATACCGCGAAGCATGAGACTACAGGTTACTCTCCAGTTTACCTGCTGTACGCTCGCTCCCCACGATTTTGTCTCGACACTATACTACCTTTTACACTAGACGTGGAAACTTCGACAGACGAGACGCTCCGCCGCGCAGAAGCCCGTCGCATCGCATGCCTCCGAACCTTGGCATCCCAGCAGCGTTCTAAGAAACGTTACGACGCCTGCCATCGCTCCGTATCTTATAGTGAGGGCGATCTTGTGTGGTTATGGACACCAGTCCGCAAACGTGGTTTGTGCCAGAAGTTCTTGGCTCACTATTCCGGTCCATTCGTCATTCTTGACCGCCTCAGCGACGTCACGTACGTAATCTCGAGCGTCACAAGCAATGGTCGCCGCTCTAGCAAAACACAACTGACACACGTTGCGCGCCTTAAACCGTGCCACCATCCACCATCTGAGTGACTCGCCCAGAGGGCATCGTCTGCGAACCGGGAAGTGAAACGCGCTAGCGAAGATTCGACAAAGAGGAGGAAGAGACTCGACTGGCTCGCGAGCGACGCTGTGGATCCTTCGCTGAGCTACACCTCTGCATTACCCATCTTGTGAATAAACGCGCTCCATCGTCACAATATGCAGCCGAATTCCATGATGGGGCGCATATAAATCTTGTACAACGTTATCAAGGTGTGCCTCCGTAACCCATATTTCCGGTTACTTAGCTTGTGTAGTAAGCCTGAAGCCCGCTGTGCTTTGGAAGTTATATACTCTATGTGTGGACTCCAGTTAAGTTTGTCATGATAAATGATTCCCAAATATTTTATAGAGTCTACTTGCTGGATGGGTTCCTGTTTATATAGAATTGAAATTGAAATTGGTTCTGCAAGCGGAAACGCCATGAGCGCGCTTTTGTTGACATTTAACGATAACGAGATCGACTGCAACCAAATTTCTAACATGTTAATATATCTTTGTAATTTAAGTTGTAGTGAGTAAATACCACAGTCAGCAGCAAAGAGTGCGATGTCATCAGCATAAATGTAGACAGTAACTTCTTGATCTGTCGGAATTGTGCTCATTAAAGCATTAAATAATATTGGAGATAAGACTGCTCCTTGGGGAACTCCGCGCGTTTGTTTAAATCTAGAGGAGGAACATCCATCGTTGACGCAGTAGAATTCTCTTGATTTCAAGAATTCTGCCACCCACTCAATAAAATATTGTGAGAAGTTCAATCTCTCTAGCGTATTTAACAATATGAAGTGCTCCACACTGTCATATGCCTTGGCTATGTCAAGCGTTACTAAAGCAGCGTATTGCCTTCTTTTACGCGCGAGCTGTATTCGGCTCTCTAAATCAGCATGGGCACACCAAATTGAGAAATCACTACGAAAGCCGATTTGGTTCAGTTTTATTACTAAATTGTCTGCTATCCAGATACTTACTCGGCTATGTAGGACCCTCTCTACTAGTTTGACCATGTTAGATGTTAGAGAGATTGGTCTGATATTATCGACTGTTAATCCTCCACCCGGATTTTTTAGTATAGGAATCACCTTTGCTATCCTCCAGTCCTGCGGCACCCATGAGTTTTTTAAGGAGTAGTTAATAACATTGGCGACGTCTCGAGGCGATAAATTGAACATAATTTTAATCATGGGTACTGTGATTCCATCTGGGCCAGGAGATGCACAGGGTAAATGTTTAATCACGTTGGATACTTCAGTCTGTGTCACTTCTTCAAAGTCAGACTTTGTCGTAGACTTGTGCCAGTTGTTTGGCACTGCTGAAGTGAATCTGCTTTCCAGACCTTTACCAATTGCCTCTAAGGTAGTGGTCATTTCTTGTGCCGACAGATTATCACAAGCTACATTAACTGGTGATGGCAAGATTTTCCGAGCTCTCATATATCGGAACAGTGCTTTCATATGTTGAGGCTTCGACAGGTATTCATAATGTCTTCTGTCATAATCCTGTTTAGCTTGAGCTACCGTTCTTTTAAAGCCCGCAGCAATGAATTTATAATCGGCCCAGTTTTGGGGGGATTGATTATGTAAGAGCTGCTTCCAAGCTGCCTGACGTCGTCGGTGCTCTCTTGTACATTCATCATTCCACCAACGGCTATTACTCTTTTTGTGGATTCAACAGTAAATTCGGCTCTTTTGTAGGATCTTTTAATGACTGCGTTTATTTTCAGTGCTTTTTTTATCATCGCTCTCTTCCGAGTGAAAAGCCAGTGCTGACTTCAGGTCATTCCTAAATTTAGTGTACTTTACAAATACTCTTACATTTGAACAAGATGGAATTATCGGACAAGAAATTTCAAAACTTATCGGTAAGTGGTCACTGTTGGTGCCACAGTCCAGCGCTTTCCAAGAAGAAGTAGTAATGGCTGAACTGACAAAACTTAAATCTAAGGCCGACCTGGAGTGATTACGAATAAATGTGGGGGTTCTGACGTTGAGGCACGTCAGGTCATTAGCCATTGTTTACTCCCACAAGCGTTTCCCACTAAGATCAGTTATAAAACCCCAACTCGTGTGGTGGGAATTAAAGTCTCCAACTAAAACTTTCTTTGCACCACGATTTTGTAGCTAGATCCAATCTTCGTGTGTCTTGAACTCCATCCGGAAAATACATATTAACTAAAGTGAAAGGAGTGCAGTTGGGCAGTGTAATCTCTACTGCCAAAATTTCGCATTCTGGCGACATATGTTTGTATGAGCATTTGACTTTCATACTAATTCTATTATTAATAAAGAGAGCTAGACCCCCACCTTTCGATGGACGGTGTAATCGAAAAGATTGGAAGTTATTTAAATGGAGCAAATTATGTACAGATAGCCATGTCTCTTGTAATGCTATAATATCAGGAGCGAATTTAGAAGTCAAGTATACCAAATCCGTAGATGCAGAATGGATTGATCGGCAATTCCAATGGAGAATCTTAAGCGACCCTATGGTTTCGAAAGAGCTGCTTCCGCTATAGCTTTCTCTAGAATGCTTTCTTTCAAAAAATCCCTCTTTGAAAGGCTCTCCTTTTCTTTCAGATACTTTTTGTTCTTTGTTTCGGTGAGTTAGTTTTCCTTGACACAGGGGATCTAGATCTCTTCAGGGACCTAGGGTCCAAATTTATGTCATCAGAATTTATTGTATATGCAGCTTTGTCCTCACACTCTGTATATCTACTGCAGAGGGTGCTGTAGACGGAGAATACGATGGTGCGGTTTCAAATGCCTCATTTTGGCTGTGGACGCCTATTGCAGAGGCTCCTGCGGGCGGATAATACGATGGCGCAGTTTCAGATTCACCGTCAGCTATTGGTCGTGAACTCTCAACATGTTGGGATACTAGGCCTGACTCTCCCGTTGTACCAAATATGCGAGCCATCTGGTTAGCCAAAATTTAAGATAGAGAATCGCAAAGGTTAGAAGTCAGTCGTTCCATGGCTTTTTCTAGAGCCTTTTCTATGGCCTCCGCTATATTCAGGGAAATCGACCCATTTATTTCCGAGAGATGTCGTGCTGCAACACTGGCATACCCCTGAGTTCTAGTCTGCATTTCCGCTAGGGCTTCTCGTCGAGAACAGCGCCTACGCCCTATAATTTCAAGAATTTGCATTTCTCGAGCCTTTGCTGAACAATCGGGATTATCTGCACAGTGTTGTTCGTTGCAGAGACAACATTTCTCTTCTTTAGCTTTGCAGTAATTTGTTTCGTAGTTGTCACCACACACTCGGCATCTGAGTTCTGACCTGCATCCTTTATTAGTGTGACCGTATCGCCAGCACTTCGTACACTGGAGTGGTCACGGTGATAGCGGTTCCACTCTGTATATTAGTGGCCATGCCTTAATTTCGCTTGGGAGATTCGCTCCAGCAAACGTTACAATTACCGACTCAGTTGGCGTCTTCTGCTTCTCTACTAGTCGTGCACACCTATAAACGGAAATATCTCCAGTCACGGCAAACATCTCTAATACCTCAGACGGGCTAGAGTTAACATCGACACCGCGAACAATACCTTTCACACATGCCAGATTCGGGGGAATAAAGGCGCTCACCGGATTGGTCGCGAAACTCGAGCACTTCAATAGGTCTTGGACACAGAGCTGGTCAGATGAAAAACATAGAATACCACCTCTGCCGAACTGGCGGACCTCTGTGATGCTGTGAAAGTGAGACGTCGCAGCTCTAAGCTCCGCCTGGATCACTTTCGGATTCTTCATCCGAATGAAGCCGTCATTGCTAGGGACGAGGGCCACAGGAACTGCGGGAATGCCGTTGCGTAGAAACTGATCCACTGGTATTTCCTGTGGCGGAAGTGAAGCAGACCAGAGGCAAGCCCCTGGTCCAGGTGAAGAAAACTGCATCTAAGTGAACTTTCTAGCGCTAAAAGCGCTTACTTAGCTGTAAAAGCACTATAGGAACACCTAATAAAGACAAAGAAACCACAGCCACTACACAAACTTAGGCCAAAACCCTAGAGCAAGCACGACCAGCTACTTGCGTGTTCGAGCGTTCAGCCACGCGCGAATCCGCCTGAGCCGCAATATTTTCTTCTTCGTTCTTAGTCAAGCCAGAGGCCCACTATCTGGTGTCCGCTAAATCCCCCCATCATCGTTTTTGCCCACATGTAGACACGGGTCAATATAAAGACAAAGGAAATTTCAGAAAAGGGACACAAGAATGAGGAAATAGGAGAAGATAGACAAAAACTATTGAATGAATTTCAAAGTGAATTTCAAATGGTAGTCACGGGCGCAAAAGCTTTTGTCGCTCGAAATATCTTGAGAAAATACTTAAGGGGAGATGCTACTCGAAGACATTTTTTTATTATTCACCCTAGAGCAATAAAACTTGAGCTGTTTATGGAGCATTGTATGCTGATTTCAAATATATAATTAGTTTTCTTGCAAGTTACACACTTTTAGCTCTGGAACATGACAAAGTGAAAACCTTAACCATTTTGCCTCCCTCTTTTCATCCCTAAACATCTGTAATTTTCTATTATTCATAGCTCATAATGCTTCAAATAAAGTGTAGAGTGCAAATAACTAATTAGGAAGCACATACAAAATATGTAATACGCGTGAAAAGTAAATAGACTTAAAAAGTCCATATTTCACCTACCCTAGTAAAGGTATACATATAATTTTTTATTATACAATAAATTATTGAATTTTAAACTAGATAATTGCATTTGTCATACTTTCGAAAAAGTTTGGGCAAAATTTCGTGCAGATCCGAGCACTAGAAGTGCCCCCGAAAAAAGAGGGGCACATTGCAAAACATGGCGAAATTTTCGTTTTGAAAAAAAAAGTTTTAAAGTTAAAATTGAGTTTTTATTTATGAAGGATATCATTAAATCAGAAAAAATGTGCACACCAAAAAGAACAATACTTCTTGTAGTGGCCACTGCGACTAAAATACGCCAGCACCATGAGTTTGTTCCTCTCAGCTTTTTCGAGCCGACTCCTCACATACATTTCGCTCACAGACAAGGTCATGAAATGCTTGCCAAACTGCGGCTTCATCTGGCTAAGCCTTGTGCCGACTGCAAGCTTGGAAGAAGTTTGACATGACTGCGAAATCCAAACTAAGTCCAGTGTCATGTCATTTTGCAGCCGCGCTTGTGCCACATACCGTCGTACACAATGGCAATGTCGTCCCTGCTAAGTTCTCTCACTCCGAGCTCTTTCGAGCTCTCAAGATTGGAGCTGACGTCATCTATTGCCGCATTGCCGTGCAGCGGCGAATGGTGGTCCCCGATTCGTACCATGTGATAAGGTAGTCGCGGCGCTCAAGAAACACGCAGAAAGTGGTTCTTTTTATTATTTCTTGCGCTGCATCGGCGAGAGAAACTGTTGGAATTTGAAGAGTGAGGCTCAACTCTTCGACTCATGCGATCAATAATGGCGAGCGGCGGCGCATTATTGGCGGCAAGGTGCTCGAAGACTGCACACTTTTGACCTTTAGTAGGCACCTTGTGCTCTTTCTTTAGATGCAATTTTAAAGCATTTCCAGGCGTCTCGACCTGTATTATTTTTTCATAACAGTGAAGGTACTAATCTTATCAAAACAAACGAAAATAATAAATCTGTAATTTTGAAAAAAAAAAAACTCGTGTTTCGACCCGCATCTCCCCTTAAGAGCTAATGCCTTTATGTGTGTAATTTTCTGAAACTATTTGATTGAAATTGATTTATGCAAAGTGCCCTGGTTGGGACAGTTGGCGTGGAATAACCCAATGATAAAGAGAGTGCAGCGAGGTTTCATAGCACCTGTGTCGTGGAGTGGCCTCACAAGAGTGAAGGTGATTGTCATCAAGAAGAGGACACGAGGCCATGGTGGTGAGCATACACGCCCCGTTTACGTTTGACATTGGTCAGAGAAAAGAGAAAAGCCCAAGCAATTATGGAAAATCCCAGAGGATGAGCTATCTCTGGAGCTCCTAGATTTGCTACTTGTGGCTAGCCGCGGCCTGTCAGAGTCGGCAAGAGCGTGCTCGTTTTTCTCGGGTGTCTCCAACCCCTTCCGTGACACACTTCTGGTTGGCATTCGTTTTTCTCGGCTTGAACCATTCTGGTAACCCGTGGGGAGCTTGAAGGTCACCAGGTGCTTTCAGGACAATTTATTCGTGGATGCTCTCTAGATCAGTTTGGACAGTTTTTGGCTACCAGATGCCGAAAAGATACGATACGCGCTCGCCGCCATCTTTGTGAAGGCTCGACGGATGGCAGTGTAGGCAATTGGGGACTGCGCCTTCGTTTGTCATTACGCGTGGTGTTATCTTCTAAAGCCCGTTCCGCTGTGCGAGATGGGTAGTAACGAGTGGCGGCAAGTGTTTATAGCTGTTGTTCATCGCTTGTCTTAGGTTTCTGGTGCAGCTTCCTTCTGTCAACAACGCGTCGAACTATTGCCTGCTAACTGCGTTGTGCACATGCCTCAAAAGTAATGTTACGTACACGTTCATGCGTACACATGGAGAAAACTTTCTAGTTGTTTTTTCGTAATAGTCCTTTGTGGTGCCGTGCCTGCTTTCTGTGCACTTAGCGAATAAGATTGTGGTCGAACTAGCTTGCTTCGTCGTATGTTTGCAACCTCTTAGAATTTGACCATTTGGTCCTTGATGGTGATTGACTGCCCTGATTGAATAATAGAAATTGTGACAGTTGTTTTTTAGTGTGTTGTGCTCGCTGGCCACGAACGACGTGTCAGCGTATTTATGGGCCAGCATATGTCGTATGCTGGCCCATATGTCGTATGCTGGCCCATGTTACGCTACGACGCGTCGGCGTGAGAAAAAAAAAACAATATGGATTCAAAATTGTATGCATTCTTTCAATGCCTATTTTATTGCAGGCTTTGTCTTTTTTCATCTCTTAAGTAATAATGCATGCGGTATGTATGTCACAAGAGTGGAAGCTTGGGCTAGTTGGTGCGTAGTCATATTTGCAAGATGTTTCAGCGCACGAACAAAGGAAAAAGGACAGGGTAGACAGAAAGAGCGCTGACTTCCAACTAACTTTATTTCACAGAGTGGAAAGAATATATACTGCTGAAAAAGGATGATAACAGAGCATAAAGGTAAAATGCAAGCCTAATCTACACATCAGTAACAAAACACGTGTAACGGGTCCTCTATTGCCTCAAAACCTAGCCAGGTAATCACGTTCAGCCTGGGGTAAAGCAACCGATGATGTGCTTACGCATTTATCTCCTAGCAAGTGTATTTTTCCGGCTTCGATAATTTCTCGGGTAAGCTGGTCCCTGTGCCTTGCCAATATTGAGCACTGATCAAAGAGAGGGGTGCACCCACCATCTCGGTAATGAATTCCAAGATGTCCTTGTACCACATTGTGCACATTGTTTCGGTGTTCTCGGAGGCGGTCATTTATGCACCTGCCGGTTGTTTGCCCGACATAGATGCACCCACACGTCAGTGGAATCAAGTATACGACTCCCACTGCGCATGGGACGTAGGGTGTCCTGTGCGCGACAGAGCACGAGGCAGAATTTGCACGAGGTGTATTGACCCGTTTTCAAAGCCTCTGCAATTTTTCCGGTGCAGAAAAAAACCACAAGAACGTTGGTGTCTTAAGCAATCTTTTTTAGCCTGTGTGAGACGTCGTGCACTGTTACGACCGGCCCTGGGGAGCCAAGCAGGGAGAGTTTGGGGGAGAACCGGTTCTGACCTGACGGTGTCGTCCACCCCCACCTCCCCATTCGGGTTCCTCCTCGCCGGGAGAGCTACGGGGTCTGCTGTGCGTTCGTGACCATATTTGGTAACATTTTGGGGCGCCGGGACCATATATGGACCTCGTGTTGGGTTGTGCCACTCCTTGTGTTGTGAGAGGTGTTTTCCCCTCCCTCGTGGCCGAGGTGCCGGCGACACCGTATTGGCTGACGATGCGGACAAGGCACCCAGTGTCAACGGCGCGGCGCTATAAAATGCCGAAGACGTTTTGTATCACACGCACTCTTCTCTCTTTGGGTCAGTTGACCACTTCTCCACATGTAAATAAATCTCTGTTGTTCGTTCGGGCGCTTCTTCTCGCTGAATTGTTGGACGATGGATCCTGCGACGGGGCCAGCTACCGAAAACGAGACCGGCAGGACCCGGAGTCACAACAACTGGATGGCAGCGGCGGGATGCTGATAACCCCGAAAGCGACCACTGGACGGAGTGAGCCCGAAGTTCAACAACGGGACGACAGGAGAAGGCGGACACGAGCTCATCGACTTCCAGAGGGAATCGAACGGCACTTCTGAGAGGCACGACGCCGGAGACATGACTGCGAACTGGGTGAGTGCCGGCTTTCTCTGTTAAATTTTACCAGGCATTTACTCTATGTGTTAAGTAAAAGCTGGTAGAGAGGGGCTGTCTTGGTCATTGGGTTAACAGGTAACTTGCGTCAGGCAGAAATTGTGTGATAGCTTGGTTAAGCTCTTTCTGTCAGTGGCGTCAAGGTTAACAGTGACAGGGCAGGATTCCGTGTAAGAGCTTTTGAAGCTTTATTTGTAGACTAAGTTAACAGAAAACTTGAGGCAAGGCAGGTATCTAGAGCTGTCGTTGCTGTCAAGGTTAATTAGTTGCAGGACAGGAATCTTTGTGGAACAGAGACAGCGGTACTGGAGGCAGCCATGAATCTGAAATCCCTGCGAAAGTCCATGTTGTTGCTTCTTGCAAGGGAATTGAATCTGGAGGTGTCGGACTCTCAAAAAAAGCCAGAGCTGATAGAGGCGATTCTCGCATTGGGGGCGGAGGATGACGAGCTGTCAGAATGTGTCGAGGAGATTCAGGAGAGGCAAGCGGCAGAGGCCGAAAGAAAGGCGGCCGCGGCCGAGGCCGAAAGAAAAGCGGCAGAAGCCGAGGCAGATAAGATGCGAAAGCACGAGCTTGAAATGAAGCGCCTCGAGCTAGAGATTAGCCATAATAGTAGAACAGGAGGCAGCGAGGCATCCGGTACCGCAGAGCGGGTCAGGTTCAAAATGACGGACCTAATGAGATCGTACAAGCTAGGGGAGGACATTGGGCTGTTTCTCGTCAACTTTGAGAGAACTTGTGAAAGGCAAGGTTTCAGCCAGGATACGTGGCCTCAACGTTTGTTGTCCCTACTTCCGGGGGAGGCTTCAGAAGTAATCGCGCGCCTCACGAAAGAGGAGGCTGACGAGTACAGTGAGGTAAAGTCGAGCCTTCTCAAGAAATACAGGTTGTCATCGGAAGGTTTCAGACAAAAATTTCGCAACGCCGTAAAAGAGAACAATGATTCATACCCGGAGTTTGCTTACAAGTTAATGGCCAACATGGGGGAGTGGCTCAAAGAGGCAAAGGCGTATGGGAATCATGACAAGGTGCTCGAGTGTATCGGTCTGGAACAATTCTATCAAAGGTTACCAGAAAAGGTGAGGTTCTGGGTTCAGGATAGACCAGACGTGAACACCGTAACAAAAGCCGCAGAGCTCGCTGAAGAATTCGTTACGCGCCGCGCCCTCGGGGCAAACAGCGAGCCTAAAAGGGAAAAATTCCTACGGCCGAATAAGGCGCCGTTTAGAAAACAACCGACAAGTCTCGCACAAAAGGGTGAGGAAAACAATTCATCTAACCATGGGGCGTCGGCAGAGGCAAACAAAAGGAAATTTGAGGCGAGAAAACCGGCTGCTTGTTTCAATTGCCACGAAACAGGGCACTTCGCGAAAGACTGCCCGAAAGAAAAGGTGGCCTTTTTATCTATAAATGAAGCCGACGAGAACATGAAGTTGTTAGAGCCCTATATGTACGACCTTACCGTGAACGGCAAGCAGTGTCGGGTTCTTAGAGACTCCGCAGCCACTATGGACGTAGTTCATCCGTCTTTTGTTCATTCCGGACAGTATTCAGAAGACTGTGCCTGGATTAGACAAGCCGTAGAAGCAAACAGTCAGTGCCTTCCCGTAGCTAAAGTTGTCCTTAAAGGCGCATTTGGTACGTTGGAAACGGAAGCCGCGGTATCGCCATATCTACCCCCTCAGTATCCTTACTTATTTTCAAATAAGTCAGATCAAATGCTGAAGGAGAAAGGTCTAACGTTGGGAGAAGGCATAGTGCAGGCACTGACTAGATCGAAGGCACGTGCGCTGGCTGCAAGAGCAACATTCACTGAGGCAAACAAGCCTCAAATCGACAACGGGCCTGGTTGCGAGTTGGACACCACGGTAACAAATCGACTTGTGCGAGAACAGGCTGCAGAAGCCGTAGTCGCGGAAGCAACCATTCCTAAAGGCGACGATGAACCTCCTCCCGAATTGGAAGGGGTCAATTACGCCTCGTTGACCGAGCAAATAGAAAATGCCGTTGCTCCCAAGCCGATTCCTGGTAGTACAGAGGATAGTACAGAGGGTGACACATTCCAGGTACTAGGAAATACAAAAGAGTTGTGTGTCATACCAACTTCGGATAATTTCAGTCGGCTGCTGCAGGTGAGCCCCGCTTCATTAATAACCGAACAAAAGGGGGACCCGACGCTTAAGCAATTCCATGACAGTTCGAAAGAGGGAATCGCCAAACGAAATGTGAGATTCCAAGAGAGGAACGGCATACTCTATCGAAAATATCTAGATAGGCGAGGAGTAGAATTTGACCAGGTAGTCGTACCTCAGGCGTATCGTCAGGATTTGCTTAGTTTGGTGCATGGAGAATCATGGTCAGGCCACTTAGGCGTAAAGAAGACGAAAAATCGTCTTTTACAGGAATACTACTGGCCTGGATGCTTTAAAGATGTAGAGAGGTTTGTAAAATCTTGCGATGTGTGTCAGCGAGTGGGTAAGCCGGGAGAGAAGGCGAAATTTCCAATGAAGCTGGTACCCGTAATCACTGAGCCCTTTCGTCGGTTGGTAATTGACACAGTAGGTCCTTTGCCCAAGACAACTTCAGGCTACCGTCACATCCTGACCTTAATCTGCCCAGCTACTAAATTTCCAGAGGCGGTCCCGCTAAAAGAGCTAAGTTCCGTCGAAGTAGTGAACGCACTTCTGTCCGTGTTTGCCCGGGTAGGCTTTCCTGCCGAGATACAATCAGACCAGGGCACCATTTACACGAGTGCCTTAACGACAACCTTTCTAGAGCGGTGTGGCGTGAAATTATTGCATAGTTCAGTGTACCATCCGCAGTCGAACTCGATAGAAAAGCTTCACTCCGTGATGAATCGAGTGTTAAGAGCCTTATGTTTTGAACGAAAAACTGACTGGGAAATGTGCTTACCTGCAACGATGTTTGCACTAAGAACTGCACCACATGAGACAACAGGGTTTACGCCAGCGGAACTTGTTTACGGCCGCAGACTGCGGTCTCCTCTTCGTAGGCTGAGAGAGTCGTGGGAAGGTCAGGGTGATGATCCTGTAGTAGTGGAATATGTCCTCACCTTATTGGATCGTCTAACAAGAGCCCAAGAACTGACCGAGAGTGCGATGACCAAAGCACAGCAGAAGGCTAAGCTTTACTACGATCGGACCGCTAAAGCACGACACTTTGCTGTAGGAGACAGGGTCATGTTGTTGAGGCCCTCCCAAAAGAATAAGCTTGAAGTGCAATGGGTCGGCCCGGCCGAGATTACTCGAAAATTGTCTGACACCAACTATGTGGTAAAATTACCAGGAAGTCGTAAGGTACACCAGGTGTATCATAGCAACTTACTCAAACTCTATAAAGAGAGGGAAGCCATCGTGAACATGACTTTAAATGTTCCGGAAGAGGTTCCGGCAGAAATTCCTGAATTAGCTCCAGAATCGGACGAAGTCCCGATCGAGAAAAGAGTTGAGGATTTAGTGTCAAAGTCACAGCTGACAATAAAGCAGAAGCAGGAATTGCGTGGTCTTTTGACCGAGTTTCAGGACAGATTTGTAAGCGAGCCAGGCCGGACATCTGTCCTCACTCATGACATAGAGCTTACCTCGTCGGAACCGGTAAGATCTAAGACGTATCGGGTGTCACCTCGCCGGCTTGAGCTAATAAAAGCAGAGGTTAACAGGATGCTGGAATTGGGCGTGATTGAGCCGTGTGAAAGTGATTACACTTCCCCGTTAATTCTTATGGAGGTACCCGGCAAAGATCCGCGTCCTTGCGTAGACTATCGTAAGTTAAACCTCATCACCAAGGATCAGACATACCCAATGCCCCACATTGAGGAACGCGTCGAGAGGGTAAGCAGAGCGCAATTTATCTCAACGCTAGACCTAGTGAGAGGATACTGGCAGGTGCCGCTCACCGAGAGGGCGAGCCGGTATGCTGCATTTATTTCACCATTGGGGACATTCCGCCCTAAAGTGTTGAGTTTCGGCCTAAAGAACGCGCCTTACTGTTTTTCCAACTTTATGGATAAGGTTTTGCGTGGTCAAGAGGACTTCGCATTGCCTTACTTGGACGACGTCGCCGTGTTTTCCTCGTCCTGGCCAGAACACTTGACGCATTTGAGAGCACTACTGACACGCCTACGCGAAGCAGGTTTAACGGTAAAGGCGCCCAAGTGTCAGCTAGCACAAGCAGAGGTACTCTATCTCGGGCATGTTATCGGTCGAGGGCATCGCCGTCCCTATGAAATGAAAGTGGCAGCTATCCGAGACTTTCCCCAGCCCCGAACGAAAACCGATATTCGGGCTTTTCTTGGAATAGCTAGTTACTATCGTAAGTACATCCCTAGATATTCCGACATTGCCAGCACTCTTACTGACGCGTTGCGCAAGACCGAGCCCCAAATGGTCGACTGGGATGAGGAGAAAGAAAAGGCTTTCCGCGTTTTGAAAGCGGCCTTGTCGAGCCAACCTTTGCTTAGTTCACCGGACTACTCGAGGCTTTTCATAGTCCAATGCGACGCTAGTGATAGAGGCATGGGGGCAGTTTTTAGTCAAAGGGATGAGGAGGATCAAGAGCATCCCGTCCTTCCGTCATTCCGTTAGCCGGAAACTCACCCTTCGCGAGCAGGTTTACAGCGCGAGTGAAAAGGAATGTGCGTGCTTGGTTTGGGCAGTCCAGAAACTGGCTTGTTATATTGCCGGAAGCAAGTTCATTGTGGAAGTGGACCACTGTCCTCTCACCTGGCTACAGACCATGTCCTCTAAGAACGGCCGCCTGCTGCGTTGGAGCCTCGTTTTGCAACAATATACGTTTGAAATACGCTACAAAAAGGGTGTACTCCATGGCAACGCTGATGGCTTAAGTCGATGCCCCTGACGCGAGAGGATGTCTCGAGAACTCTGGCATTTTTTTTCCTGACCTAGACAAGAGCTAGTGATTGTTTTTTTACTCTTTTAGGTGTACTTGTTTGAAAACGTTGAAGACACGGCTATCCAGGGTTTCGGGTTCGGTGTGCTTCCAGTGTTGTTGTTTTGTGTCACCTTAAAGTGTGAGTAACATTTTGAATAAATTGTGTATTTCCTTTAATATCAGTTAAAGGGGAAAATTGCCTGGTGGAGTTTGGCGGAATTGTCCGGCGCTCACCGGCTGAGTAGTTGTGTTTTCATGTGCGTATGTGACGTCTGTTGAGCCCTCAATGAAGCAGGTGTTGCCCTCTACTTCATCAAAGACGGTCGTCATCAAACCGACTGCCGACGCTGATCTCTCCGGACAGTGGCTGCAAACCTCAGCCCATCGAGATCTTCACCCCCCCGCGCGAGAGACTGTTACGACCGGCCCTGGGGAGCCAAGCAGGGAGAGTTGGGGGGAGAACCGGTTCTGACCTGACGGTGTCGTCCACCCCCACCTCCCCATTCGGGTTCCTCCTCGCCGGGAGGGCTACGGGGTCTGCTGTGCGTTCTTGACCATATTTGGTAACATTTTGGGGCGCCGGGATCATATATGGACCTCGTGTTGGGTTGTGCCACTCCTTGTGTTGTGAGAGGTGTTTTCCCCTCCCTCGTGGCCGAGGTGCCGGCGACATTGTATTGGCTGACGATGCGGACAAGGCGCCCAGTTGTGCCACTCCTTGTGTTGTGAGAGGTGTTTTCCCCTCCCTCGTGGCCGAGGTGCCGGCGACATTGTATTGGCTGACGATGCGGACAAGGCGCCCAGTGTCAACGGCGCGGCGCTATAAAATGCCGAAGACGTTTTGTATCACACGCACTCTTCTCTCTTTGGGTCAGTTGACCACTTCTCCACATGTAAATAAATCTCTGTCGTTCGTTCGGGCGCTTCTTCTCGCTGAATTGTTGGACGATGGATCCTGCGACGGGGCCAGCTACCGAAAACGAGACCGGCAGGACCCGGAGTCACAACAGCACGTAAGGTAGTACGACAGGCCGGCTCTTTCTGACACTGTTTCGCTTATCCGGTTTGTCGCCTCACTTCACGACAGTGACCAGCTTTTCCGTCACCGAAACGAGAACATGCGCGGGGTAACCAGCTTTGGTGAGCCACTCTACTTGTAGAGCAAAGCTGCGGTGTACCATGTGGGGACATGACTTTTTTAAGGCGTCGGCAAGGCAGAGGTTAGCAATGCCCTGCTTGAATAATTCAGATTGGTCAAGCGGGGCATGTGTGAAACAAATTTCTGGCCATTTGGAATGGTAGTCGATGAGAGGAAAAATCAACCGGGCATTTTGCGGAACATTATGCAAAGGACCGATGATGTCCATGCCGAGTTTTTGCCAAGGCCGATCAGGCCGCTGGACTGGCTGCAACGGAGAAAATGCATATTTGGCAGACTTGTCAGCTACCTGACATATATGGCAGTTGTAAACTGCATGCTCGACCTGCTTGTCTAAGGCTGGCCAGCAGTACCTGTCTCTGAGATTCTGTTAGGTGCGGACAATGCCTGGATGGGCCTCATGGGCAAGCTGTATTAGCTTGTTACGGAAAGAAGCAGGGGGAATCGCGCGTTCATCGCGGAAAAGCAAGTCCTCGACACAAGACAGTTCCTGTCGGACTGCGAAGTAAGGCAAGAATTCAGAAGCAAGAGCACATTTGGAAGGCCATCCTTCAGGTAAATATTTGAAAACTTGAGACAAAGTAGAATCTGCAGCTGTAGCTGCCTGAAGCTCAACTTTAGTAATGCAGGAAGTAACTAATGAAACAACTTCCTCATCCCGCTCTTCAGTAACCGGTATCTGAAGAGGAAGGCGCGACAGTGCATCAGCAACCACGTTATTAGAACCCTTACAATATTGAACACTGAAATTATAATACATGAGTTTGGCACATCAACGGGAAATGTGAATGGGGCGGCGGCCTTCGGATCCTGCAGAAAGAAGAGCAACTAGTGCTTGGTGATCTGTATGTAATGTGAAGTGCCGGCCCCACAAGTAAACAAGCCATTTCTCACAGGCAAAAAAAAAAACACACGCGAGAGCTTCACGTTCTCCTACTGAATATCTGCGTTCAGCAGGGGTCAATGTACGAGATGCAAAAGCGATAGTGATCAGCTGATCACCTCTGAGTTGTTGAAACACTGCTCCCAGTCCAACATCGGACGCATCCGTTGTGATGACGATGGGAAGCTTCTCATTGAAAATACTAACAGCTGGCTTTGAGGCCAGTATTGACTTTACTCGAATGAAGCTCTGCTCAGCTTCAGCTGACCAGTTAAAAGGCTATGCTTGACGAAGTAGAGTACGCAGTGGTTCAACAACATCAGCATAGTGAGGAACAAACTTGACAAAATAACCAACAAGACCTAAGAAAGATTGCAAAGTTTGGGCATCAGTAGGCCGTGGGGCATTGACAATGGCCTGAACTTTAGATTCAACAGGTGTCAAGCCGCGGGAACTGACATTATGTCCTAGAAATTGTAACTCATTCACAGAAAAAAATGGACTTAAGTTTCATACCACATTCACAGATGCGGTTGAGAACAGTATGCAAGTTAGCATCGTGCTCTTCGCGAGTACGTCCCCACACCAAAATGTCATCCAAGTAACAAAGGGCGCCATTACAACCCTTAATAATGATTGACATCATTTTCTGAAACACTGCAGGGGCAGATGCAAGCCCGAAACACACGCGGCGAAACCGAAACAAGCCTTCGTGCGATTGTTGGTCAAGTCTCTACTGCACTCAGAAAGTTCAACTTGGTGATAAGCGGACGCGAGGTCCAGCTTGGAGAAACATACCGCTCCGGAGAGCTGATGAAGCAGTTCTTCTATGTGAGGAAGTGGAAATCCGTCTACGACGATCGCCTTGTTCGGTTCTCTTAAGTCGACGCATAGTCGAAGGGATCCATCTTTTTTCTTGACGACGACCAGTGGAGAAACCCAGTCGGAAGCAGAGACAGGCTCGATGATTCCGCTGGCTTGAAGGCAAGGCAGTACCGCAGAGACTTGCTCACGGAGCAGAAGCGGAATGCGGCACAGCTTGGCACGCACAGGGCACACACGTACCTGGTTGACGCATCACCTTATGCACAAAACCGCATACACAACCCAGTTCACGGGTGAACAGGTGGTGGAGTTCAGAAGGCGCGTTGGCCGGAAGATCATCTTGGACGTCGACTTGAGCACACGTCATAGACGCACCGACGATGTTGATGGACAAAGCCCTGATGGCATCACGTCCCAAAAGCGAGCTGCCATTGGCAGTTACATAAAAAGTAATGGAAGCAGTGCGACTGCGATGGGAGACCTGAGCTGTAAAATGACCTAAATTATCAATCGTTTTCTTGGAATATGTTTGTAGAACGACGTGTGAAGGCAAAAGCCGAATGTTGGAAAAATGACTATGAAAGTCAGCGGCACTGATTAAAGAGACTGAGGCACCAGTGTCCACGAGAAATGACAAGGGCACATGGCCCACTGAAACTACGATGCTGGGCTCAGACGTAGTGTGGAGGCCATCCACATTTAAAACAGGTTTGTGCAGTGCTCGAAGGAGCAGACGAAGAAACTGGTTCCGGAAGATTCGCTGGACGGGAATTGCATACGGAAATATGTTTGCTGGTATATCAAACGACTCCAGGAAAGTTTGGAAAAGGGTCAATTACCTTATGTGCAAAGATGATAAATCGGTTGTATCGGAGCTTGTGATTGACGGTGAACCATGCTCAGGTCCGCCACTTGCAGATAGGTTCAATGAACACTTCCTTAGAGTTGATGATTGTGGGACTACTGCTGGGGAGATAAGCAATCATACTTATGTAACTAGCAACATTTCATCCTCTGTTTTCTTGTTTCCCACATCCGAATCCGAAATATACAAACTGTTGCAAAAATTAAAAAATAATTGTGCATGTGGCGTGGATGACTTAAAACCCCAGCCTATTAAAGCAGTTGCCCATACCATAAGTAAGCCGCTTTCACATATCGCTAACACAATTCTTAGTTCAGGTATTTTTCCTGATGAGCTAAAGATTGCGAAAGTATCTGTCATCTTTAAAGGCGGTAATAAAAATGACCTTAATAACTATAGGCCTATCTCATTATTACCTATATTCTCTAAAATATTTGAGCAAGTTATCAACCTACGACTTTCAAATTACTTATTGCAAGAAAATGTGATAATACAACAACAATATGGCTTCCAAAAGAAATTAAAGAAAAAATACTTGACAATTTTGAACATAAATTACTTACCATAGGGATTTTTCTCGACTTCAAAAAAGCGTTCGATTCGGTTAAGCACCATATTTTATTACGGAAACTCCCTTCATATGGAATTAGAGGAAAGGCTCTAGAACTTATAAAAAGTTATCTAAGCAATCGGCAACAGTACACCAGTCTCGGCGACACTAAATCAAACGTAGGTAATATCATTTGTGGCGTTCCACAAGGATCAATCTTAGGGCCTTTGCTATTCTTGATTCATATCAATGATCTACCTAACATACCGCTAACACCCGATGTTGTTCTCTACGCGGATGACACCAATATATTCTTCGCCGGTAATTCCCTCAGTCACCTTGAACAACACGCAAACCTGTGGCTGACACATCTATCCGACTGGCTTAAGTGTAATAGATTAGAATTAAACACCAAAAAAACAAAATATGTTTTATTCCGCCCACGCAATAAGGCTATCACAAGCGAGCCTACAATAAAATTTGAAGGGCAAAAAATTGAACGTGTCACAGCGCATAAATTTCTTGGGATACTTTTTCAAGAACACTTAGACTGGTCCTTACACACCAACCACGTTCGTACCAAGATTTCCAGATCCACGGGTATAATCTGCAAATTGCGACAACTCCTCCCTCAGTGGTTGAAAAAACAACTATATTATTCCCTTGTTCACTCACATCTCCATTATTGTCTTCTTGTATGGGGGATTACGACTAAAGCAAACACTGACAAAATTCACATCTTGCAAAAAAAAAAAGCTATACGACTAATATCAGGGGTGTCATTCAGGCATCATACCACGCCTCTCTTTAAGGAACATAAAATACTTACGGTAACCAACGTCATGAAACGAAAATTGGCAATGCTTATTTATAAACAGGTACGAACTGATCGCACAGGGTTTTATCAGAGGCATCTCCCGAGAGATCACAGTCACAACCTACGGCACAGGGTGTATACATATGAGAAACCACGTACAAATTACGGCACACAAAAACTATTGTATCAAATTTCGCATTTCTTGAACGAACAACCGATTGTAGCTTCTCTAATTGACAATACAGTCTCATATGGCATTTTTAAAAAGAAGATACAGGAACACTTCCTATTTACACAAACGTAATCACAGTCACCATCTTTGTCTCATATTCACTGAAGTATTTTCTTGTATATATCACATTAAGGTTTGCTTATGTTATCCAAACTGTGTTTCATTTATCGATCAAACATATTCCTTATTGATGTTGCTGTCTCTTTATTGTTGAAACCTTGTATTCAAGTTTAAAGTTTGTTCAGGTATTTTACATGTCTTACATTAGTCTTTGTTTATGTCCTCTACAGTTTGTTTCATTTGTCGGACACGCATATGCTTTATAGATTTCATCTCCTGCGCAAATTTTCGCTCATTTATGTTTTCCTGTACATGTTTTGCATGTAGAAAGATATTTATGCTTAATTTCTTATTGATTCGTTACTTTACACTGAGCACTGTGTTATTTTAATGGGTTTTGGGTTTACAGGGGGCAGGCGCTTTGTCAGGCTTTTATGCCTTTTCGCCGGTCCCCTAGGCAAATTGTACCTTTCTTTTTTTTTTTTGCTTTTGCCTGAAATAAACTTCAACTTCACTTCAAGACTGAAAATGTCCGATTTTTCCGCACGCAAGACAAGTGCGGTTTCTCTCGGGACACTGCGCAAAATTGGCTAAATGCCGAGCCGATCCGCAACGAAAGCAATGCGCGGTTGCGCTTGAAGAAGAAAATTGCGAACACGAGTTAGGAGCTCGGTGCTGTACCTGAAAACCGGAAATTGGCAGAATGGCGTCACCATATTGTCGGCTTCCGTGCCCCCGTGACGCAGAGGGGCCGCCATGTTGGCCGCCACGGAAGGACTGTGCAGGCGGGCGTCCATGTTGGCCGCCACGCGGAGACGAAGGGCCGCCATGTTGACGCGTCCCGTGAAACAAAGAGACGCCGCCTTGGCCCCCCTCAGCAGAAAGTTGCTGCACTGAATGCGGAGTGAATTGCTCCAACTGGGAGCGAATAAGCTCGTCCTCTCGCGCAACCGAGAGGGCTTCGGATAATGAAATCGAGGAGCCTTTTTGAAGCATGCGGCAGCGGACGTTTTGCGAGGCTATCCCGGTGAAAAGCTCATGGCGGATCATATCGTCCTCGAGCGCGCCGAAGCCGCACGACGCGGCGAGCGTTCGAAGAGAAGTAATGAACTCGGCGACTGGCTCACCAGGCAATTGTCGCCTTTCTTGGAATTTCACGCGTGCGAGATAATCGCACGAAACATCTTTAAAATGCTCATCGAAAAGAGCAACAGCATTCTTGAAGGCATCACCCGACGCTGGCGTCGGCGACGCGTTGGTGGCGTCCAAAGTATAGAAGAGCTTTAACCCGGAGGGCTCAACGCGTTGAGCAGCAGGGCCTTGCGACGCTCGGGCTTGCTGGCGTCCTCCCCGACCGCGTCTGGGTAGGCCTGAAACACCGATTTCCAGCCCGCCCACGGAAGTGGCGGGTCTCCGGGCGAATGAAGAAATAGGGGAAGTGGAATAGGAGACGCCATTCCAAGCAAGAAGAATGGAGAGGTGCAGACGAGAAGAAAATGACGCCAGTACACTGCTTGAAGACGAAGACAGAGGCGGCGTAGCTGAATGAAGAAATGAAGCGACGCAGCACGCAGCAGCCACATTGCTGGGAACAAGAGCGTCTAGGGTTATCAGGGTAGGTCCGTTACAAGCAAGAGAGAGACGAACACGGAGAATGAAATGGGTTCTTACAGATCCTTGTCGCCATTGCTGTGTTGGGAGCTGGCTGGTCCCGACGAATAAGAAGACGGCCGACGGAGACATACGCGGCCGGCGGGGACGCCGACGAGCCCAAACACGCGGGTTGGCGTGAAACGCCGAAGGAAAGAACAACAACCGCACTCCACGGTTACCCAACACACCTGATTTTATTTACAGCCGCCTTGAAAACCTGGATGCCAGAGCGGCGCCCCCTGGCATCCTCACATGTCATTCCGAAACCGAAATACAGAACACAACAATTATTTCTACTATTCTCGCGGGCTTCCCCGCACAAACACGAGGACCGGGCGGCGCCTTGTCGTCTACAGACAGTGTGACAGTGTACGGTGGAGATAATCCACGCGCACCCTTCAGATTTGTGGCACGGGGGAGCAGCAGAGCACCTTTTGTTGGTTCGGGGAATGCGACCCTGCCGCAGCGCCTGTGCCGGGTCCGACCTGACTTTTCGTCAGCCTCCGTGGCTTCAGGGCTCATTACTGCGTTCTGCGCGGAGTGCCACCCGCGGCGTTGAATGACGAAGAAGCGGCGGCTACGGAGAATTTCCCAGGAGACGCCGAGCTGCATAGAATTGAGACTTGGTCTGAACATCGGCTCATCATGTACCGGAAGCATCGGGACCACTGTTCACCCGTAATAAAGTGTCTTGGGACAGCTGGCCCATCTCTCTCTCTGAGGCTTGAGTTTGTGCATTGTTACTCTCTCGGCTTTGTTTGGGAGAGGGTTTTCTACTGGTGTGGGCCGTGGGGGCGGCCGTCGAAGATGATACGAGCCACCTTGCTGCGAACAAAGAGCGTCTAGGGTTATCAGAGTAGGTCTGTTAGAAGCACGAAACAGACGAACACGAAAAACGAAATGGGTTCTTACAGGTCCTTGTCGCCATTGCTGTGTTGGGGGCTGGCTGGTCCCGACGAAGCAAAAGAAGAAGACGGCCGACGGAGACGTACGTGGCCGGTGGGGACCCGACCAGCCTGAACACGCGGGTTGGCGCGCCACGCCGAAGGAAAGAACAACCGCACTCCACGGTTACCCAACACACACTGCTTTTATTTTACAGTCGCCTTGAAATCCTAGATGCCAGAGCGGCACCCCCTGGCATCCTCACATGTCAATCCGAAACCGAAACTGAAAACTCAGAACACAACAAGAATCTCCTGAGGTAAAGGAATAAAATGAGTCCTTAATGTCCACAGAAAATGCACAGGCATTTTGGGGACACCTATCACGTAGAAAGTCTGAGACGTCCTGGGGTTTTCTTAAGATGAACGGATCTTCAACGGTCAGGGCTGTAATATGCATTTGTAGATACTTCTCAACAAGTTTTTGCCAGGAGTCACGCTTTGATACGTTGACCCGAAAACTGTAGCTATTTAAACTACCACCGATAATGACGTCACAGAGAAAAACCGATTCGTGTGCGCCCCCTCCCCCCGTCGGGTCTGTGTGAGCCCCCTCCCCCCCCCCCCCCTCCCGAAAAATATTTCTGGCTACGCCCCTGGTTCATCTGCTTACAGCGCTTAACTAAAGCGTGCACATATCCTAAGTGATCGTCAAGCCGTGAACACGTCACGAAGTAGCGCTTTTCGAGAGCCATGTCCTCGCGATGCACAAGCAGCATATGACGATCTCCCGTAGCGAGCGACAGGCTAATGAAGAGGCGTGCTGAGCCAACATGGCGGGCACAGTCAATCAGGGGCTTCGAAACATCCTTCGAACATTTTATTATTGTGCGCTTGTTTTTAAATATAGGAGCCAGTTGAGGTGGAAAATTTAAACATAGAGAAATGCTCTTTCTGATGAGCCGATGAGCCCAAGAAGCAGGCTCCCAGCCGTGCCATCGCGAAGCTATAATTTTTTTTTAATCGCTGTTTTCTCGCGATTTTCAGATTAAAGTTTCGCTATCTAGGAGGGTGAAACGAATTTTCCGAAGCACTTCTGTGCGATTATCTATGTAGATATTTTGTAATCAGATAGAAAAAAAGTTCCAGAAACAGAAAACTTGATTTTCAAAAAATATTTTTTTGCCATTTTTTGCGATACCGAAGCCCGTCCCTCCTTGTGCTCAGTAATAAAAAGAATTAAGAGAAATGTTGTAACCACAAGCATAAATTCAGTAACAGGAACTGATATAAACATTCTTGAGTGCTTACTGTCTTTTATTGCGCTAAGTACACAATCAAATGCCAGGCTTTGAGGTGGCTGTTGCCAATCTGCTGCCATATTTAGCGAAAAACTTTGTCCCTGTAGTTGTGGCTTCGCCGTGAGGGTTGAGTCGCATCCGCGGTGCATTTCAAGTGCGTGAGCTACGTGGCCGTTTTAATTAACAAAATGATTGTTAAATGAGCGTTCCAGAAGACGGGGCGCGTTCTCTTGCTGAGTGCGCTGCTGTGCAATTAATAGATCGTGTCGCAGAGTTGGGGAATTAACGACGCGTCTCCCACCGTGCGTTTCGCGAATGCGATGAACTTGTTCGCGAGTGTGTGTGCGACGTAATTAATGCAATGAACCACGCGTTACAGGAGTCGGGGCGCGTTCTCTTTCTGTGTGCGCAGCTTTGCAATTAAGAGATTGCGTCTCAGTATTACAGACGATGGGTAAAACTGAGTAGAGTCGCAGCAGGCGGAGCGCTGCACTCCCCTCCCCCCCACTTTTTTTTTACAGCTGATCGTGCCGCGTCGACCACGTGCCACGACAGGGACGCGACGCTTCACCTAGCTGTGTCAGCACAAGACATACTGTTTAGACTCGTGCACATGTGATGAATAAACGTCCCAAGGCTGGCTAATCGGGGTACGTCGGATATGCTACTGCAATCTACGCCTGGAAGGCTGCTTTATCAACGCAGTTGGAGTGAATTAAGCGTGACTCGCGCGTACCTGTAGATCGGACCCCGCATAAGCATTCATTATTTGGAATTTTGGTCGTTTGTGCTTATTGTGTGAGTGGGGCCCTGCAAGCGACAGTGGCTCGTCGGCGGGTGCTATTTACAGGTTCTCGCGAGTCGCGCTTAATTCGCTCCAATTTAACTGCGTCGATAAAGCAGCCTTCCAGGCATATCTGACGTACCCCGATTAGCCAGCCTTGGGACGTTTATTCGTCACATGTGCACGAGTCCGAACGATATGTCTTGTGCTGACACAGCTAGGGGAAGCGCAGTACCCGTCGTGGCACGTGGTCGACGCGGCACGATCAGCTGTGAAAAAAAAGAAGGGGGGGAGGGCGGCAGCGCACCACCTGCTGTGACTCTATTCAGTTTTCCCCGTCATCCCTAAAGCCCAAACTCCATAAGCGCGAAAATGCACGCGACAGCGACGAGCGACGCGACGTAGATCGGCGTCGCGCGATCAGTCGCTAGCGCAGGCAAACCTCATTCACGCGACGGCTTCGGCGAGCGAATTCCACTGTTGCTGGCATGAGGCCGTCAACTCGCACCAAGAAAACCGCGTAGCGAGCGGTTTCCAATTTAAAAATAAGATATATTGTTGTGTAATGGAACGGAAAGTGTTTATTATTGCCTTGCAGCATTTTTATATGCGCATGCGTAATAAACATTGCGTTATTTCTTGTTGCGCATACGTGACTCGGGCAGGGTCACGTGCACCTATGTAGTCTTCGTCTTTTCCGGTTTTTCGCTATTGGCTGCTTGAGCCCAGCACTTCCGGGCGATGAGCGACGGTTTCCAAATCTGGAGAACCGAGCGATCGCGCGAAAACGAGCACGCGACACGTCGCGCGAACGCCCTGTTTCGTCGCTCATAGCGTCGCTCGTCGCTGTCGCGTGCATTTTCGCGCTTATGGAGTTTGGGCTTAATACTGAGACACGATATCTTAATAATTGCACAGCAGCGCACACAGCAAGACAACGCGCCGCAATGTCCACAAGGCGCGGTTCAATCCGTTAATTTAAACGGCCTCTTAATTGCACAGCAGCACACACCAAGAGAACGCGTGCCAACGTCTGCAAGGCGTGGTTCATTCTGTAATTAAAACGACCAGCGTCGCTCGTGTGCACCGCGGACGACACGAAATTCTCGCGAAAAAGCCACAGCTACAGGAGCAAATTTTTCTGCCGAATTTGGCGGCAGTCTGGCAACACTGACCCTTCATGTCTGGCAACAGTTCATGCAACGCCAAACATAACCTTGCCCACACGAAATCATCTGTCTCCGAACCTCGCGTAAACACAACTCTCCGTCGGGTTCCATCAGTGATTGCAGCCAGTGACGAGAGCAGGAAGGTTGCGCCGGCGTGCTGCCTTTCGATAAAAATATGCGCGGATGCTCATGAACTCTAGTGGTAATTGCAATAACGCCCAAACAAGCTTCTTCTACTCGGCTACCGACTAGGTCTTGCCACTCGCTTCGTCGCTTCAGCTAGAGTGTACTAGAACAAGGGGAGTGCCCGGACCGAGCTCCGAAAAGTGAAGCCCAAAGAGAGTCGATCCGCTTGTGGCGCTGCGAACGGTAGTGTGTGGAAAGGGAGGTGGTATTGGGGCATTCATTCATAATAGTACAGACTGGCAAAGGGTCAAGCAGGAGTGCAAGGAACATTTAAGGTTAAAAGGGAAAATGACAAGTCAAATGACACTTATTGGTTTCGTGAACTTGTGGACAGGAGCAAAGGCCAGAGAGGAAAACCAGGCAATGGTAGAGTGTATATCAAAGGACATTCAGGAGTTGGGAAGAGAGTGCGAGATAATTATAATAGGAGACATGAATGCGCACATAGAAGATATAGATGGGTATACCGACCCGACAGGCAAAATGATCATGGATATGTGTGAAAGGCTTGATTGATCATTTTCAACAGTACCGAGAAGTGTGACGGGCAAATAACATGGGAGGTAGGAAGGCTGCAGTCGAAGATAGATTACGCACTGATGTCACACAGGATGTATGATAAGCTCAGGGGAATGCACATAGATGAAGGTGGCTCCAGAAGTCTGGGTAGATATCACAAACGTATCAAGCTAAGTTCCGGAAGAGCAGTGAAAGTTGGAAGAAGACAAGATGAGCAACTACAGGCCTATTTTCATTCAGAAAGGCAAATGAAATAGCCACTAAACAAATTGAGAAAGTAATCACGGAGGAGAATAAAACAGTGTGGTGTCTAGGTAGATATCACAAACGTATCAAGCTAAGTTCTGGAAGAGCAGTGAAAGTTGGAAGAAGACAAGATGAGCAACTACAGGCCTATTTTCATTCAGAAAGGCAAATGAAATAGCCACTAAACAAATTGAGAAAGTAATCACGGAGGAGAATAACAGTGTGGGCATACACAAATCTAATTAGACTGTTTGCGCTAGAGCTTGCTAAGGCCTGTGACAAGTCACCCTGGAAAAGAAAACACAAGCCCAAGAGTTGGTGGGATGAGGAAGTTAAGAGAGCCATAGCAAAACGTCAAGAAGCCTCTAGGGAACACACACATGCTAAGCAGCGGGGTGAACCGACAGACGATGTTGAAAGAAAATGGGACATCTTTCTTAGCTCTAGAAGAGAAGCATCCCTCCTGATCACTGAAAACATTAGAAGAAAGGGTGCTCAGTGGCTGGCAGAAGTACATAAAAAGGACAGAAAGGCAGCTGCGAAGTTTTGGAACCATCTGAACTCCCTATGAAAAGAAACAAGCCTAGAGCAGAGGTTTGTAACTACAACTCAAGGTGCTAGGTTAAAGGGGACGAAGCTATTGAATATATAAGAACAAGGGTGACAGAAAATTTTCAACAAAGAAGTGCTTTATGCACCACAACAGACAAGGATAAATCAAGTGGTCCTAGCAAAAATTCTGATAGAAAAAGGCTATCAGGTTATTGACAGTTGTATCAGTCTATGAGTGTATCAGTCTATCAGAGTTCCAGTCTATCAGTGTACCAGTCTATCAGTGTACCAGTACTCGTGTGCCAGCCTATAAGTGTAGCATTCTACTCTGATAGGCCCACAAGCGAATCGGTGCTTAGCCAACTGGCAGGTGCACCGCTACGTCAGAGCAAGCAGGACACAAATATGAACACAGAAATCATACAAAATATTTTAATTTATGTGCTATTCCTTGGTTAATGTTTTGATTTCATAAAGTCATTAATTTTGTTTGCCAAAGCCTTATTGAGGAGCTTTTTCATTTGCTCAACCTCTCCAATCAGAACGGTGTGCTTCAAAAAAATGGTTGAAGAAATCTGCATGATCAAAAACAAAGCAAGTTACAGGCACTTATTCAGCGACAATTATGTGCACTCTAAATAAAGGAGTCAATATGACAAGGAAATAAGTAAGAGTTCTACCAGTCCGCCTCTCTAATATTATTTAAAATTAGTTTGTGGATTCTTGCATAAAAGTACCCAGCTCCAGTAGGCAAAAGCTACACTTCAAGCTTTAGTAAGTAAATATAACACAAGTTGGCAGTGAAACCTCGGCTGATTACGTGAAAAAATAGAGCCACCAACTTCCATGAATTTTGGTCAGATTGCAAAATTTCACCTACCTGAAAACACAGCATATGTTTCTCTCTCCTAGGGAGATTTCGCCTCCCCTTTAAAGCGATTGGAGGCTGCGCCAGTAACGCTTCTACCGACTTGGCCTGCTGTATAAAAAATGGTAACGGCCGCCTCACGAACAAAACGGGTCTGTCTTTTCAAGCCCATGGGGTGATTGTACAACCTCTTGGGAACGGCAATTCCTTTGCTCCGATTCACCTATAAAACAAGTCAAAGATGATGTGCACACATTAGTTTGTCAATGCACATTTTCTCATTAAAGCAAATCAATATATCTTCAAGACAAAGCATACTAGAGTTTTATGATACCTCTCTGTCAGTGGGCACATAATTGATAAAAAGTGCAGCCTCCCTCACACTTGAGTGGGCTACTTCAGGGCAGTCCGTGGTTGCTGTGGTGGTTCCAGCGTGGCAGCACATAGTGGTGGCAAAGGTGCAAGTCGTTTCTGTTTTTAAGGCTTGCGGCTGCAACACCCACAAAGGACAAGGTTCTTTGCTGCAATGAAAAAGTAGAGTGTGCAGAAATAAAGTATATTGCACCCTTAATTGTCACCGTACCATCCTAGGTGTGCATGGTCAAATAATATATATGATAAACATAGCATGCAGTTGAGATATGCAATTAAAGTGTAATGATACATTGCATGTCACGTCTCAAAACCATGGTGTGATTATAGGGGACGCCGTAGTGGAGGGCTCAAGAAATTTTGACCAAGTGGTGTTCTTTTTAATATCCACCACACTGTGAAAGTTGTAAAAGCAAATTTTCAAGTGATTAAAAAACATGCATGCATCCGTGCCACCCATGAGCTTACATTGCATTCTGCTTTTCAGCAAAATTGCACGCTATAAGAATAGGGCAACTTGCTGCTGCATACAGCAGTGCGTTACAACAGCTTATGAAGAAATGATAAACCTGTTTGGAAATTTTTGCTGCGAAGGGCATTTTCCAGTAGGCTTATTCTTTCTAATAATGCTTTTGTATTTTCAGCCCTGAGTTTTTTTACTTCTTTTAGAAGCTCTTTCTCTGTTATTTTTTTCAGCATTAGCAAACAGTAGGCCTCCCTACTGCTTCTTAAAACGGTTGCTGACGTGCTTTGTCTTCTGCTTAACAGCAGCTTGACGTCGTGTTTCTTACAACTGCAGACAACCCAACACACAAATTTCACTGCTAGTTCGCTAGCACAAACAGGGCGTATATCCGCACAAGCAAAAATAATTTTAAAGCAGTCAATTGTACAAAAAAAAATTGCCCGCAGCTTCCCTCGGGGGAACACTGAGGAGGATGCGGAGCATATAATTGGTTAACGGGGTGTTAAAGTGCGACTTACTTGGGTCGATGGCTAAATTTGTTAACGTGGTTGTGAAATGGGGTGTTAAATTGCGACTTACTTGGGTCGATGGCTAAACTGGTTAACGTGGTTGTAGGAGGGGGTGTTAAATGAGTGAACACGTACACACGTATGCGAAAGGGCGGCGCTGGTCGAAGGGACGTCGATCATTGTGTTTGTGGATTCGTTGGAATTCATTTCACCGCGACCTTGGACGTCGACGCGCCGTACAAACCAACCGACGAGCGGCAACTGAGCGAGCGAGCGCCGACCTTGAGTATATATACAGCTCGACGGCGCATGCACTGTCAGCTGTTGAATGTTCTCGAAGCGCGACGCCACATGCGCGTCCACTGGAGAATCAGGAGAATTGTAGATGTCGAACGCGGTGTGTAGAGGAGGAAGGGTGCACAGATGGTGGAGGAGTGAAGCACGCGTGGTGTGTAGAGGAGGAAGGGATGCACAGATGGTGGAAGAGTGGGCGACGGCGCGACGGCGAATGCGCGCGCGTCAGCTGTCGAATGTTCGAGAAGCGGTGCGGACGGCGCGGACGGCGCGGACGGCGCACTACAAGGCGCGAGTATAAGATGCTCCGCATCTAAAAATGTGACTAAGCTGCGCTCATACCATGATAGAATAAAATAAAATAGCTCTTCAGCATACTGCAACTTTACTAACACCTTCAATACGACGCTCCGGCGCCCGCGCAGTAGTGGAGCAGCGATGCTCTGATATATTCGCTAAGGGGGCGGGGAGTATATCAGAGCATTGGTGCTTCATGTGTGACACGGCACCACGTGCAGAGTAAAATTGGCTGTTGATTGTAATTGCGCCGCAGTAGCACATCAGCCGCAATGTCAACGATAGCCAAACTTGGCTGTCGGTAATAATTACGCTGCAAGTAGCATATCAGCTGCAGTGTGAACAATTGCAACTTACTTTTTTAAACGACTCATTGTCCACTTCATTTGAACTGCAGCTATCGGAGGAGTCGCAATCGGGTCTGCGGAATGGATGGTCGTTTTTCTGTTGCATTCCTTGCATCATCCTTGAGCGTGATGTGTTAGCCGCAGTGTGTGTTATCCTTCCAGAACACCCACCCGCAGGTCGCGGGTTCAAATCCCGGCTGCGGCGGCTGCATTTCCGATGGAGGCGGAAATGTCGAGGCCCGTGTGCTCAGATTTGGGTGCACGTTAAAGAAACCCAGGTGGTCAAAATTTCCGGAGCCCTCCACTACGGTGTCTCTCATAATCATATGGTGGTTTTGGGACGTTAAACCCCACAAATCAATCAATCAATCAATCCAGAACACCCGGTACCACTTGTGAGGATCAAAATTACCTGTATCCTTCGTATTGCCACGTTCCATTTCCTAAGTTTTCGTTATCGTCCCAAAACACCACACGATTCTCAGCGCAAACCGCGCCTGCAGTTTTCGAGAAAATTCCGGACTGTAGTAGATCATTTCGATAAGATCACGCCCACTGTGCGAACGGTACAGATTGTTCTGGAACCTACGCCACCACCAGCGATAACGCTAGAACATTCGACGGCAAGAGTATAAATGCCGACGCGCTTCGCCGCTTGTCAGTTGTTGATCGAAGGCCGACGCTGCGTTCGCCGCTATCAGTCCGAGACTGCTATCTGTGCAAGACTGCTGCTGTAATTAGACTTTCCCTTTACCGGGCACAGGTTCGCCTAAATAAACAGTTAAATCCCAACACGAAGTTTCCTGTCTTTGGCCACGTCACGACCCCGTGACATCTGGTGGAGGTGCTGCTTCGTTCATGTACCGGACGCCCCCGTCAAGCCGTGAACCCAGCCCCCTTCGCGGAGAAGACACCGACGCCAACCAAGAGCAGCGAACGAGCCGCCGACAGCAAGGTCTCCCACCGGAGTACGGCCTTCTACAAGACAAGGCGCGGAAGACCAAGACCATGACCTCGACTGCAGCGACAATGACAACCGGAGCGTCCCAGCCCGCGATCGTCATTCATCAACCCAGGGAACCACCAACGTTCCATGGCTCATCGTTTGAAGACCCGGAAACCTGGCTAGAAACATACGACCGTGTGGCCGCCCTCAACCACTGGGACAACGAAGAAAAGCTCCGTCGTGTGTACTTCTACCTGGAAGACACCGCAAGGACCTGGCTAGAGAATCGGGAGTCCACGCTCCGAACGTGGGATGTCTTCTGCGGCGCATTTCTGCAAACGTTCGCGAGCGTCGCTCGCAAAGAGAGGGCCGCTGCTTTATTAGAGACCCGGGTTCAGCTACCAAATGAAAATGTCGCCATTTTCACAGAAGAAATGACCCGACTATTCCGTCACGCTGACCCAGACATGCCTGAGGAGAAAAAAGTTCGTTTCCTCATGCGAGGGGTCAAACAGGAGCTCTTCGCGGGACTGATGAGAAACCCACCGAACACCGTCCAAGAATTTGTATCCGAGGCGACCACCATCGAAAAAACGCTGGACATGCGCACCAGACAGTATAATCGTCGCCTGACTCCAGAATGCGCTGCTGCTCAAGCCAGTGACTCCGACGATCTGCGTGAAACGATCTGAGTGATCGTGCGGGAAGAGCTGCGCAAACTGTTGCCTTCGGCGCAGCCTCAAGTGGATTCGATCGCCGACATTGTGCGAGAAGAAGTCCGGCAATCGCTTCGAATTCCCGAAACACCGCCACCCGAGCCAGAAACTATGAGCTACGCCGCTGCAGTGCGCCACAACGCTCCTCCCCGTCCACGCCAAAACGCCGCCCCGTCACACTTCCGTCGCCAGACGCCACCGCCGCCACCACCCCAACCAACATCCTACCGTTCCCCAGAGGGCCAGCGCAGTGCACCGAGGAAAACGGACGTTTGGCGTGCACCTGACAACCGCCCGCTCTGCTACCACTGCGGCGACGCCGGGCACACATACCGCCGTTGCCAGTACCGACAGATGGGACTGCGTGGCTTCGCAGTCAATGCACCGCGTCCGCAGCCAGAAGATCGGCCACGTGACATCGCCGACTACCTGGCAGGTACTCAATGGACACCACTAAATCCTTCCCGTTCGCCGTCGCCTAGCCGCCGCATGTCACCGCACCCCCGGCAGTACTCTGGCCCAACGCGGGGCCGGTATCCTAGCCCGTATCAGGGAAACTAAGGGCAGCAACCAATGGAGGTGCGGTTGCTGTGTGACGAACTACCGAAGATCCTCCTCCCACGACGACGACGCGACGGAGCTTTTTGAACACAACACCAACCAGGCAAAGCCCTGAAGGCAAAAGCTCACTTACCGAAGGTGGCCGGATGACGCAACATGGAAGCAGCGGAACAAGCCGACGCAGCCGTGACCCGGCGCCACGCCCTAACTGTAATGCGAGACGGCGAACCAGCGACCTCGACGTTCTTATCGACGGCCACAGTGTGACTGCTCTCGTCAATACTGGAGCCGACTATTCTGTCATCAGTGGGTCGTTCGCCGCGAAGTTAAAGAAAGTTAGGACAGCTTGGAAAGGCCCTGAAATCCGCACAGTCGGAGGTCATCTCGTAACGCCTGCAGGAATCTGCACAGCGAGAGTAACCATTAACGGCCGTATTTATCCTACAGACTTCGTAGTCCTACAGCGTTGCTCGAGAGATGTCATCCTTGGCATGGACTTCTTATGCCTCCATGGTGCTGTCATCAACCTAAAAACAAGGTCGATAACGTTATCAACAGAAGAAGCACTACCGCCGCGCACGCCGTCAGGACACCATGCCTTGAATGTGCTGGAAGAACAAGTCACCGTTCCGCCTCGCTCAAGCGTCATTATTTCAGTCGGCGCTTCTAAATCACCTGACTTGGAAGGCGTCGTTGAGCAGTCAGCATCTGTTGGTCACCCGAAATATTTGCGTCGCAAGAGGAATTGCGGAGCTGCGGGGAGGCAAAGCAATGGTTATGCTCACGAATTTCAGCAATGAGTACAAACATGTGAACAAAGGAACAACGGTCGCATACATCGAAGAAATTGTCGAAGCCACCAGTGCTTTCGCCCTCGCCGATTCTGCGGAACCTGCTCAGAGGAACCAAGCCCCTCCCATAGCTTTCGACGTCAATCCCAGACTTCCGAACGATAAGCAAGAACAGCTCAAGGCCCTGCTCCTGCAATACGAAGATTGCTTTTCGTCTTCATCGAAAATTCGGCAGACCCCAATCACGAAACATCGAATCATAACCGAAGAAAATGCCAGACCACTCCGTCAGAGTCCGTACAGGGTTTCGACGCGAGAACGTGAGGCAATGAAGAGACAAGTTGATGAAATGCTGCGAGATGACATTATCCAGCCGTCCAAGAGTCCGTGGGCATCCCCCGTGGTGTTAGTGAAGAAAAAGGATGGGACCCTACGTTTCTGCGTCGATTATCGCCGCCTGAACAAAATCACAAGAAAGGACGTGTATCCTCTCCCACGAATAGACGACGCACTTGATCGGCTCCATAACGCCAAGTACTTCTCGTCAATGGACCTCAAGACTGGCTATTGGCAAATCGAAGTCGACGAAAGAGACCGAGAGAAGACGGTGTTTATAACATGATGCCCTTCGGCCTTTGCTCAGCGCCTGCAACTTTTCAATGCGTTATGGATACAGTACTGGCAGGATTGAAGTGGCAGACTTGCCTTGTGTACTTGGACGACGTCGTCGTGTTTTCCTCGAGTTTTGACGAGCATCTTCGGCGCCTTGAAGCTGTACTTCAAGCCATCAAGACTTCCGGACTCACACTGAAGCCAGAAAAGTGCAGATTTGCGTATGAGGAGCTCTTGTTTCTGGGACACGTTATCAGCAAGTCTGGAGTTCGTCCCGATCCACGGAAAACAGCCGGCATCGCCGACTTCCCGCCGCCCACTGTCAAGAAAGCCGTGCGCCGATTTCTGGTCCTGTGTGCCTATTATAGGCGGTTCGTGAAAAACTTCGCCCACATCGCCGATCCTCTCACTAACCTTACCAAGGCCGACGTGGAGTTTAAGTGGGAAACGCTGCAGGAACACGCTTTCCAGGAGCTTAAACATCGCCTCCAGACGCCTCCGTTACTTGCCCATTTCGACGAATTCGCCGAGACGGAAATACATACTGACGCAAGCACTGTAGGTCTTGGCGCCGTTCTTGTGCAGAGGGCTGACGGACTTGAAAGGGTTATTAGTTACGCCAGCTGATCGCTATCCAAGGCAGAAGCAAATTATTCCACAACAGAAAAGGAGTGCCTCGCCATCATCTGGGCTACGTCGAAATTTCGACGTAGCCCAGATGATGGTCCTCTACGGCAGGCCCTTCCTCTACGGCAGGCCCTTCAAAGTTGTGAGCGACCACCACGCATTGTGTTGGCTAGCCACCTTGAAAGACCCTTCAGGTCGCCTCGCATGGTGGAGCCTGAGACTTCAAGAATATGACATTACTGTCATTTACAAGTCCGGCAAAAAACACTCCGACGCCGACTGTCTCTCTCGTGCGCCTGTCGACCAACCGTTACCCGACGACCTGAATGACGACTTTTTCTTAGGAACGATAACTACCGACGACTTCGCTGAACGACAGAGGGCCGACCCGGAACTTAAGGCCCTAACAGAATACCTCGAAGGCAGGACCGCCGAAGTCCCGAAGGTATTCAAGCGTGCACTTGCGTCGTTCTTTCTACGAAACGGCCTTCTTCAAAAGAAAAACTTTTCACCGCTTCGAGCTAAGTACCTCCTTGTGGTGCCTTCAGCTCTGCGACCAGAACTCCTTCGGGCCCTGCATGACGATCCGACGGCAGGGCACTTCAGTGTGTCTCGCACGCTCGCTAGGATACAAGAAAGGTACTACTGCCCACGTCTTACCACCGACGTCACTCGTTATGTGAAAACATGTCGGGACAGTCAGCGACGCAAGACACCGTCGACAAGGCCAGCGGGACTTCTGCAGCCAATTGATGCACCTTGCCGACCTTTCCAGCAGATTGGTATGGACCTACTGGGGCCGTTTCCGACGTCGGCTTTTGGAAACAAGTGGATCGTGGTAGCTACCGACTACCTCACCCGCTACGCCGAGACAAAAGCCCTGCCAAAAGGCAGTGCATCCGAGGTAGCTAAGTTCTTCATCGAAAATATCGTTCTACGTCACGGCGCCCCGGAGGTCCTTATCACCGACAGAGGAACGGCATTCACTGCCGACTTAACTCAAGCGATCTTGGCATACAGCCAAACAAACCACCGCCGACCGACAGCGTACCACCCACAGACCAACGGCCTCACCGAGCGGCTTAACAAGACGATCGCCGACATGCTGTCAATGTACGTCGATGTCGAACACAAGACGTGGGACGCCATTCTTCCGTATGTGACCTTCGCATACAACACGGCGGTGCAGGAGACGACGCAGATATCTCCTTACAAATTGGTCTACGGAAGGAGCCCGGCAACGACGCTCGGTGCCATGTTACCCATTGTCACCGACGAAGAAAACCTCGATGTGAGCGAGTACCTTCAGCGCGCCGAAGAAGCCCGACAACTTGCGCGTCTCCGTATCAAGAATCAACAGACGACCGACAGCCACCGTTACATTCTTCGACGACGCTTCGTGGAATACCAGCCCGGTGAACGTGTTTGAGTGTGGACGCCGATACGCCGACGAGGACTAAGTGAAAAGCTTCTGCGACGGTACTTCGGACCCTACAGGGTGGTTCGACGTCTTGGCCCACTTGATTACGAGGTTGTCCCCGACGGCATCACGAACTCTCAACGACGCCGATCGCGACCTGAAGTCGTCCATGTCGCGCGCCTCAAGCCGTTTCATGCGCGTTAACAAATTGAAACAGTGTTTTTTGTATTATTGTTGTATCGTAATTTATTCATTGTACTTTCTTGCATTATTATTGTACCTTCATCTTTAGTTAAAGCATCGGGACGATGCCTTTTTTTCGGAGGGGGGCAATGCCACGTTCCATTTCCCAAGTTTTTGTTATCGTCCCAAAACACCAACGATTCTCAGCGCAAACCGCGCCTGCAGTTTTCGAGAAGGTTCCGGACTGTAGTAGATCATTTCGATAAGATCACGCCCACTGTGCGAACGGTACAGATTGTTCTGGAACCTACGCCACCACCAGCGATAACGCTAGAACATTCGACGGCAAGAGTATAAATGCCGACGCGCTTCGCCGCTTGTCAGTTGTTGATCGAAGGCCGACGCTGCGTTCGCCGCTATCAGTCCGAGACTGCTATCTGTGCAAGACTGCTGCTGTAATTAGACTTTCCCTTTACCGGGCACAGGTTCGCCCAAATAAACAGTTAAATCCCAACACGAAGTTTCCTGTCTTTGGCCACGTCACGACCCCGTGACAGTATTGATGTACTATTAATTTTTAATTATCATCGCGAAACCAAACATCTTGGAGAATTGTGAGTGTACAGGCGCGATACTGAGCAATTAAGAGACGCAACAATGTTCACATGCACTACACACGCACCTAGGCCGCCACGAACTTGCTATTGATGACGATGGCAGTGCCATTTGTGGATCTCCCAAGTAGTTTATGCAACCACGAGTCCACGACTTCTTCCTCAACACAACGCAATTTAGTTTTTGAAAACAAAAATATTTATTTGAAAAACATTTACTTCATGTTTTTACAACCTTAGAGGGTAGTTTTTTTAGAGGTCACAGCAAATAATATATAAACAATGAATGCCATTACTGTGAAATGGTGACGCTGTGCATAGCCTTCGAGATGGCAAACGCGCAATGACGGGCGCACAGTGGCAATTTCAGAGGTCATGCGGTGCATCGCCATGTTTGCGTTGGTTAGGCTAGGTGGCGTTAGCCGCCGCCCAATTTAAAGGGTACAGCCATATCAATCCACTTATCCATTTATCTATCACATTAATATGGCTACAATCATCTAGCCATATTGGCAGTCAGCGACCACCATGGCGACGACCACCTTCATCCGTGACGACCACAGTACAATACACCTTCACCACGCGAGGGGTTCTGTAGAGTCACTACCTCGCGCCATGATCTCGCGGCACATGTTATAGTTTTCGGCGGAATCCACGCCGCGTGCTTAACATTCAAGGCACAGCAAGCAGATTGTCAATGTGAAGCCTTGGTCGATGTAATTGCTCTTTACCCGGTCACTTATTATCAGTCGCGCAGCCTCACTTTGCATGGACACCATCAAGCGCGCTATTTGAAGTTTGTGTCAAGTTCGACGAGAGATGGATTCAACTCAACCCCAGCCAAGATAAAAAAAAACGCTATTTGGAGCCTGGATCGCAATATGTAGTACCTCGGACAAGGAGTGGTGAAGGCGCAGTCGGCCAACCAGCTACACTCAGCGAGCATTCCTGAGTCTTCAGCTGGTAATTGATGTTCTGGAGTAGCGGCCTTGATTGACTTGTGGGGTTTAACGTCCCAAAACCACCATATGATTATGAGAGACGCCGTAGTGGAGGGCTCCGGAAATTTTGACCACCTGGGGTTCTTTAACGTGCACCCAAATCTGAGCACACGGGCCTCGACATTTCCGCCTCCATCGGAAATGCAGCCGCCGCAGCCGGGATTTGAACTCGCGACCTGCGGGTCAGCAGCCGAGTACCTTAGCCACTAGACCACCGCGGCGGGGCTGGAGTAGCGGCCTTTGACACGTGAAGTCTGAGTGATGCGCATGGTGACAGCAATGAAAATCTTAAAACCGACGACACTTACGGCTTCGAGGAAAACTCGCTCAGCGACTCCGACCGGACTGCAGATGCGGCTCGCGACAATGTTGGCATGAGCGACACTTTTTAAATGCAACAATGGCATGTATTTTACACTGGTGCATGTCAATAAACTGCCATGCTCTGTGTGTGTGCTCTTGTGTGTGAGGCTTACATCAAAACTATTCAAGAACCCATCTCACATTGGTATTTGCTCAGAAACAGAGAAAAAAAGTTGTGCTTGAAGGATGTGGCCAGTGTGTTTGCACATGAAAGTTGGATGTGTTTGCTATGTTGCTGATGTACCAAACTTGTTTAAAACTTGTGACATATATAGCCAGTCTAATATGAGTTTAGCAAGGTAGGACAACTAAATGTTGGCTCGATCCTTTCTATTGTTGTTCTCTTCACAACTGAACTTTTCTCATGGTAGGCAGTTTCTTGTGTGTGTGTGTGTGTGTGTGTGTGTGTGTGTGTGTGTGTGTGTGTGTGTGTGTGTGTGTGTGTGTGTGTGTGTGTGTGTGTGTGTTTTGCAGTCAAATGCTTTAGCCTTAATTAGTACATGGCTTTTTATTTATCAATCTTGTGAGGATTACAGGCAAGTAATATAGCAGGTCTGTGCCACCACTTGGGCTTTGTGAAAAGACACACCTGTGAATAATAACATATGCTGCTATCAACATATCAGCCAAATCTTGCAGCTGCAAGTGACTTTTTTCATATAGATGACTGTGCTCACTTCGAATTTTCGGAAGCCTGTATGTGGTGTAAAACAACTGAAAGCATGCTATTGGCCTATAGCCAAAATAAATCAAGAGCAGCGTTTTAATCGAATGTGCTTCTTGCCACAGTGTGCTGCCACATGCTGGCACTGCTGTCCAAAATCTAACATTGCATAGTCACAACATGCTGGCACTGCTGTCCAAAATCTAACATTGCATAGTCACACTCGCACATGGGAATAACAACATGAAAAAGCTACTGTGTTTCTACAAGCACGCTCTAGCTCATAATGTGTGCTTACATATCGCACTTCTTTACTGCCATTCCTCCCTGTAGTTTTCGGCGCAGCTTGTTGGGACCGACGAGAAAAAAAAAGAAAGCGGTTGAAGTGCGCAATAAACCCTTCAACTTGCTTTAAAAAATTTCTGGCAGTGGATTTGCGAGGCATCAAGTTTTCATGATGAGGTCAATGAATGATTACACAAAGAAGCATTTCATTGTTTATTTAAATTATCTCATCCAGTATGGATTATGACACTAATGTAGTGGCTCGTCAATAAAGGCAAAGCACTATGTGGGAGAGACAGCTGGGGTTGGCTTGTGTTGTGAAAGGAAGAAACTGCAGCACCACCCGAGGCTTTCGAATCGACGCCATTGGGAAAATTATTGTATCAGCGAGCTCATTTCGCAGTAGTGGACTGATTATTAAGTTATCTTCTTGGAATGTTTACTGGCCCTATAAATTAAAAGTGAGAAATTGTTAATATTGCTCTGTGATATGAGAAGTTTTGTTTGTATTGTTTCAAGTTATGTTAATACTGTCATGTGATAAACTGTGGATACTAGTTTCTTGAAATTTCTAGACATCATTGCTGTGTTGGGGGCTGGCTGGTCCCGACGAAGCAGAAGAAGAAGACGGCCGACGGAGACGAACGCGGCCGGCGGGGACGCCGACCAGCCCGAACACGCGGGTTGGCGCGAAACGCCGAAGGAAAGAACAACAACCGCACTCCACGGTTACCCAACACACACTGGTTTTATTTTACAGTCGCCTTGAAATCCTAGCTGCCAGAGCGGCGCCCCCTGGCATCCTCACATGTCATTCCGAAACCGAAACCCAGAACACAACAACCATCCCCTCCTCGAAAAAAGCTCACCTATACACAGTTTATATTTATACATGATCGATACAAAAGTATATACAAGGTATGTACGTTACAACATATGAAAATTCAGAACACGGCACACCGAACTCACACACTACAAGTCCTGAAAATGCACTGACAAACAAGAAAAAATGTACACGACTGTTCCGAACAAGAGTTCTACATCACGTAGTCTTCGAATCGACGCGGCTTCTGCCGCTTCCGCTTAGGGCGGGCCCTTTTGGGGGTAGAATCAGGTGTGTCTGCACCTTGGTCACTTGTGCTCTGATGTGACACATCAAGAGCAGTGGAAGATTATGAAGGCTCTGAACGAGCGTTAAAATTCGCGGTCTTATCAGAGCTCGCAGCATGAGCTTCGGAAGAATTTTGCGGACCGAAGTCCGGTTCAACGGTCTCAGCCGTATTTGGAGGTTCGAAGTGTACTTGGTGTACTTGAACCAGCGACACCGACTGGTAACTGCTCCCCCCCTTGAAGAAGAAATGCCTGTACATGGAGGCCACATGTAACAGTCTGATGTGTAGTTTAAAGGCGTGAACGGAACATGATGAGGAAGACTTTTAAATGTTGAAGGTGAATCCGTATCAAAAATAACAAGGCGCGAAGCATTCCAGATGTTACCATCAATTAAGCGAAAAGAAGTGGGGCTAACCTGGCCCAAGACTTCGTAAGGACCTCGAGCCCCGCCGTGGTGGTCTAGTGGCTAAGGTACTCGGCTACTGACCCGCAGGGCGCGGGTTCGAATCCCGGCTGCGGCGGCTGCATTTCCGATGGAGGCGGAAATGTTGTAGGCCCGTGTGCTCAGATTTGGGTGCACGTTAAAGAACCCCAGGTGGTCGAAATTTCCGGAGCCCTCCACTACGGCGTCTCTCATAATCATATGGTGGTTTTGGGACGTTAAACCCCACATATCAATCAATCAATTCGTAAGGACCTCGATACTTGGGGCGCTTGCCTGGCACACGAACCTTGACTAGATCGCCAGTGCGAACTTTGGACTGCCTTGCACCTCGATGAGGCAAGGAGACTATGTCGAGAGCAACTCGCGGTTGCCTACCGTGGAGAAGTTGAGCAGGAGACACTCCTGTCTTGTGGTGCCTTGTGGTGTGAACCTGTACGAAGTTAAACATTCAGCCAAGACTGCTTGAGGGGACGGCACTCTAATTGGGCGATCTGGATATGTTCCTTCAGAACGCGATTAAAGCGCTCGATTTGCCCATTTGATTGGGGATAGAAAACTGATGACCTCAAGTGCTGAATTCCTCGTTGTGAAAGAAAAGCCTCGAAATGTTGGGATTGAAACTGTGGACCATTGTCCGTAACTATGGCATCAGGAAAACCTTCCCGGCTGAAGATTGAAGACAGAAACTCAATGATGACCTCAGAAGTAACCGTTTGTGTGAAACAAATTTCTGGCCATTTGGCATGGTAGTCGATGAGAGAAACAATGAACCGGGCATTTTGCGGAACATTATGCAAAGGACCGTTGTTGTCCATGCCGAGTTTCTGCCAAGGCCGATCAGGCCACTGGACTGGCTGCAATGGAGAAAATGCAGATTTGGCAGACTTGTCAGCTACCTGACATATATGGCAGTTGTAAGCTGCATGCTCGACCTGCTTGTCTAAGGCTGGCCACCAGTACCTGTCTCTGAGATTCTGTTTGGTGCGGACAATGCCTGGATGGGCCTCATGGGCAAGCTGTATTAGCTTGTTACGGAAAGAAGCAGGGGGAATCGCGCGTTCATCGCGGAAAAGCAAGTCCTCGACACAAGACGGTTCCTGTCGGACTGCGAAGTAAGGCAAGAATTCAGAAGCAAGAGCACATTTGGAAGGCCATCCTTCAGGTAAATATTTGAAAACTTGAGACAAAGTAGAATCTGCAGCTGTAGCTGCCTGAAGCTCAACTTTAGTAATGCAGGAAGTAACTAATGAAACAACTTCCTCATCCCGCTCTTCAGTAACCGGTATCTGAAGAGGAAGGCGCGACAGTGCATCAGCAACCATGTTATTAGAACCCTTACAATATTGAACACTGAAATTATAATACATGAGTTTGGCACACCAACGGGAAATGTGAATGGGGCGGCGGCCTTCGGATCCTGCAGAAAGAAGAGCAACTAGTGCTTGGAGATCTGTATGTAATGTGAAGTGCCGGCCCCACAAGTAAACAAGCCATTTCTCACAGGCAAAAAAAAAAAAACACACGCGAGAGCTTCACGCTCTCCTACTGAATATCTGTGTTCAGCAGGGTCCAA